>NC_044244.1:180671553-180974583 GCF_003957555.1 Calypte anna | reverse complement strand
GGAGTTCAATGTGGCTTACACTTCAGTTTTCATGTATTGTTTATTATAACTGCACAGAAAAGCTAAGGGTTTCATTGAATAAAATTGTGTTCACAGTCCTGTTAGTCTGAGTACTTGAAAGATTTTGCTGGCTCTCACAGGGAAAGGCAACAGCTGTTTACTAGTGTAACAATAAACAAAGAACATACATTTTAGACTTCAGTTGTGATTTTGTTCTTCAGGACTGCTGGAGAATTCTTAGTCCCTATGTAGAGTAGCTGAGCTAAACTGGATATAGGTGTGAAAATTCAGTAGATGGATGTTGTGTTCTGTGCATGAGAGAGAAAAAAGGCAGGGAGTTTTTAAGTATAAATATGAAGTTAAATGAGTAACCAAATTTGCTGTTAAATACAGCAAATAGTGGAAGAATGAAACTGGAGTAGGTAGTTCTCTTGTATTGCCCCACCATTAGTATTGTGCTGAAAAATAGTGTACCTCCTAAGCTGTCAGTGTGATTTAGGTATTCATGTGACCTTCTGTAATGGTTTTTTATCTTCTCTTAAGATTCCTACTAAACACCGATGAGATTACATTTCTGTTAAAAAACCTGGGCAAGATTGAATGGGGAACAACACAGCAGTAAGTATTTTTTAATAAAGAGGCTCAGCACAGTAACTTGCCTGTTTTTTTCTAATGGTTAAGTATTTGTTAGAGATTAAATTTAAAAATTAAAAAATTGGTATATGCTTATGGGTTTCTAAGAGTATAATGAAATGAAGCAAAACTTCAGAAGCTGGTGTTTCAGTCACCATTTCAGTTAATCCAGGCAGTGTTTGGCATTTCCTTTTCCTTTGTATTTCACACAACTGTATTTCACCCTGTAACTCAGCTTATTAAGATTTGTTTTATGCTGTGTGTTTTTGCAGTTGTGGCTGGCATTTAATGATCCAGTCCTAGAATCACTTAGTTTGGAAAAGACCTTTAAGGTCATAAGAGTCTAGCTCTAAAGCTTAGACTGCCAAGTCCACCAGTAAACCATGTCCCTAAGCACCACATCTACATTTTCATAGTACACAGAGATACTTAATTCCAGCATGTGAATAATACTTCATATAAGTGTCAAGTATATCTCTAAAATCAACAGCAAATACTGTAATTTATAATATATGTGCTTCACAGTCTAAATACCGATTGTGTCAAATGCAAAAAGCAGATGAACTTTAATCAGAATAAAAACTGACAGCTTATAAAAATTTGTAATTGCCCTTTTTTCCTTGTTTTTAGTCCCCTTCATTTAATTTCCCTGCAGTCTTTGACAGAAACTTCAGCAAATGGAATGGAGTTTCTGCTAGGGCCATTTTAGTTAGTATTAGAAATGTTAAAAAAAGCTTACTGCATACTCTAATACTTGAAAACCCTGCAGATTACAATGAAGTGTAGCTGTTAAAACAAAAGCATTTTACATGCCTTCTGTTTTTAACAGGAATTAACTTTTACATTTTTAGCATTTTTTCCACGTACTTTGCATTTGAACCTGTGATCTCTGATCATTTAAGCAGGAGCAGCTCTTGTACTGAGCTGTACCTAGGAATATGTATCGTTTCTGTGTAGGTTTCAGAAACCATGTTACTGTGTTTGTGGTCTTGGTATTCAAAAACAAAGCTCTTATGAAGTGCTTTCTTAACATAGTGCTATGTTCTCAATAAATCCACTGCTTTGACTGGTGTGCTTTTTTTGAAAATTATACTAATTTGCCTCCAAATAATTACTTTCTGAAATACAGTGAGGATTACAGACAACACACTCTTGTCCATGATGACAAAGAGAAAATGCCAGGCTGCAATAATCAGTCACCTGTAGAGGATGTATTTCCAGAACGTAGCAGAGAAGGGAAAATCAAGGCTCCTGCAAATAAACCTGCTGTTCTCAAAGAAGTGAAAAAGGCACAGGTGCAAGAAACCCTTCCCACGGTCTATCATCAGAGTATTCCTCCTACTCTACCCAAGTCTTCATCTAGCCCTGATGTTATAATAGAAGAAATATTTGAGGATAACCTGAGAAGTAAGTTGCTCAATAGCTGATGCTGTCTTACATTAATGACCATGATATTTATGTTTTGTATCATAATGTGTTTTTGTAGTTAGCTCATACAAATATAGTGATGTTTGTATTTCAGTTTGTCTTCCTTTGAGCTGGTGTTGTTTCTTTTTTTTTCCTCTTTCAGCTCAGTTCAGTGACAATTTTCTCTTAAATTCTCTCAAAGAGGGGTGTCTGGATGTTTTTCTTTGACTCTTAGTTATTGCAGCCCTTCTCAAAGTTTCTGACTTTGGCTCCTGGACGATGCTTTCCTGGCAGTTCCCTTGGCTTCCTGAATCTTCACCCAGTATTTCCTGGACTGTATGAGTAAGAGGTGTAGCTAACAGGTCCAGGAAGTGATCCTTCCCTTCTGCTAGGCTGTTGGGAGACTCAGTCTGGAGTCCTGTATCCACTTGTGTGCCCTGCAGTACTGAAAGCCAGTATTATACTGCAGCAAGTCTGGCAGAGTCTACCAGGCTGGTGTCTAGGAAGGGGTCAGGGATCAGGCTGAAGGCATTAGGAAGAAGTTCAAACATGGAAATTCCATTTAGATATATTCCACAGTATATGTAAGATGCTTAATTTTGCAGTGTTTAATGTCCCCAGCATACTTCAAAAATACCTATGTTTAGTAATGCTGGAGGAAGATGAGGGAGAGGGTGCAGGAACATAAAGTCCTGAGCTGGGGCACAGCTGTCTAAAATAGCATCTTCCAGAATCCCATTGGACTTCTTGTCAGAACAAAATTCCTTCAAACTGCAAGTGTTTGTATCTGTTGCAGTCACATCAGATAGCCATACCCTTAAAATACACATAATTCCTCTTTTCTTTGTTTGCTGTTTTACTGCATATGTATAAATACTTAACTAACCTAATTCATTAAACTTTTCTGCTAAAACAAGAAGCAGAGTTTCCCACAGAATATCATGCTGATGAGCAGGACAAGAAAGTCTTCAAGAAGGCAACACCTTTTCAACACAAAGCTGGTTAGTGGTTTTCCTGTCGGGATCAGTTTACTAGAAGTGTTCCATCCTCTAAACAGTGAGGGCAGATAGTGAAATTTGTTGGGAGAGTTGCACACGTATGTTAACATTCTAGCTGAGAACAGAAATGTACTAGGAGATCTCCTGATAGTCCCTAGTTGCCATGCATTTGTTCACATGTAAGAACAGACCTGGGGCACCTGAATTGCTTTTCTTCCAGTTAAACCTAGTCTGGGAGGTGCTTACACTGCAGATGTCAGTCTTAACACCAGCAGTTTTGCTCAGCAAAAGTTCTCTCTGGTCTTCTGTCCTCAATAATGTAAAGACTGTGCTGTTATTTAAGATTTGCCATACAACTACTTAGATGGAAAATGCGATAGCAGGGGTGCCAAACAACTTTCAGAAACTCCCCACTGGCAGTGTTTCCCAACAGCTGGCAGGTATTTTACATAATGTTATCAGTCCTTGCTGTTAACCCTGTGAGACCCCTTGACTTAGGTCATTAATATATATACTGAACTTTGAACTTTTGTCTCCCCTCCCCTTGTGTCCGATTTTCTTCATTATGAGTGAGCAGATAAATGTACAAAACTGAGAGTAATTTGAGGAATTAATTACTTCAACCAGTAATTCTTTAGGCACAGTTTGTGCAGTGCTTTGAGATTTGTGCCTTGTTGAGTATAAGTGGTAATAAAACTTGGAGAGATTGCAGTATTGGGAAAGAAAGAAACAGACCTAAGGAGTTGACCAAGGAAGAAGCAGATGTGGAAAATACTGCTTTAAAAAGATGGACTCAAAGTAATGTTAGCAATTAAAAAAGATTAAGGAAATTGCTTTGGTTTTGTTTGATTTGGTTTTGGCCTTGTTTTTTTGTTTTTTATTATTTTTTTCTTTGAGTTTTTTTTCTAACCTCAGAATCCTGACAATTCCTTGTCCAATAACTAGTGAATTAACTGGCTGCTCTGAATGTGACTTAACAGTGCAGCAGGGAATTTGAGCATTTAAGGTCTGTAACAAATTCTGTGGAAATAAATAGTTAGCAGAGAAATTCTCTAACGCTTGCACTGCAGTTAGTGTAGTATGTGCAGTGCCTCACAGCTGTTACAGTTGTGCAGTATTTAAGCCTTTCCAGACATTTGAGTATCATTCATGAATTCACGAGACAACAAAATCTTAAGAGGTGACATGATCAAAGAGTTAGTGTGATTGTTTTTTCAGTAATATGCTAAAATACGTATCTTGTGCTATAGTGATTTTTTTTTTTTCTTTTAAATTATGGTAAGCATAATTGGAGTTTTGATGTAACAAGTTTTTCATTTTCTCCTGCTAATTGGGTTAGTGATCAGGCAAATAATACTTGCTAAACTTCATGTGGTTGGTTGGGATTTTTTGATTGCTTTTAGTTTAAGAAATATTCTCAGTTTAAAGACATCTCTTTCCTATTTCCTATTTCCTATCTATTTCCATCTATTTTCTATTTCTACATTAAATAGGTGGGTTACAGAGCCTGAATTTACTACTTAAATTCAACCTAGGACTTTGGAAGCAGTCATACAACCTTTTGAGAGACAAAAGACTTTTGTTTGCAAAGTAGCCAAAGAGAGGTAGTTCCAAAGACTGGGTTTAATCAGAAAGCAAACTGGGTAACTAGTTTGAAAAAAGTGAGAGCAGATTTGCTAGATGAAAAGCTATTTGAGGTAATGTAATAATGATTAATGCAACAGAAATCTAGTCACATGCCTGATGATATCAGTTGGAAGTCACTTTGAGGGTGTTTGATAACTTGTTTTATGTCAAACTCAGGTTCAGCAGAGCTTGTGTTTGTAAGGCATGTTATAAATCCATGCCACTTCTATGTTCAGAGATGCTCACGGAAGAAAGAAGCAAAGGATTTGGAGAAGAAACTGAAAACCTTTTGTCATAGTAACAGTTCACATCTCTTGCCTTCAGATGTTTTGGAAATAGGTAAATAATTAATTGCTAAAGGTCTACATTAGCTTAAAATACTGTCTTGAGATCTCTTCCTTAGTGTAATTTTTTTTCCCTTTTACTCCATCATCTACCCCCCCCTTTACCCACCCTTTTTTACATGGTAACATAGTCCCTATATGTTCTGCAATTTACAGTTTATGCTTTTTGAGAAATACTGTACACATTGTTCAATAGAGTTCTATTAAATCAGATAAATGCAAGTGGTAGAAATAAAAAAGAGTCAAAACTTGTTTTCCAGCATTAAATGTAATGTTCTTTTCCAGTGTACAGATTTTAATCACTAGTCTTGTTCTTTCCTTACTTAAGTAAATCAGCTTTCTCTATGCAAACAACACTTCATTTAAGTCAATAGGTGATTTTTATTTTCTTTTTTTTTTAATTTCACTAACTGAATAGAAACCAGTTTGGAAGTAAAACCAAAATATAATAATGCATTTCTAAATTCTTAAAATTATTTTTAGTGCACACATTGACAATGTTACTTTTAGAATGTGTTAAGAAAACTGGTAAAAAATACGTAAGAGCCCTCAACTTCACAGAAATTACATCTTGATACAAGCCAAACACCTAACCTAAAGAACCAGAAACAAATGGGGGAGAAAAATCCAGGTGACTACTGAGACAACATTTTTAATGGTTTTGAGTCTTTATTTTAGCAGAAGCACTTTACTCCCTGTTTGGAAGACAGGCAACAATGGAACACTATGAAGAACTGTAATAATACTTTCAGTGTGTAATAGCTACAAATACTGAATTTAATCTTTCTGTTTTGTTTTTTTTATTTGCTCCCCTATAGGTGCTAGAACTTTAATCAAAAGTAAGGAAACTGGTATGTGGTGCCGTGGAACTATCACTGAACTAATTCCCCAAAACAGTAAAAGCGAGAGGAAGAGTTGTGGTACAGGAAGATACAAAGTTGGTGATCTTGCACTGCTGGAAGTATTCCTGATTGATTTTGGGAGCTCTATAGCTCTAATTTTCGCAGGGTATGTTTGCAGAGAGGTTTTTGTCTACAGTTTTTGTCCTTGACTGTTGTTACTCAAGAGGATCTCACCTGAGAAACAGGTCCTCTATCAGGTTCACATGAGCAGGTAGCCAGATAGCCAAATGACACTGTTCTGTGTGTACATATTTCCCACAGGAAAAGCGGCAGTGTTTGTAAGTACACAAGTGCACAAACTCTTCATGCATTAAAATGTTTAACTTAGACTTATATTGCGAAAGAGACCATATACTCAATGTTCTTTTTTTTAAAAATGCCTTTTTGTTGAGATTTTTCTGGTTTTGTTTCAGAGAGATGACACTGTGCCAGTTACTGCAATAAAAACTTGTATTTTAAGTCTGGGAGTTTAGGGGTTTATTTAGAGTTGGGGTTTTTTTGCTTTTATTTTTAACCAGTACTGCATCTATTCCTGTTGACAACAGATACACTCCCACTGAAAGACCTGAACTGAGTACTGTGCAAACTATTGAAACAGATGACATTAATTTGTTTGTAAAGAAGCCTGATCAGCATATTGAGGCAGAAATTGCAACTGTTCCTCCTTTAGCACTACGGTGTTCATTGAAGGATATTGTTCCAAAAAATGCAGTAAGTAAAAGCTATTTGTACTATTTAATGAGATTTTACAATTATTATTATTCCTAAGATTAGTATTCGAGAACTTAAATAAATGATGTGCAATTATATTATTCCAGCAGAAACAAAAGGAAACTCAAAAGGAATAAAGAGCATGTTTTATTACACTTTTTTTTTTAAAGTTCAATAATCTTATCTAAAAAGGGTTGCATTGCTTTCATGGGAAAGGAAACAACAGTCTGTCTTAAAAAGCTTCTGGTGTAAATCTCACTGCTCTTACTGTAGACATGTTCTTTTGTCAAATTTAAAAACAAATTATAGAACTGATATTCTTATTTCATGACTGTCTGATAACGACACAAGTAATAACTTTAAAAAATCCTCAAAACCAAATCAATGGCTTCAGAATTTTTAGGAGAATCTTTTCAGGAAATGTTTTTTGTTACCTAAGATATTTTTTTCCTGCATATTGAAAAATGCTATTTGTTCTCTTTCAGCATAGCAACAAATAAAGCAAAAACTGTCAGTCTGTATTCCCTTAGCATAAGGTTGTATATTGCAACATTATTTGTTTCAATATTTACTTTTTATTATGCTGTCTTTATTTTTACAACATTCACATGGTAATGACCTACACGTAGTGCAGCTTTGCATTTCTGGTAGTATAACTGCTCATTAGTTTTGTATTTTTTTTACCAGTCTAGTGTTGTCTGAAATAGCTTTAAATAGGACAGATCTGGAACGATTTTAACGGGTGTGGGTAAAATGCCTTCCTTGCATGTGCTTTCATTTTTTTTCACACCTAAAAACACAGATTTCCAGTATCAAATGAGAAATGCATTAACATGACAATAAATTAGGCTTTTTTAAAGTAGATAGACAAGAAGAATGTTGTGGAGAGGAGGAACACATAAATGGACCAAATACTCTTTAGTGCTGTCCTGGCTAAGGACTAAACAGTCTAACAGTATTTCATCTGTTCAGATGCATTTATACTCCCTTCCTTGCTTTTATTTTATTTCATTTTTTATTCGTATTTTTTGTTCTCTGACATCTTCGATAACTTTCTTTCTTCCTAACACAGAGTGTAGGTTGGGAAGAGGAAGCAAAGACAAAATTTTTAATAATGGTAAATAATAAAGTTGTTCTCATGACGGTATTTAGAGAAGACGATGGTGTTCTCATTGTGGATTTGAAAAAACCTCCATTTAATAGCATAAACAACAACATGCCAGTGTCTCTCACGGATGCACTGGTTTTCTTAGACCTGGCAAGGTATGTCTTTTACTTTACTTTATGATTTTCTGCCAGAAATTACAACAGCATTATACTTAAAAAGTGAACTTGACCCAGCAGATTGTTTTTGTGGTGTTTGATATACTAACGTGTGATGCATTAATCTTCAGTTTTATCTCCTGATTTCCTTTTTTTCATCCTCATAAGCACTGTGGCATATTATAAAGCCCTGGTGAGTGCTGATGAGTATTTGGATAATAAAATTTATTTTAGAAAACGACTGTATTTCTGTACAATTTTGAATAACAAGAGGGTGAAAGGAGAAGCCCTTAGTGTCCTGTTACGGACAGAAAAATGTACAGAAATCAGCCTTTTATTTGTTTGATTTGGCTGGTAGGCAGTGACAGGTTAGTCAGCACACCTCAGCCAGCCATGGAACAAAATGGATATGGCACAACAAACAGGGGAAACAACAAGGGATAAGGGGGAACGTGTATTGGCATTAGGGCAGAGGAGAGCTGCTTTAGAGGGAGCAGTGGAAGAGGCAGGAGATAGCGAAATGCTCAGGTTCTGTGTTCTGGTACAGGGTTGTGCCATGCAAATCTGCAGGAACCTTTTGCTGCACCCAGAAAGATATCTTTGTTTATATTCAAGTTCAAGTTCAACTACTTATGGTGGTAAGAACAGTGAGGCATAATTTTTTACTGTATCTGTATTCCTCAGGTAACTTCTTTTCCTCTTAAGTGAGAAAAGAACACGTAAAAGAAAATGGGTTTGTCCATGTAGTGGATTCTAGCCTTTTATGTATCTTTAATTTTTTACAATTAAAATATATGCTATTGCATCCCAAATAACAAAATCTTTAGGACCCCAGCTGCAGTACATCATTCTTCATATGATATATTTGCAACCAGGGTAGCATTGGAGAGAATTGGCTGCACCAGCTGCAAGGAGGAAAGCTCAGGCTGTTTGTGCAAACATGACTCAAGTTATTTTTATAAGATCATTTTGCATTTTTTATGGGAAATTTCACATTTGAATATAAAATTGTTCCTTCTTACTTAATTTTGACATAATTTATTCAGATTTTTGTTTCATTTACCTTAGGTTTAGATCACAGCTGCCCAGCCAGTTAGAAGAAAATACAATCTTGCAATATAAACCACCCAAGATTCCACAAGAAACAGAGGAAGTCTTTGTTGTAGCTTGCCATATTAATAGTCCAAGTGATTTCTATCTTCAATTGGTAAGTTTAGAAATAATGTCTGCCTAAATAAAACTCTTCAAAAACAGTCGCTCAAAAAGTTGAGATATTTGTAGTCCACATTAAATAAGCTACAATTTCTGTTGGCTTCTGTCACTTGTGGCTACTTTTAGGATTCCTAGTATTAAATTAATCTATACAGTACTGTATTAGTTCTAGGAATTCTTAGAAAGTTAACACTTTTTTTTCAGTTTTGTGACATGGTTAGTTCCTATGTGATTATCTAGTGGTTTACTGTTAAGAATGGTAATTGAACATGTCAGTCAACAACTGTTAATTCACTCTTCAGTCTACTTTGTGTTCATAACCTGTTTTTAATTTTTGAGGGTGAAGGCTAGGCAGTACACTACTGTAACAAAGGTCTCTTAAAGGAGCAAAAATACCATTTAAAAAAAAAAAAACCTCCTTTTTTTGCTTACATTTTTGTTTTTGCTAGAGAGAGAGCCTGGATTGTTCAGATCTTCCAAAGAAAATTCAGGAGGTATATAAACATGAGTATGGGGAAAACTTGGAAATTATCTGCCCAGTAGAAGGCCAAGCCTGTATGGCAAAACAGGAAGATGGGAATTGGTACAGAGCACAGATTATAGGTGAAGTATTGATTCTTTTCACTCTAATGCTAGGCTGCATCATCAGATGCAGTACTAGGTCAGAATCACACAGAGCATATGAGTTGTACCAACAGCCATTATTTTTACTAGACATTCCTGTATCAACAGGAAGGTTCATAAAGTCAGTAGTACTAATTAATGCTATATTCCTTTCCTATTAATGGCATGTTTTATATGTTTTAATACAGAGAAATTGTGTATTTAATTTTTATGTATCATTGAAATTCTACTGCATATTTTTTAATTAGTGTGTCTCTTGCTATTGCAAGTTTGAACTATCAATTTGTATATTATTGCCAACTTCTGAGTATAACTAGTGTAGGCTAGCAACCTCTGAGTGTAACTAGTGTGGGTCAATAATGCCCCATGGTAATTCTAAAGGGCTCAGAAGGGTGTACTTGTGCCGAGCCCTGTGTCGCCAGTGCAGGCAGTGTAGTGTGCCTGCATCCTGACATGTCTGCTTGACATGTGTTTAATGTGCCAGTGTCTCAGAAAGAGATTAGATGGAAAGGAAACAAAATGCTCAGTGTACTTTCAGGAACTCGAATGAACTGGCTCTTAAATAAGGTATTTTTTGAATTGGATTATAGAACACTTGAAAATGGGGTATTTCATTCCATAGTAATGAAAATAATAATGGTGTGTTTTGCTCTGAAGTGGTAAATTTTGCTCTGAAATGCTTGTGCTTTAACCTGTTATCAGATAGTCAGTTTTTGTTTTAATAGCTTGTTGGTTTGGATTTTTGTTTTGTTTCATTTTGTTTTTGTTTTTTTTTTAAGGGCTGCCAAGTCATCAAGAAGTATTGGTAAAATATGTCGATTTTGGCAATGTTGCTAAGTTAGCTCTTACAGACATCCGCAGAGTAAAAAAGGAGTTTCTGAGCTTTCCAGAAAAGGTAAATTCTTTGTCTGGATTAAATACTCAAAATTAATAGAATTTCAGAGGATGGAAGGGGAAAGAGAAGGTTGTTAATCCTCTGAAGTAAATAAAATGTTAAGCAAATTCCTTTTCACATGAGCTTATGATATGACTTTTGGGTGCACATATAAAATTCTTAATTGTATGTCTCCTAATTAATACCTTTCAAAAATCTGCAAGAAATTTTCTGTCATAGGTAATGGGGTACTCTGGTGTCCCTGTGTTTAGTGCTCCAGACTCCTACAATGTGTTAATCTTAGATGCTTTGAGTGTGGGTTATTACATCATGATAAGTAATACAGGTTTGAAAGCTTTCTTTACCACCTCTGCAGCCGTCTTCCCTGATCTCTGCAGCCACTTGTATGCCTAGCCGTAGAGGGGCAGCAAAGAGAAGCTCCTATTTCAGCAAGAATGCATCCAAATTTGAGGTTCATGCTCGGCTGCCAGCAGGGAGGGGGGTTAAATCATATTAAATTGAATTAGACAATGGTAGCATGGAACCAGAAGTCAAGGTCATGCTGCCTTATTGTCCTGCCTGGGTGCAAAGCAAAGGCTGTGATTTGTCTGTAATGAGGTCTTGATATGCCATGTAGGTACCTAATTAGAGTTGTTGTTCAGGCAATCAGGTGCAGGCTGGCTTGCATTGAGCCTTATAAAGGAGCAAATGAGTGGAGCAGGAAAGCCAAGGAAAGATTTGAAGAAATGACTGAAGAGAAACTTATGCTGTGTTCAGTTGTTGGTAAGTTACCAAGAATGCATTAATTTATATTGAAATATTACTAATTCAACTGAATGTAGAAGCAGGCGCTTTCTTACTTTAAATAGTATTTATTGGAAAAGCTTATGTTCATACTTGGGATTGGGATGAGAATATTTAAGCATGAACTTATTAGGGTAGACATAGTAGATAACAGGCAAAAACTATGTTTATGTCTTCTCTAATGGACCATGCCAACCTTGCATGATGTCAGTATCCTGGTTTAATAAGATCAGCTTGTTTTCAAAAGTACTAGCAGTCCTTGACTTTTCCTGATTTCATTGGTACCAGGGAGTGTGATTGCTGCTGCTGCTGCTGCTGTAAAAAACTGAAAAAAATAAAAATTAAGAAAACATGCATGCATTAATAGGATTTTTCTCAATATTATTTATTGTTATTATGCAGCTAGTTATTTTTCTACACCTGTGAAATGCTGGTTTGGAACCCATCTAGTAAATGAAGCTACATTTAGGAGTTGGTTTCTGTCTACAAAAGTGTTTTGTAATTCTTGATGTATTTTAAGTTAAATGTATATATGTGCGCTAAGCTAAGCCTCTACATACTGATGACATTCAGAAACCATTATTTTTTAAATCAAATTTAATTTTACAAAACTCTGTTCCTTAGTACCATTTGCTGTGTTTCCAAAACTATAAATAGTCCTTGTACTGTTAGTGATGAACAGTAATTATGTTTGTTATTTATTCACAGAAATTACAGATAATAACATCTTATCTGTTGAACTCTTTGACTCCTCTGCTGTTTGTGAAAGAAGCTCTAGTATTAATTGCCAGCTAGTTAAGGAAGACCTAGCATCCTTCATACATGGGTAAATACACTGTGAATAATTTTAAAGTATTTGGAAATACTGCATTTATTTTAACAAAATTACTGCCTTTAGTATGTCTGGAATTTACTGCCTTTGTGATAAATTAATTACAAATCACATTCATCAGCTGAAGTTACTGTGTATAATGCCTCAGTTTGGCATAGCTGAATTCTGAAACTAAATCTTGACAAACATAATTCATTGAAATTGATTCAAAAGTTGGAGATGAAATTTTGTATCCTGTAATGTGCTTAAGTTCCGTATCTTCCTAAACTGCTTATCATGGATCATAGAATCAGAATAGTCATGGTTGGAAAGGACCTCTGAGATCACCAAGTGTAACCGAAGCCACACTCAACAAGCAAAAAAAACCCATAAGAAACAAACAAACAAAACCAAAACCACAAGGCAAACCCTTACAATCTCAGCCACTAGAGTATGCCTTGAAGTGCCACATCTACATCTTTCTTAAGTGTTTCCAGGGATGATGACTCAACCACTTCCCTGGGCAGGCCGTGCCACTGCCTGACCACTCTCTGGTGGCCAGCAGACACCTCTCTACAACCTCCTTTCAGGTACTTGTAGAGGGCAATGAGGTCTCCCCTCAGCCTTCTCCACACTAAGCATGTCCAGTTCCCTCTGCCATTCCTCATGATTTGTTCTCTAGGCCCCTCACCAGCTTGGTGTAACTCTCCTTGGGACACATTCCAGCACCTCAAGGCCCTCCTTGTAGTGAGGGGCCCAGAACTGAACACAGGACTGAGCTGCAGCCTCACCAGAGTACAGAGGCACAAAACACTTCCCTTCTGCTGCTGGCCACGCCTCCTGATACAAGCCAGTTGCCATTCCTTTGTAGCAAGAAAAGAAATACCACTTTTGTGTGTTTAACCTTCACCTAAGGTAAGTTATGTAGTTGGAGAGCCTATTACTAGTTAACAAATACTCGGCTAACCAACTGAGAGTGACACACGATGGTAGAGTTGGGAAGCCTGCAGGGGGAAAAGAAGCTGATAAGGAGATGACTCTGCAGCATTCAATTTCTTGTGTTTTTAAAAAGATAATCCATAGGCTGTAGTCACGAAAAACAATCATTATTCTTCCATTGATATTTTAATACTAACTAGAATAAGAAAAGATGGTTAAATAGAAGGTGTTAATTCGAAAAGAAAATTCCTGAATTTGGGGTTTTTTGGGGAAGAAGCAAATAAGTGGATTTTATTCTCTTAATTCAGAAATAAAACCCTAGTAACACTTTCGCTGCTTCTGCAGTTTTTAATAAGTTTTTTGTAAAGTTAAGAAGCTTTACTTAAACCTGAACAGCTGAATTGTTTTGTCACTGTCAGTAGGCTGTTTTGTTGTGGTGCAGCAGTTACCTGCTTGCAGCCTGCAAACGAGTGGATATGATACATTAATATAAGCTACTGTGATGATACTTTATTAATGTGGATTTTTGGTCACTTACTCCCCTTTCCTTAGTTGAACTAGGATGAAAATAGAGGAAACAGGAGCTAGAAAACTGATGGGTCAAAATAAGGGCAGGGAAATCACTTAGCAGGTACTTTTGTGGGTGAAACAGAGTGAAATTAACTTGCTTAATTACTAATTAGCATGAATATTTAATTGCTGATTCAGGCATTGGGACAGAAAATAGAAACATTTATAGCACCTGTCTCTCCCCCTTTCTCAGCTTCAAGGTCACTCCTGGCGTCCCTCCAGCCCCTCCTGCATTCAGGTTACATTCAGTCCCTTCAGCGAGGCAGTGAGCAGTGCAGGCAGCTGAGGTTAAGACAGCAATTTCTCCCTGCTGCTCCTTTCTTCTGGCTCTTTCCCTCTTTTTTCTGTGTGGGCCCTCCTTGGGCCTCAGGTGCTTCAGGAGTTTCCTTGTTCTTTCACAAAATACCTTTTATTTACAGAATACCTACACTATTTCTCTTCTGTTCCCCTCGTTTCTCTCCCTGTTGTTGTCCGCTCTTCATTAAATTAGAGGTGCCGCTGGCTTCACTGAAAGGCTCAGACATGTCCTGTGGAGGGTTTCATGGTGAAAGTAGCATTTAGAAATGTCTTTGTCTTTTGTTGGGTTTTTTTTTCTGATACTTGTTTAGTCTGGGTAAGTGGAGGCTGAGAGAAGACCTTATAGCTCTATTCAGCTACCTCAAGGGAGGTTGGAGCAAGGAGGGAAGCAGCCTCTTCTCCTTCATGGACTCAGAGAAAATGGATGTAAGCTGCACCAGGAGAGGTTTAGGCTGGATGTTAGGAAAGATTTTTTTCACTGAGAGGGTTGTCAGGCTTTGGAATGGCCTGACAAGGACAGTGGTAGAGTCACCATCCCTGGAGGTATTAAAAAAGGCATTTGGACCTGGTCCTTAAGGACATGCTTTAGTAGTTGACTGTGGTGTTAGTCAAAGGTTGGATTGGATGATCTTGGAGGTCTCTTCCAACCTAAACATTCTGTGATTATGCTTCACTCCTCCTCACGTTAAGTGATTCCTGTCATGTTGAACTGTGATTACTGAGCTCTTTTTCACCATTAGGAATGCATTTAAGCTTTCTGTTCTGATTACTTTATGGTCTTTACAGACACACTGAAGTTACTGTTGTAAAGCCCAAGGAAATATGGGATGTTCATCTAGATGGAATTTCTGAAACTTCAGAAACATTAAATCCTGTTGGCATGGAATCTGTGGATGAAGGAGATGTAAAATCACTTTCTAAAAAAGAGCTGCAAGTGAGAATTGGTCATGTTGTTTCTCCCAGTAAAATTTTTATACAGTGGCTGTCATCAGAAAGTATACTGAAAAGGTAATAAAATTCAAGGAATTTTCTTGAGTTAATGTGTTCTTATTGCAAACTGGTAAAGTATAGTTAGAGCAAATTCCAATTAGAGGGTTGCATTTGGAGCTTGGTACTCTTAAATGCTATTGTCTTACATTGCTTTGTTGAGGAAAGATTGGAACTATGTGTAGTTTATGAAATTTTTGTGATTCCAAATTAAGTACATGATCTAGCTCCTCTATTTCTAAGTATTGCAGCCTGATCAATGAAACACTATCCAGAAAGATTAAATATTTCTGCTCTTTCCTTTGTCCTCACCATTCCTCTGTTAAAAATCTTGGTAAATAATACCATAGAACTCCAAGTTATTCTGTTTCAAACATGATTATAATACACTATTAGGAAAGTTTGAAGAAAATTTCTAGCCATAGTATATTAACCTTCCTTTGACAGATGTTTAGGTAACATTTAGTTAATAGTGTGTACTTTTTGAAGGTAGCTAAGTGGAATTACTATTTTTTAGTGAATGTTGCTTATGTTCTGCATCTTATTTCTCCTTTCAATTTTTTACTTTCTTTCATGTAGCTACCTAAAGTCCCATTGAATTAATCATGACACTAAATGAGTAACACACTGCCAAGTTTGAGAAAAAGCAATGTATCTTTCAAATTGTGGTATACAGTAGGGTCAGGGCCACTCAGATTAATTCCTTTGCTTAAGAAAACATGATAGTTCTATAGAATTTTAATCAGATAGTATGTGTTTTGCAGCTTCAGTTCCTGTATGTCTATCATGTCATGAAGAAAAACTGCAATGCTGTGTGTCTGTTACTTAAGCAGTTATGGACTAAGTAAACTCTTTCTTCTATGGATTTTACCTCCATAAAATTGTTTTTTTTTTAAATATTAGTTTACAGGAGAAGATGGCTGTCATCTACAAAGACTCCCAGCCACAATCTGTGAAGTGGGAAAGTGGTATGCACTGTGCTGTTTACATAAGTGATTTGAAGCAGTGGCAAAGAGGTCAAATAAGCAAGATTGTCTCTGAAACAAGTGCAGAGGTAAACCTGTTACCATAAAAGGGTTCATAGTTGCTATAGTTCGTAAGCATTCATTGATGAAAATAGTGTCAGATCTTAGTTTCTCTGTCTTAGTGTTTTCTCATGCAGCTGATTGCTTCTATTGGGTTGCTGGAAGTAAGATTACTGTCTTATCAAAGGTCAGATGCTCTTAGCAGAGAACCTGGTAGTGGGGGAAAGGTCCTGGGGTTAACTTTCTGCATGATTACTCTACACTTTTAAACATGATGCAGATTCTCAAACTATAGCCTAACAGTTTAGATTAAGTTCCAGAAGCTGTGTAAACCTGAGGGTCACCTTAATTCGGACTTTATGAAAGATGGAGCCAGTTGTACTGAGTGCAGCACCACAGGAACACATGTACTCATGCTGTCCCTTGAACCCTAAACTGGTGGTGATGCCATACCTACATGTGACAGTTTCCACAGAAATTTTTCATACAGTGATGCTTTAAACATACATTTTGCATTCATTTGAAAAAAAGCAAGGAAGACCACAAGATGCATTTCTTGAAACTAACTTACTGCTAACTACTTACCTCAATAGTTGGAGTGGCTTGTTAATCCTACAGATAATCCAGGACTGGTTTGCCATTAGTTCCCTCCACCATCATCAGATTATGCCCATTGGTCTTCTTGGTAGGAAGCAGAATTGGGACATGCTATGCTTCTGCTTTGTATCATCTGCTGAGTCTAAGAGCCCTCAAACAGTTATTGAACCACATCAGAATAAAACCCAAGGGGTCAAGGGGAGCTATTGCAGCATTTCTAGGTTTACAAATTGAAATGCAACAACATTAAAGCAGGGAGAGAGAAATTTTCTTACCTGAGTAATAGCCTCTCTAAAGCTGATAGATCCCCTTTGAGCACATTTTTGTGTTTTGCTGTCTTGGTACTCAACACTCATTTGTATTGTATGTTGGAGTACTTCAGTGCAAAGGCAATTTGTTTGAATCCTGGTCATGTAATGCTTGCTTGAATTTTGTTTACCTATTCGGGCATGCTATGAATTATAATTATATTATGAATTATAATTCATAACAGATAATATTAAGAGGGTAGGTTTTTCCTGCTTCATGGTGTTTCTTGTCTGTAACAGGTAATACTTTATGATTTTGGAGCTGAAAAAACAGTGGATATCAGCTGTCTAAGAAAACTCAAGGAAAATATGAAGAGAATTAAGACATTAGGAATAGAATGTTTCTTGGCAGATATAAGGTAGCCTTTCCCTCATACTGAGTAGCAGTATTAGACACATAAAAATTACATAGCTTAATATTTTCATGCATTAGCACTGATTATCTAAGATGAGGATGTGGTTTGCTTTTTGAATAAAGAAGAAATGGGATGGTAGGTGTGCTTCTTTTTTTGCTACTTTTTTTGCTTCTTTTTTTTGCTTTTTTTTTGCTTTTTTGGGTGGTTTTTTTTTTTTTTTTGCTTTTTTTGCTTTTTTTGCTTTTTTTGCTTTTTTTGCTTTTTTTGCTTTTTTTGCTTTTTTTGCTTTTTTTGCTTTTTTTGCTTTTTTTGCTTTTTTTTTTCTTCCCCTAAGGGTTATGCTGCACATCTGTAAAGCAGAAACTGTGCTATAGAAAATAAATGTATTTATAGGATTAATTACAGACTACTGTAGAGATTATAGAAGTTTTTCTTTTATAATACTATTTTTTTCACTGGTTTAGAATTTGAGATAATCAAATCTCATGAAGATATAGAGAAAGTCTCTCTTTTCTAGACTGTAAGAAACCTCATGGTTCAAGGGTTTCTGGAAAAAGAAAAAAAAAAAATCTCAGTATAGGGAAAGGCTTGTGGTAAACCTCCGAAGATGACAGTTTCTTGTACTAATAGGGTAATACAATTTTTTCTATGTTAGACCAACAGGTGGAAGCATGCAGTGGACAGCAACAGTGTGTGAATGTTTATCCTATTACCTAACTGGGGCACAAGTAAAAATAATCATACAGGTTTGTAATCAAAGCCGGTGGTATTTGTAAGATTGATAACAGTTTGTTAATTTTTTTTCTGAATATTTTTGCTTTTCAAAGGTGAAACTTGTTTAGATTGTTGTTTGCTGTAGAGAAAAAGATGCTTTTTTATTTTTCTGCTTTATTTTCATGATTCACTGCAGTATTAGAGCAGTTTGGTTATCCAGTGTGGGAAGAACACAGTCTTGGGTATATTTAGTTGCTGAAGAATAATATTTATGTCCTTGGGATTACTGGGTGCTGACAACTTTTATGGTTAGGAGCAGTATGTCCATGTTATTGATGAAAATAATTTCAGCAGCTACTGTATTAGTTTTCAAGCCTTGGAAACCGAAAGAACACATCCAGTGCTGTACATCATTAATGATTTATTTCTGCCACTGAAAAGACCCTGAATTTCTATGAGGGTTTGATTTGTTTCAGGTCTGTTGGCAGCTTCCAGTGAGGTGTGTCTGGAAATAAAAGCACTGAAGAGCAAAGTTATGTATGAGTAGGTTTAAGGCTACTGCTAGAAGAAAACAAGTATTTGGCAGTTCATTCTAATAAAACAGCTAAGGGAAGAGGTGATGTTTTATTCTGTTACTTTTTTTTTAATGAAAAGTTGGTAGAGTTTAGAACAGTTGGTAAAATTATGGGAACTGTGACATGGATTAAATCAATTTTGTGTCTTCTGATGCAGGCATCAACTCTTCAATGATGTCTGATTTGCAGTCAGGACCAGTAAAGTGAAAAATACACCTGTAGGTTAGAGGAAATGGAGATTGTATTATGTTGTCTGGCTCTCATTTTTTTACAGGAAAGTGATGGGTCTTGTGCATTGCCTGTGAAAATTTTTTGCAAAGATGAAACAGGAGATGTGATTGATATTTCAGAACACCTTATTCAGAAGGGATTGGCATTTAGAAGCAGAAGGTTTGGATGCTTTTCTTTTATATTCTTTTAGACTTTTATATTGTGATAAGCTAATAAGTAATACAAAAATTTGGGTTGTCCTCTACAGCATATGTAGCAACAGAACTCTCATCTAGTGAACTTCCCTAAGTATAACATTAATTGTATCCATTTCAGCTTTAGGTTGGTAGATGAGATGTCTGACAGTATTTTAACAAGTATTTGCCATCTCTGTGTGGTTGCTTTTTTGCTTCTTTTTTTTCTTCTGTTGCACTTTTCAAGTTCCTTGTCAGTTAATATGTTTGTATGATTTGACTGACTCTGCTAGAACTGATAAAGGTGATGTGGCTTGCTCAGTCTCCAAGGACCATCTTAAAGCACATTTAGAGCAAGAGAACACAGAACCAGATGATTGTAAATCAGAAACTGCGTGTGCCAAACCCAGCACTGTGTCAGAAGAAGACATCACTGTTTCAGAGAGTGCACAAAAATCAGAAATGGATGGAGTATATAAATGTCCTGTTATACCTAAAGCAAAAATCTTTCAGGCTGTAGTAAGCTGTGTTGGACCTGATGGAACTATTTACGTAATACCAAAATCATCTGGTAAGATTACCTAAAAGACAATACATTTATGTTTATGAATCTGTATAGTTTCAGGGTGTCAGAATATAGGAGATATGTGCTCTGGTATACGCGTTCTGTATCAGAACATAGTCCTGGAGGATATCCAGCTGGGGGAGGATATGCTGTAGGAGGAGGATAGCTGCTGGGGTTGATGGCCACCTTCGGCGTGGGGGTGAGGGCTTCTGGTGCCTTACAGGTCCCCAGTGTTCCCCCACAAAGGTAACTGATGTCCCCAGCAGGTAGCAACCTGCAAGAAACCCAAAAACTTGGGTTGGACATTTGGATGGACGGGTTGCCTGCCTCATCTCTAGGCAGTGTGGAGTAAAGCAGCAAGCGTTGTTTTCTGTAATGTTGAGATTGTGATATATTTTACTAATAATCATGAAATAGCAGTCTTGGGGATTGTCAGAAGTTAGCCTGGTTCTCAAGTATGATTGGATTTTTTTGTTTCTTCAGTCGGAGCTCAGTACCCAGTTTCCTTGGGCTCATTGTTCTGTGATAGATTCTGTATATTGATATAGTGCAAGGGGCAACAGTTATAAAGTGGAGCATAGGTGGTTCCGTATAAATATTAGGAATTTTGTCACTGTGAGGGTGACAGCACTGGCACAGGCTGTCCGGGGAGGTTGTGGAATGTCCTCTGAAGATATTCAATGGCTACCTGGACATATTCCTATGTGACCTGCTGTAGGTGACCCTGCTCTGGCAGGGGGGGTTGGACTCGATGATCTTTTGGGGTCCCTTCCAACCCCCAACTTCCTATGATTTTCTGTTTGTACTTTTTGAAAGAGGTATGTTTTCATCTGACAGATGCAGTGTCAGTGTTCAGTACATAGCAACATACTGTAGTTTAGAGAGAGGTTCCATTATGAGAACATTATTTTTTAATATTTCTTTTTAATTCTACAAATACATTTTGCTGTTTGATCATATCATAAAGCTTGGAAATTCAGCATACAGCAACTGCTCTAGCCCAAGACTTCGTATTGCACTTGTTGCTGTCAGTTCTACCCATAGCAGAAGAGGGTCTTCAAGGCACCTGTTTTATGTTGTTTCATTGTGTTCTACAACTGCTTCTGGGAGTCTGTCCTCTTCTTCACAAAGAGTCTTGTAATACTGCTGCCATGGTGTCAATTGCAATATTTATAGACTTCTCAAAGATTAGAACCCTGAACTGCTAGTGGCTTCAAAATTGGAAGGACAGTTTACTTTTTGTTTAAGTAGTAATGTGTTTGCATATACTGCATGTTTAACATACATATTGTATCAGTGTTGGAAAATACTTTTGCAGTGGCACATTTATTTTGTGTTTATACGTCTTCACCAGCATTTACTGGGGTTTAGTGATTGAAATAATTTGCGTTAATACGTTACAGACTATTTTGTATTGATTTTTTTTTTTAATTATTATTCCCCTCTTCCCCCTACCCAGAAATTGAACTAAACAAATTGATGGCTGAAATACAAGGTAATTTCAAATGCCTCGGTCTTCTGGATCCCTACTGCTGGAAAAAGGGAGAAGCTTGTGTTGTAAGAGGATCAGATACCATGTGGTATCGAGGCAAAATTGTAGAACTTGGTGTTAGTACTCTCCAGGTAAGTTTGATTATATGTTGTGTGTGTTTGTAAACATATGCGCATGTATGTTAAAAAAAAAAAAAGCAGCTCTGAAAATATTTAGGTTTAGCTCTCAACCTGAAAAGTAGTGGCTTAGTTTTGAGTTCTTTCTGCCACACAGGTATACAACTACATTTTCTAATAAGCAGTTAATCTTCCCATAACTCCTAAGTGTGCATATGGTTTTTATAATGTGGACTTACAAGTTCGACACAATCCTAGTTCACAAATTTTTTATTTCTTTCTGATATAAACTGCTGTAGGTAATTACACAAAACAGTAGGATCTTTTGCAAGACAAGTTTTAATCTTGAACTTTTAATCTACCATACCAGTTTTGTAATCCTCTCTTTGTTTCCCACTTAGTCACATCACTTACTGATTTTCTTTTTTCCTGTAGAAAAGTGAATGCTGTAAATAAATGCTTTCTCTTACTTAATGTTAAAAAAAGAGGAATTATTTCAGGAAATAATTCTTCTTTCCATACAGGTACAGTACATAGACCACGGCAGCATAGAGAGGATTCCTCCTTGTCATCTGTATCCAACTACATTGTATATTGATATTCCTCCATTTTGCATACCATGTCAGCTCTACAAGACAGTACCAGTGAGTATTGGTAAATTTGAAGATGTTTTAGTGGGTAGTTACTGCAGTTGAGACACTGTTTTGTCATACAAAGGTTGAAACTGCTGGCCAGTATTTTTCTTACCTACAAGGATTCAGAAAATAGCTGATGAGGAGCATTTCAGCAAGGCAGCCTTTTAGTGCAACATTCCAGATGGCTTTATGAAGTGGCCATGCTTCAAAAGCAGCTGCCATCAGAATTAAATCCTTGTGAAACAGGACATGGCAGTAGTTGGCAAGTAGTAGTTCATTTTGCAATATTAGTAACTATAAGCAAGGCCTGGATTTCTTAATGCAGAATGGTCAGGAAATTGTAAGTCTTCAAGTCCAAGTGTGTTTCTGTCATTCTGAACTTAGCTGTGCAGGAAGCAATTGGTAGTGCTAATGAAATACTAGTGAACTGGTTGAGAATTTTTTTTAGTAAGCAGCTGGTATCACAGAATCACAGAATTATTGAGGCTGGAACAGACGTGTGAAGTCATCAGTTCCAGCCTGTGATCTGACAGCACCACATTGGCTGCACCATGGCACTAAGTGCCACATTCAGCCTTTCCTTAAACACCTCCAGGGATTGTGACTCCACTACTTCCCTGGGCACTCCATTCCAGTGCCTGATCACCCTGTGAGGAAGTGCTTCCTGACAGCAAACCTAAACCTCCCCTGGCACAGCTTCAGGTCATGGAAACATGTAAATAACATCTTCATGTATCATCACATCTTATTGAAATATAAGTGGTGCATTTAGTAAATGTGAATTAGTGAAATTACTGGCTTATTTTTAAGGTTAATTTTAAAGAAAAACTTTTTATTTCTGGAAGTAATTAATCTGATAGATTAAGACACTTTTATTCCCAGCCATATCTGTTTGCCTCCCAACCCGGAGGCTTATAAAACTATTTAAAGTATCCTGTTTTGTGCTGTATGTTATGTTATCTTCAAGTGCAATTCAGTATCTTTGGGTTATGTTTTGGTTAATTGTGCACACATACATTATTATGTATATAATAAAGGCTAGACTTGGCAAGCAGCATCTCTTTCTAAGCCACTTTAAAATTCAAATATAGCTGGTTGGCTTTGTCACACAGTAAGTTTCAGTGTACCAAATTAGTAGCTAATGTTTAAACTGCTGTAGACAAATCAAGCTAATGATCTGTTTGTTCAAGGAAGTTTTTCAATGATAGGCACGTTTTCATCTTATTGTGTTAATGATAGTAAGAGTATTACTTGTCAGCATCTCAATGTGTTTCTTCCTTTTTGCCAAATAGATTGGAAATTTTTGGCAGCAGGATGCAATAGATTGCCTTCAGGTACTACTTAAAAATGAAGAGGTTGAAATACATGTTCAGGTAGCTTCATTTATTCATAGAAGTGAACAGTCTTAGGGGGTTTTTTTCTCTTTTTTATTTTTTCCTCACTTCTTTTATCTTGCATTAAGAATAATAGGTGAAGGAGTATAGCAGTAAATGTATTTCTTAGATAAAATCCAAAACTAAAGTTAATTCTCCTATGACTTGCCCTTTCTTACAGTTTACAGACCTTAAATGTATCCTTTAGAGGTATTAATGTTTTTTGGTCCTGTTCACACTCTGTTTTGTCATTGACAATAAACCTACCTACCAATAGCATCAAGTCTTCTTAATCAAAAGTTAAGTTATTAAAACTTGGCATGGCAATGGGGTTGGAACTAGATGATCTTTAAGGTCTCTTCTAACCCAAACCATTCTACGATTCTATGATTTTTGATTCTGTGATAATTAGATATGAGATGCTTATGTTCTTATATTAACATTATAACATATTTACTAGCATATTAACATTATATGGAAACACATAATCTGTATTGTCTGAAAACCTGAATTTCAGATAAATTGACTTCTGATTATCGTGTTGAGTGAGCAAACATGGGATAATGTTTTGGTTATAGTGAGTAGGTGTTGCTGCCATACTAGAGATGCATCTGTCTCCCATCTGTGTCACAACTGATGTTAATAGCCATCTTGACTGCTTTTGTATCTTTGAATGACTATAGTGCATTTAGGAATGACAGGTTTGAATTTTCTGGTCATTGTTTCTAAAGCCTTCCTCTTGCTATTGCTTTTATAATCTTATTTTGTCTTGTATAAGTAGGAATTACCAGATGATCCATGGGGCAAATTGTCTATCAACTTGTATTTTGGTGGAATGTCACTTTCTTCCTTCATGGCATACCAGAAATATTGTGTTGCTGAAGATTGTCTGGACATAGCAGAAATGGTGAGATTTTCGTGTGTGTGTGTCCTTCACTGTTACTCTGACATTAAAAAGATTACTCAGTTGCTTGTTGTGACCTTTGGTTTATTGTTACTATTTTTCTGTTCATCTTTTTGGTGTAAACAGCAGTTAAGAATAAGTACACAGCTCTGCAGCATAACAAGTGTGGATATGATGTGTTGGTAAGATTGTATGGCATATTGACAGTGAGGGTGGTGAGACACTAGCACAGGTTGCCCAGGGAAGCTGTGGATGCCCTTTCCTTTGGAAGTGTTCAAGGCCAGGTTGGATGGGACTTGGAGCAACCTCATCTAGTGGAAGGTGTCCCTGCTCATGCAGGAGGGTTGGAAATAGGTGACCTTTAAGCACCCTTCCAACCTAAAACATTTTGTGATTCTGTGAACAGCAGATTGCCAAGAGTTTGTTCTTGGACTCCTTACTGAAAATAGATTTTTTGCATTTCTGCTCAAAGTCCAATTTGGTTTTGGGTTCCTCTAAAACTTAAAAGGATAGGAGTAGGGTAATATTTCTATCACTTGAAGGAATTAGTTAATTGTAGAAATATATCCCAATGATGGTGGTATTAAAGTAAACTTAAATATTTCAGTGTAAACCTAATGATTTCTAAGGGACTTCTAATGATTTCTAAGGGGGTTACGTAGATTCCTCATTCCAAGTGTCTCGGATATTCATCTGGTGTTGAGATTTTCATCAAACTTCATTGTCTTAATACACCAAAAAAAAATTTCTCTGTATTTAATATTTTTCTTGCAACTTGAGGATAAATTTGAATTACTGAGGCTATTTTGTTGCCTTTTTTCTCTTAATTCTGGTTCAGTCTGCCAGTGTATTTTTTATTCCAACATGACTCTCTGCTTCAGAAAAGAATTTTACAATACAGAGTATGCTGCTGTCATTGCTGAAGTAAGTCTTGGTGTCTGTGCCAGAGGGCTTGTGGTGCAGTTAGCCCTAGTACACACTGAGAGATTTTTCTAAGTAACCATGGAAAACCTAATTGTAAAAAGTTTCTTGTTGCATTGTCATAAATACAGCACATCACACTAAGCTTTCAGCAGACTAAATATGGGTCTTGAAATGAGATGGTACCATTAGGATGAAAATGAAATTTGCAAAACAAAAATACAGCCATGTAAGAATGTTGTAAGCAAGATGCATTCAGACAGCCTGGAATACTTTCAGCAAGGAATGTAGCATCAAGCAGATTCATTCCAGGAATAAGTGGCTTGGAACTGTTAAGAAAATAATATCCTAGGTGGTCAGTTGTCAACCAGGAAAGGAACAAAACGTCCAGAGCTCAAGCTGCTTTTAAGAATTTTAGATAATAATCTGAGCACACACTTGGACAGACTGCACGTTTTAATTCACCCCTGCAAAAAGCCAGTGCTATTTTGTTTTTTTAATAGACCATTAATTTAGGTCAGAGTAAAAATGTGCTTCAAACTGCTGTTTTTCAAACCGGCCATATTTATTCAGTTAGCACCAGTCTTCTGAAATGACAGCATAGGCAATGCTGAAAAGATTTCATGCGAAGGCATTTTTTATCTTCCTGACTTAGAGTCACCTGAACACTTGCAGTGTGATCAGGAGCTTCTTGGCTTGCCTGCAGTATTAGAGATCAGTGTCTTTTCAGGCAGAGTCTTTAGACAGAAGCAGCAGTATATAAAGGGCTGATTCCTCCAAAATAAATTATCTGTGTGACCTGCTAGGTAGCCTAAGGTTGTGGTTTTGTGTTAGGAGTTTATTAGAACAGTCTGGATGAAGGACAGGGGTTTCAGATAACTTGCCATAAGTTGAAGGTCAGCCATGTGTGTTGCAGGCCAGCTGTGTGAGTCCTAAGTCCTACCATCTCTGACACCAAGAAGGCCTTTTCTATTACTGGTGTTTTCACTAAGACTAGTAGGAAATCATTGTGCAAACACCTAGGTACAAAGCTCTTTCTGCCTGATTTTTGTCAATATGAGAGTAAATGTAAGATACCTTTGTCTGTTTCAGGGAAATACAGAATCTGAGACTTGCCATAGCTTTGGTCTTCATCTTCCTAAAGATGTCTGATTGCCTCACACTGCTGGCTGGGCTCGTGTAGGCTGTTTGCAAACAAACCTTTGCATGTGGTAGAGAAGGAAGAACAACACGCTGCACTGCAGCCTACCTTTACTTAGTTTAGATTAAATTCTTCATGCTGAAAAGCACTCTTGTGTTGCCTTATTAAGTATACGATGATACACAATATGTAAATTATATGTTAAGAATACATAATTTCTGATATGGCTTTACAGAAGTAGTGAGGAATATAAGCCATTTCTAGAAAAAAACCAGACATAAGGCAGAACAGATGGGAGACAGCTGTTTGAACTAGGTAACTCCTGAAGAGGTCTTGGCAGAACATGTTTTTATTATCAGTATTTACAACTGGACCACCAGTGCCTACATGTGGTAGATCTAGCAGTAGTCAGTCTGTTGACAATAAGAAAAGTTAACAAAAATGCAAATGCAGATTTTCTTTCAAAGACACAAGAGCCAACTGAGATACCCAGCTGAGCTGCTCTGCACTGCTCACTTGGGAATGAGCTGTAATTTAAGTTGGATCTTTGGAGCCAGGTGTATTTGGGTGGCCTGTCACAGTGTTCCTGATTGTTTTGCAGAAATCTGGCATTTAGTTTGTTATGTATCTGTGATACAGTCAGCCATACTTTCTTTAGTGCCATTTTTCAAGATAAGATTTTTTTAATCATTGAAGTATATTCTTTCAATGGAAAAGCTGGATTTTTTCCTAGTTTGGTCTGAGGAATGTAGTGGATTTCTGTACTGTATTCTATGTCAGATCACACATGGGGAAGAAAGGGTCAGAATGTATTTTTTTATTTTGCAATTATATATCTGATTGCTTCTACTTTTCTTTTTGTCCTGGGCGTAATGAAAACTGTCAATCAAATCAATGTGTAAAAATGAAATGTATTTTGGAGAAATTGTAACTTTCTAATGTATCAAAGTACAATGAAGAATAGGAACTGTATTCATGACATGTGATCCAGCTGAGCTATATATCCTTATAAAGGCATAATGTAATTCACCAAGGTGTATTTTGTTATGAACCTAATGAGTTAATGGCATCTAGAATCCAAACTGTTAAATATGTGGTTCTGGAAGAAGACACAATGAAGCATGCTATGCTAGTGAGACAACAGGTATCTGTAATTAGCCAATCTGTTACCTTTTAAAAAGGGTGATAATACTGGTGACTAAGAAGTTAAATTACCCTTTGCCTTTTTCTTAAGGAATAACTTAGTCTGGCAAGCTGCAGTGGCATTGACAGTGGCATTCAGGTTAATCCGTGCTAAATAATTGCTATTATTTTAGGATTTTATTTCTAAATACTGTTATCTTTAAAGGAAACTCCATACTTAATGCACTTTTTGAATTAGTGGCGATGAAGTTAGCAAATCAGTGTGCTAGGACTGTTTCAAAGATACATTCTTCATATTTTAGTTGTTAATTAACTAGTTCTGTTATCTTCTAGTTAAACCTTTTAAAAAAACCATAGTAAGTATTAAAAGGAAATGTTGCTGATTTTTTTTTTCATCAAGGACATGCTATTTATGTTATTAGACAACTCCTTTGAACCATAAATCATACAAAAGGTATTTTGCATTTTTTTACTAATATGATGTTTGACTAAAGTCTGTCTTGCTCTAGGACCTACTTCAGAGAGACATTGTTGTTTCACCTTCATACACACTGCCTCCACTGCCTGTTCCAGGAGATATCTTTCCTGTCAGAGTCACCCATTTGGTGTCCCCTAAGGAGGTATGTTTTGTAAAAATCTCATATGTTACAGGCAGGAATGTTGCAGTTCCATCATAGTGGTGAACAGGAAACCATGGCTAACACTTTTAGATAATACAAAAAGAATTAGGTTGCAAAATGCTATTCAGTTGCTGATGGTTCTGCATCAGTGTCTGAATGAGTTGAAATACCCTCTTGGGTGGGGGCAGAGAAATAAATACTGAGCATTTCCCTAAACAATTAATTTTAAGAATTATAATACTGCAGTCTTGTACTTGCTATGCATAATAAGAAAATAGGTAATTTGATTTTAACTTAGCAGCACAATAAAGATTTCTCTTTTCTTTATTCTTCTCTTACCACACTGCTCTGGTTAATACTACCACTACCAGAAATAACAAAGCTTTGTAACTGGTCCTGATCCAGTTGAAGTAAAGGCTGTTTTTGTGTCAAAGAACCTAACTGAGGATTAAATTGAGTTACACTGTACGCAGTCCGTATTTGCTTTGGGAAGTTGTGGATGCCCATCTCTGGAAGTGTTCAAGGCCAGGTGGATGGGGCTTTGAGCAACCTGGTCCATTAGGAGTGTCCTTGCCCATTGCAGGAGGTTGGAACTAGATGATCTTCAAGATCCCTTCCAACCCAAACCATTCTATTTTGCTTTTCAAAAATAAAATTACTGGAATATTGTACAGTAATGGGAACATTTCCTGCCATTTTATTGCCTTTAGTTGATGATTTATCATGGACTTTCATGTAAATCCACACAATAATCTTCCAGGTGAAAGTTGGAATGTGATATTTATGGATCAAATAAAAAATTCCTATGTAGACTTTGAATGATGAAATAGGAGATCAGGAAGCAGTGAGAAGCTGATTGTTACAGAAATCTAACATCTTCTAAGTGGATTGATTGATTGATACTGGAGTGCTTGTGTTCATTGTTTTGGTAAAACTAAACTAAAGAAGTTGTTATTGTACTGAGGTGATTGCTTTGAATTCAGCATCATGATCTGATATAAATTCAGCTCACTAATTCACTTGAGTATACATATAGAAAAAAAGTATAGTGTGCATTAAAATGGTTTCAACTAAAAAGATGAAGTGCTTGAGTATCTTAGAAAATGGCTTTTCTTAAATTCTTAAAGAAGACATGTGAAACATAATATTTTTGTTCATTTTATGTAAATGATTTGAACTCTTGCTTTTGAACATAGTAAATAATTACGAACAGCTCCTGTAGATTTAAGTAGCAATTGCATGATGGAGTTGGTCCTTTATTACATTGTGTACAAATCAGAGTATTAAAATTCATTTTCTTCCTGGTTCATGAATTACAATTCTGAGTTTAGAAAAAATAATAAGCTACTTGTTTGTTTGGACTATCAGTAAAAATCATAATGTTCTGAAATGGTTCTGTTGGCTTTTTAAGGCATTTCAGTTAGATGCTGTTGTGTAGATTTTAATTAGCATGTTGTTTGTACCTCCATTTCTTTGCCCTACAGCATTATGCTGATGATCCAATAATACACAAGGTGAATGGAGCATATTTCCATAGCAAAAAAAACACCGTTTGCAAAGTTGTTCTTTAAGTAACTTTAGTATTCGGTTTGGTATTATAATGTGAGGTTATTTGCCATACAGCAGGAGGGAAGAATCCAAGACCCAGCTGTGAATTCTTACATGGGTAGATTCTCTAGCATGTGCATTCCTTTCATCCTTGTATTTTAACATTGAAAATTGGTGTTTATCAGTAATGAATGTCTTCTGCTTTTGGGGAAAAAATTAATACTAAATTATTATCAATGGAGGAAAGAAGGTGATCAAAGATGTGCTGGAACCTTTTGAATATGGGAACAAATAATCTAATAATCTTTGGTAATTCAGATGTTCTAGGTCATCTGCAAAAATTGTAATAGGAGAGCTTTTCCTTTGAGTAGGTATATATTTGCTTTGATCCTTCCAAGAACCTCATGAAGCAGTCTGCCATGGAGAGAGATGCTAACTGTGACTCGGAGTTGGGAAGCCTTGAAGAAGCCCTGAAATGGTGCAATAAAAATGTGGAGTCTTTTCCTCCTCTAACACATTTCCAAACAGGTATATTTATATGTTATTTTCCCTGTTGTTACATGTGGATGTACTAAAAGCCTGGGATTATCTCTGAAGAGCATCACTTTGCTTTCATTCTGGATTTCTCTGTTTAGGCAAAAGTTTGGATCACTGTTTTAACCAAGCAATTTTCATGAACTCTCATCATTGTTATGCAAAGCAGAGAAATCTGACTTAAATCACATATTAATGATTGTGAATTGGACTTCAGAGAGGATTGGAGAATGCATAAAACAAAACAGTAGCATGAATTAGAAAAGAAAAAAACTTATTCAAGGTCACAAAGTAAAATGGATTTTCAAGTTACTTTAGCTTCTGAGTATAGTGAGGTATTATGGTTGGTTTTTTGTCTTTTTACAGATACACCTTGCCTTGTAGAATACCAGGATGGTTTATGGTATAGAGCAAAGGTCCTCTCCATTGAAGAATTCAACCCTCTTACAATCCTGATTCAGTTTGTTGACTATGGTAGTTTTTCAGTTGTCCCAACAAGCAGGTAAATGCGGAAGAAAAAAATGCATGTCTGGGTATATATACTCTTATAGAGTATGTAGTATAAAATAGGTGTATATATTTTTACATTTATATTATTTTTTATTATCTATTATAACAATTTATCTAGCATTAGATTTCAGTTGGAGAGAAAGGTGGTTGGCTAGTTAAATAACTTCTGTCTGCAGGGTAGGGTTGGGCACCTACTTCTCTTTCTCAGTTTGTTCTGAGCAGCCCATTATTAGATTTCTCCATCATCTTCAGATTACTCAACCTGTGAAGTAGGTTCAGGTTCATAATCTGCTTTTGCACCCAGGAAGTCTACACAAAACTGGGACTGAGCTCTCCAGGTGTGAAAACAAATCCTGTGATCCTGTGCCACTGCAATCTGTAGAGAAAACACCTGGGGGTAGGATAAGGGAGCATCTGAGTGGGACACACCCTTTGCTGCTTGTGGGGAAACGGGGAGTTCAAATACCTGTTCTGCCTGGTGCTGAGCTACTGTAGGAACTGCTGCTGCCCTGACACACAGATATCATTTAAGTTTCTCAAACACCCCAGGCTTTCATAGTCCTCTAATCTTGTTCTGAATTTTCTCTCTTGAAGTACTTTCACTTGATGCATACATTGCTTAGGCACACCATCTTGCTTTTGAGATCCTTGGGGGATCTACAGGTCCTTGTTTAAAGATTAGGAAAAAAATGTAGAGTTGAACAGATTCCCCGCTTCATGGACTTTAGGGTCATGGGAGAGTGTGTTTTATTTCAGGGTTGCGCTTCTTGCTTTGCTTCCCCATTCCTTTGCTTCTGGTATAGAAAGAAGAGTGGGGAGGTGGTAATGTAAAACCAAGGTACCAGTTTCCAGTAGTGTGTAAGAGCTCAACTGGGCATCAAGGACTTCAGACCACAAAGGTCTTGTCATTTTCTGGAGGCATCAGATTTGGAGCCTGCATTGTGATGACTCTACTTGCATTCCTGTGCTGAGACCTGTGTTGGGCACCCGAGAGTCCTCCCCAGACACTGTCACAGGGAGGCAGCATGCCTGGTGGGCTGTTATATCCCCTGCACTTTTAAAGTTACTGTGCTTTAGGTACTTTAGAGGGCCTAGTCCTACCTGATGAATTGTTTGGTCTAGTACAGGCATGTTCTTGTAGAGCAGGGACTTAATCCAGTTTTCACACTGTAATTCTACTGCATGAACCATTAAGCTGCCTTTATGTCCAGACTGACAGCTTGACACAAGGGTGGATTGTTGCAGGCAAATATTTTTATTTTTTGGTTTTAGATTGCGTCGCATCCCTTATTATCTGTTGAAGTATCCTGTTCAGTCAGTACGAGCTCTCTTGTTTGGATTTAAACCTGCTTTATATGGCAGAGATGTGGAAAGAATTCCTTACTGCCCAGAATGGAGCGTGGAAGCTTTGTGGACAATGGTCGACTGCCTTGAGGGAAAACAGCTCTCTGCATCCATTCTTGTGAGAAGCACTTTCTTTTTTCTTCTAGTTTTTGCACAGCCTGTAGTTTAAAATACTAAACCACCTATTTATCGTGAATGAGTGCTGATAGAAACTCATGTGACACTTCCTAATCCTGCAAACAAAAAGTTTGAGCATTTCCTTTATTTTTAAAACCAGTTTCTTTTAAACGAGAAATATTCTTTGTATACTCACAGTTCCATTTAGGCAGCGAGTATACCAAGAAAATAACTTTTAGTACACTGGTTATCTTGAGACTTAAATCTGCTACTGTCAAAACTCTGTCAACTGCTTTTCAGGCTCTTTCACCAGAGGTCACCATTTCTTTGTATGAAGATGGCAATCTCGTTCATATGAAACTGGTAGAGATGGGACTTGCAGATCTGGATGAGTGACATGTAAGTAACATGAATCACACATTCATACCAATATAAAAGTATGATTTCAGAAGCTCTAAACAAAGTCTGTAATCTTAACAACTTGATATTAAAAAAAACAACCCTCTGTCCACACTTCTGCTCTTTTAATAAAATCTGTTAAAAAATAGAATTTCATGACATACACATTACTGAAGTCCACAGTATAACTTTAAGAACTAATAGGTACTGAAGCAAAGCTCTCAGGCATTATAGCAAAGAGCTTTTGCTGCTGGTAACTGAAGATAATACCCAGATGTGTGGCATTGTGCTCTGTACACTCAAAATCTTCTTTCTTCATTTTCAGCATTTGATCTCAATGTCCAGTGCCAGTGCTTCTCAGACAGATCCAGATTCACAGATGGATGTTAATGCATCACATCAAACAGGGAATACATTAAATGAAAAGCTTTACAGTGTGTGTTGCCTCCAGAGAATACTGGAGACTTGAATTTTCAAATTTCTTGGCCAACTCTGCTATGTAGTCCTTTTCCTTCCAATGTAATAAGTATTCTTGTTATTACAGACAACATTCCCAGCACTGCTGAATCTTGAAATAGTGTTACTATTATATTCACATCTCAATCTCTTTACCATAGAGTCTTTAGTATTGTTCTGTCATATCTGTTTCATAAGAGTAGATGGAATTAGTGCATAGTATTAAAGAAATAGATAAAAAGCTGATGCTGAGCACACTTGTTCTGGTATCTTCTTAGAAGACTCATAGGGAGGGTGATAGTTTTATTACTATGTAACCCATGTTTATGTTTGAGGCATATTTGGTTACAGACTTCCATTACCAGAGTCTGGGATTGGGAGTGAACTGTTGGGGATGGGGGTGTATTTTTCTTTATTCTGGAATGTGTTTGTATTGCTGCTGGTTCCTGTTTTGAGTGTCCTTGCACCTCCTTCCTACTCCTGGAGCTGCAGTGTTCATTTGGAAGTGTTGTAATAAACAGTAGCTTGCTCTGCATGCATCTGAAAGCTTGTTTTCCTTTAGTGCTGTAGCATGTATGGATGTCTCTATTGTGCAAGTGTAGTATATCCTTTACACTAATAGCTCAGGCTCTTTCAATCTCCCCATTAAGAATTCTATCTAGATTATCAAGGAAAACACATGAAAAATGAAGACCCTGCAATATTTCTAGGTAACCAGTGCTAGTGCTCCATCACCCTCACAGTAGTGAAGTGTTTCCTGATGTTCAGAGGGAACCTTTAGCATTTCAGCTTGTCTCCCTGTTTGTGCACATACAAACCATTACACGTCTCTTCCCTGGAGATGAGTGAAAGCCAAGTGTCCAGGATGTAACCTCAGTAGTGCTGCTGAGGCATTGTGTGGGGGTAGCTCAGCTGTCTATACCAGCAGTGGAAGTTTCCTTTCACAGTTCTAGTACATATTCTGGGTTATCAGACACGTGCTAGGTGCTGTTGCAAATGCCCCATAGATCTGACATGTGCTGTATTAAAAATGTGTTACTTTAGTTCTTAAAAACAAAACAATTGTTTTATTAAACATCATGAAAGGGGCTAAGCCTTGAAGTACATAAGAGCTACTGTAACGCAACTTCTGCTTGTGAGTGATGATAATTCCTTTGACTGCAAGTTGATTTACCCTTAAGTAAAAAAAAGTCACAGGCACAGTAATGCAGAGCTTGCTTTCACTGAGGAGAAAGCTGGGGGAAGCAGGGAGGACAAGAAAAAGAAAGAAAGTGCAAGGTTATGAAAAACATTTTCAGCATCCACTACAATGGAGAGCCAAGACACTACAGCAGTGCCCCTTGCCTTTTAAAATTCAGTATCTAAAAGCAAAGCTAGCTCAAAAATGCCTCATAAGTGTAAGAATTGGATGAGATGACCTTTGGCAACTTCTGGGGTTTGCTTACACATTTCTGTCCCAGCCTTATGAACATAGAAGAGCATTTTGCGTAACAGTCGGGGGGCTGCTAATTAATGATGAATAAACAGCTTGAAAGTAGAAATGGGAAAAGATTGGAAACATCTGATATAGTAACACTCACTGAGGAATTTTTTTTCAGAAAAATTATAAACAATATATATACAAAGGAAGCTTAAAGGAGTTTCCCTCTCTTGTTTACAGGCATGTACATAGTCAATGTGCTAACACTTCCAGCAGTTGACATAACCTATAGTTTAGTGTCCATAATAATATTACCATCCTTGTCCTTTACCCTTACTCTCCCAGAGACATACTTTGTTTCTTGCTGTCCATTCACGTACACAGTCTTGACAGTGCCATCTGGGTACTCCCGTCTCTTGAACTCTGATGTATGTAGCTCTCTCTGACCATTATTGAACTCTATAGTTTTGCTTCCATCCCTGCATGAAACAAACGGATATACATGTTCTTAAATAATATTGTAAGGACTATACATAGGCTTAAACCTTAAGTTCAGAAAAACATTCAATATGCAAGGCTAAGTGAAGGAAGAACTTTTTAAAAAAAATGCAGTATTGTGAAAAGCCTGTTAAATATCATTCAAACTGGTTGTTACTAAAAAAACTGTTTCTGCAAAAACTGGTGTAACTTGTTTGTACTCGAGAGCCTCTACCACACTCTGCACTGTCTATTCCTGCAACAGTCCAAGAAAAGTTCAAAGTGTGACATTTTGAGTGCTCTCAGATGTCAGTCTGGTGTGGGTTCCACACGAGCTAGGTTCTCACATGTCCTCTAGAACTGTACACAAATCAGAAAAATACATCACATTAGGGTATAAAAATATACACACAGGCGTTCAGTCCTTCTGTCTCCTTCACACTATAAAAAAAGTTCAAAAATCCCAACAGTAACTACAGGTTCACAGCACGTTATATATTCAAATATTAACTTCTAGAAACAGGTTTGTCACTGTACCTGCACCTGTCAGTGAGCCCTAACCATGCCAGGGTACCCAATAAGGGAGAGCTTACCGCTGAATGCGAACAATGGTACCATCTGGAAAGATACTTTCTTCTTGACCATCCGTAAATAAATTTTTGATAGTCTGATCAGGAAAAGTAATTTCTTTCTTGCCATCAGGATAATGCTTCTCTGCAAAATGTATTTTGAGGCAATATGCTTATTACACAAATACAGGTATATATATATAGGCAGCACTTCTCAAGGTTGGTTGGGTTGGGTTTCTTTACCTATTTGTCCATTTGAAAACTGCAGGACCTCTAAGCCATCAGAGTATGTAGTATGTGTTGTCTTAGCATCAGCATAATAATAAATCTACAGAAAACAGTTGAGATTCAACATAACAAGTGAGAAATTTTATGTGTATGTACACATCTGCATAAATAAGTAATTATAGAAAAGTGCAGAAGATGCACGATTCATACCACTGTTTGATCAGGCATAATCTGCTTCACATCCCCATTGAAGAAGGTTATAGTTACAGTCTTCCCATCAGAACCCACTTTTTTACATGTCCCATTAGGGAAGAATATGAGGTGACAGCCATTCTTCAGAATCTTTTCAACCTAATGAATACATTGCAGAGAGGTCAGTATTGAGGCATTGCACCAACACACTTATTCCTCTTTCACAACAGCTGGAGTTTCAGAGCACCATTTACCTTTCCATCAGGATAAGCTGTTTCCCTCTGGGTCTCTTCGCTGTCTGTAGATGCAGATCCAGGTGGCAATGGCACTTGAGCTTCATTAGGTGTGTCCTAAAATGACAACAGTAATCGGACCACAAACTCATCAAGCTTTGCCTTTAAGGTTTGTTTTTTGCTTAGACTGACAGGTATGCTTAGGAAACAAGGAGCATCAGGGGAGCAAGACTAAGTATAAGAAAGTATAAACACAACTTGGGGTTTATGCAGCTCCCAGTATAGTGTTAAGACAGAGAGGCTCAGCAGTAATTGGTTGTCTGAGATCAGCCGTAGTCTGGACTGAAGTGGAATTTGTTGTTTTGTTGTAACATGGTTCTCAACCAAACATGAAGTTATGAAACAGGTGATGAAGTTCTGTAAGGCCTGAATGCTCCCTTAGGAGTTAATGTAAGAATTAATTCAGCTGTTTATAAGATGCTTGCAGTTGCCTTACATGGAACATATGAACATCTGTTTTCCCTCCCTCAAGAGGTAAATTTTGCAAAATTAAAGGGGGCAGGATATTATTATTTTATTTCTTCAGTCAAAGAAAGTTGCAACTGTGAGAGCCAGGTAAAACACTCTGCACTGACTACTATCTAGCCATTTTCTGGTAGGACAAGACTAGATTTGAAGTAAATAAGGTAAGTCAATAGCTTCTCCAGTCTCCTTCCAGTAACTATTTTATTTTAGGCTTGTTCCTCCCCCTTCAAAATCCAATCAAGATACAAGACTTACTACCATAAAAGTCCTAGAAGAATCATCTGGTGCCATCACTGTCTCAGAGGTGTTTCTGTCGTTGCCAGGTGCTGATGCAGGTGTTCTGTTAACCTTTCCTACTCAGAGACATGTAACAAAGTTAATTTGGGACAATCATAATTGTAAATGGCATGAATTTGTACAGGACACCTACATTTAAGTGCAGCAGAAATTGAAAGCAATGTATTTATGAAAAGAACCATCATAAGCCAGCTTCCTCAGGTACATCATTGCTTCATGTGTCAGCAGAAGAATCACTGCAACAGGTACAATGTTTGCACTTTGTCTCCTATTTCATTTCTGTAGACTTAAAAAGGATCTCTCACCCCCCCAGGAAAATGATTCCCTAGGGATCATTATTGTTATGCCTTATAATGAACAAAGGAAAACTAATGTAACCTTTTAACAGGAACTGATATTAGCAGACTTACCCTATGTCTGTCCTAGCATGCTAGAAAGATTACTGAAATAAACTCATCAAGGGCCTCACTTCTGGAACACATTCCTCTAACAGGTAACAATGGTTGATTGAGCTGACAGAGACAATAAAAAACTACCCTCCAGCTACTTTTCTTATGTGATGACTCATTAGAAAAGGGTATTGCTGCCAACAGCAGTTGCTCTTAACTGAACATTGCCCATTTGATTATGGATCCTGATAACTGGAGGTAGTGAAGAGGCACAGCAGTTCTGATGCTGTCAACATAGTCATAAACAGCTGCATTTTGGAGAGCATTAGCAGTGAATGCCATTTTGGATTTCAGAACACAGCTTCTGGTACACTGCAGATCACCAAGCATGACCAGAAGCATTTTTGCTCTGAGCATGGCCTCACCACAGCTTTCTCCAGAATCTTACTGGGAGGTATTTATCCATATACTCTCAAGTCCTTTACATTTACTTTCTGTCTACTTTTTGAGGTGGTGATGCGCATTTTTAATAGAAGCAAAAAATCAACGTTAATTTTCTTTTAAAGAATTAACAGAATTTTGATTATACAAATATTTATACCTTGTGACTGTGAATAACTTTTGCCATTCATCTTGCTGCACTTCTGTACTGGATGAAGTAGAGATGCAGTTTGACTTTTTGGTCCTCTGTTTGCTAGACACTAAAAGGAAGAAAGTTATTAGTGGCTTATGTTACATTTACTTGTACCTCTTCATTCAGCAGCAACAAGATGTGTACACCATGTGACATGAAGCTTTCTGTACAAGCTATACATTTTTGAGATTTAGTCAACAGAAGAACTCGTGTGAGGTAGCCCAAGCTACACTTTGGACATCTTTTCTGTCTTCTGCCTGTGTACCAACAATTGCAGAATGTTTATTTGGTGCAAGCAGTCCAGAATACACCTAGTTTCAAAACTAAATTCAACTGCTTTAGACAATGCTGAACTGCCTGGTTTGCATGGCTGACTCTTAAGATGCAGAGGCTCAGGTTAGATCTGCTCTGTGATTTTTTTTTTCTCTTATAATTGCATCATTTTTCATTTCTAAGATGAGTTCAACAATGAATGCTGCAATGTTGCTGCATGTGTGAACACTCACATTTGAAGGAAATATATCATTAGCAAAATTCTGGTCTATCACCACCACTGGAGTTCTGAGGTTAGTAAATTAAATGCAAAATTGTAGCTATTGGACTCCAAGTTTATGATCCAAAATTGAAAAGTATTCACACAGCTGAAATTAAAACAAGCTAAATAACTTACAGATTCTGCTCTTTTTAGAGTCATCCCAGAATTTTCTATTTTCCTCTTGCTTCCAGCAGCTTCTGCTTTCTTCCAGGCTTCTAGACGGAACCTCTCCATAATTCTGATTTCCTCTTTTAACTCCATATTCTCATTTACTAAAGCTTCTATTTGATCTTTCAGGCGTCGATGGGTGGTTGACCACTTTGCCTCTTTTCGCTTTAAATCCTCCTGTAACTCTGAAATCTGCTGTTTTAAAGCCTTAGAAAAATGCATGATTATAAATTAAAGAGTGTCTCTTTAAATATATTAAAAGACTTTAATATTCTAGTTGAAATAAAAGCACACAAGATGAGCAAAAAGGAAGATCAGCTTAGTGGCATATAGGGTGAAAGGCAGAAGTTTTCTTCCTGAAAAAGATGCTACTAACTTCAGACTACAAGTTCTATAAGCTCAACTTCAAACTCAAGTGTCCTGATTTCCTTCTTGGCATCCTTTACACTTCAGACTGGCCACTCAAATACACTGGAGAAGGCAACATGAAATCTTACGCCTACGCTTAAGAGGACCCTTCAAAAATCTTGGCACAGGAGAACAGGGAGGACACAATCACATAAACTGTGCAGCTGCCTAGACAGTTCAGCAAACGTAACTTCAATCTGTAAAGTTATGTAAGGAAAATTTGTGGGGAAATAGTAGGTAAATCTATGTCTGATGTTTAATACAACTTGTCTGTACATGGCATGTACCATTTATACTGACTATGATGGAACAAAAATCTCATTTCCTACATCTCTGATACTTAAATGCCTACAAATAATGTAACTTTGAAAACTGAAGAAAATTACTACATTTACTGTAAAACAGTGAGAGACAGAGTAAAACTCAAGTACGGTTCTAGTTTGCATTTGGATGCACTACAATGAATAAAACCTTACAACTTTATATTTAGAGTAATTTTACATCAAAGTTGAAGATCATTCTACCATAGTCACGCACAGTTCTTAGTAAAGAAATGTGACAAAAAGGTTTGCTCACCAGGGAGGTTTGCCTTTAAGGCATCAAACAACATTGTCAGGACTCTGGTTAGTCTGTGTCTTATAACAGTTTCTATCTTGAAATCACTTGCAACCTTCCAATTAATTTACAATTTAGTTCTCGACTGTCTTTAAACAAATATCAGTGTTCCTGAGTGAACTAGAAGAATAATGTATTTTTATACCTGAATTTCATCACGTTCTTTTTTATCAGGAATTGCTCTAGCTTCCGTGGCATATTTTTCAAAAACTTTGCGCTCCTTTTGCAATTTTTTCAATTCCTTTTTTTTATATTCTTCTATTTCAGCAAGTTCTTGGGCTTTCTGCTGTTGAAAGTCTGCAATTTCTTTCCTACAATTATGAAGCAAAGTTGTCGTTTTAGCCCAAAACTACTTCAAATCTGCATTTCCAAAGAAGAATATCAAGACTGAATTTTGTGGTCATTGATTCCACTGTCTGTTGTCCCCAGGGAAGACTTACATAGTCATACCATTTATAGATAGGTAAGGAGTAAGAACAGTCACACAGACAGTGTTTGAAGTCCAACAATTTCTATGTTTGTATCTCCTAGTCACAAATGTTATCCTGAATTTAACAAAACTTTAGCTAAAATCTTTCAACATTCTTCAAGGCAATAGAACATGGTTCCCCAAAAACCACCAGGCAAAAGGATCTGCTAACACCAGGAGGTCACAAATTAAACATTAGCCAACAACATGATGCTGTTTCCAAACAAAACAAAGCGACTTTTCTAGGAACAGGCAGGACACATTTAAGTGACCAGTGATAATTATTCTGCTCTATATGTCACTTATAAGTCCCCTAGTTCAAAAAAAAAATATTCTCTGTATGCACAAGCATCCACTCCAAAGGGAAAACATCAATCATGTTAGCATGAAGGTCAATTCTACAAAACCAATTTAGGACTGTGTTATCAGTCAGAACAAAAGCATACATTCTCCCAAGTACAGCCTCTAAGGATATATTAAATTAGCACAGATTCTTAATATTCTATGTGTGCACAATAATTACATCAATATATACATAGAGCAACAACAAATTTATTGACTTATGTCTCCACTGTAAACTAACCACCTATTCCAGTTATTTACCTGAGCTGTTGATAACTGGACACGATGACAGTCTGAAAGATACTGTGTAAGTGAATGCACCACAATGTTTCATTAAAAATTACCTGATATTTGCTAAAGCATGCTCTCTTTCTTCACGGAGTTTAGTTAGAGTTGCATTTTCTGCTCTGAATCTCTCTATTTCAGTTTCCAGTTCAATGAGTCTCTCTCTCAGTACCTGGGATGGAACAGTGTTTCCTGAACAGATATAGGTTATCTAAGCAGTGTCCAAAAGACTGAAGTAAACAACAACTGCACAACAGTTTAAAAATATAGATACTATTTTTGAGACAGGATTGCAAAAATTTTCTATTATTCAAATAATACATAAGCTACATTTTAAAGCATTCTGCACTACTTACTAAAAACCAAAGAAAAAAAAATAAGCAAAAGTAGCAGCTTTCATATGAACATCCCATAAAACCTAAATAAAATCCTAAATGTTCACTGGGGCAGAGCTTGAAACCAAGATCTCATCATCTTACATAAGATGTTTAAATGTGAGGCTATGCCATGATCACTCTTTGACTGAAAAGCTCTATTTTTAATGATCTTGGGTAGGTGCAACAATTTCAACAGGAGCTTTTAGAGACAGTCCTTCCCCACACTATAATTGTATGGTTGGACAAAGCAGAAAAATGCATCCAGGTTTCCCATATTCCACATGAATTTTCTAGATACTTGAGTACTGTCAGGAAGTACAGACAGGGCTGCCACCTTCTTATTTTTAAAAAGGTAAAAAGCTAACTTAACAGCACTAACCCTACTGCAGTGTAAATGCTCATGGTCACTGGAAAAGGAGGTACCACTTCATTTTCAGCATGCCTTTGATATTTCCTTTGATTTGGTGATCAAACAGCTCCAGATTAAATTAGTTTAATGAACTGGTTTGACAGAAAACCAGTCTCCATGAAAAGAAAAATTTAAAAAGAAAAAAGATGTTTTCACTGATCATACCCATTCTCAAGATGCATAATTGTTAGATTCATAAAATTTTCAGGGTTGGAAGGCACCTTTAAGATCATCCAGTTCCAACCCCCCTGCCATGGGCAGGGACACCTCCCACTAGATCAGGTTGCTCAGAGCCCTGTCCAGCCTGGCCTTAAAAACTTCCAGGGATGGGGCTTCCACCACCTCTCTGGGCAACCTGTGTCAGTGTCTCACCACCCTCATGGTGAAGAACTTCTTCCTAACTTCCAATCTAAATATACCCTTCTCTAGTTTGAATTCATTCCCTTAGTCCTATCACTCACTACCTGACATCCTAAATGTCCCTCACAGCTTTCTTGTAGCCCCCTTCAGATACTGGAAGGCTACAATAAGGTCTCCTCAGAGCCTCCTCCTCTCCAAACTGAATAACCCCAACTCTCTCAGTCTCTCCACATAGGAGAGGTGCTCCAGGCCTCTGATCATCCTCATGGCCCTTCTCTGGACATGTTTCAGCAGATGTCCCTCCTGTAAAAGGGGCTCCAGAACTGGACACAGTACTTCAGATGGGGTCTCATGAGAGCAGAGCAGAGGGGGAGAATCACTTCTCTGACCTGCTGGCCACACTTCTCTTGATGCAGCCAAGGATCTGGTTGGCTTTCTGGGCTGCAAGTGTACACTGATGGCTCATGGTGAACATACATGTTAGATCTAACATCAGACATGCAATAAAGGTGAGAATAGGGCCATTCCCTGCAGCAGAAGTCTGTGCTTACATCCATTGGTGTAATATCAGGTTTGAGCTTAAACGTTAGAAAGAGACAGACTCACAACACACATCTTCATCATTTCCTCCCAGTTGTTGTTCTCTCACCTCCTGGCTCCTGTTCCACATTGGATTTGGCTTCACGCTCAGGATGACAGCCTGACTTCTGCTTCGGTTTCAGTGATGGAAACAGTTTCATCATCAGGTTTGATACAGGAGGTCCATTTGAATCACTGTCTATTGCAGACTCTTTGGACATTTCATCTCCCCTCTTTGAGGCAACTTTTCTCTTTATTGTTTTATCTGGGACAGCTGTGTCATTCCTACTGGAAAAGTCTTTCTGTAAAGGTATTTTAGTGTATTTTTCAGGTAAATCACTGTTAACATAATTTTCATCAAGATCACTCCATGTTCTTTCATCATCAAAATCAAACTTACTCATACAAGACATGCTTCTCTGATGGTCTGAAGCTTTTCTAATCTTTTGTTTTGACAGTCCATTGCAATCTTTGCCTGAAAAGCCGAAGTCACCACCTCCGTTTTTGCTTTCTTTGCTCAAGTCTGTAACAGAACTTCCATAATCAAATAACTCTGAGTCACTTTCTCTGTGGCTCATAAGGGATGTCTTAGCATCTTCATTTTCATGCTTTAATGTGGTCTCAAATTCACTCTCAGAATCTGTAGTAGTATCACCAGTTCCCTCACTCTTACCTTCATTTACAACCCATTGATTACTTTTTAAAGCAGGTGCTGCTATCATGGAAGAAGCTGAAAATATTACACTATCTGTCTTACTCATTGGATCCTTCATTTTAAAAGATGTCCCTGAGTTTGAGACTGAAGGCATAACTTCTCTATCAGTTATATTTCCCTGTGTCATACAGTCTGCCTTTTTATTTCTCCTATTTGTAAGTTCAACAGCCAGCACCTTTAATTGTTGCTGTTTTGCCTTGATAGGGGTAGAAGACATTCTACGGCCTTTTAAAGTTTGCTGATCTTGATCTAAGATCCTTTGCACAAATGAGGAATTACTTGAGAAAGATATTTCCTCTGCAGCTTGTTCTAGAAATAAAAATTCATCTAATTCTATATTCTCTTTTTCTTTTTCTTTTTCCCAGTTTGCCACCTTATTCTGAAATGAAACTTCAAAAGACAGTTCTGGGTCTTTTACAGGGTGACCTACAGGATGTTTAGAATTAGAAAAGGCACTGGCTATCTCATGAGACAACTGAGGCTTTCTTGTGCCAGGTAATCTGTTTCCAATTATGCGAGTGTTAGATTTCACAAATTCTACTGCTACATTCTCTTTGTTTTCTAATTTGTTGTTAGTTTCTGATGGGAAAGAATCTCTTATCTGTCCATCATGATTTTTTCCTGGTTGCCCTCTTGTTTCTAGTGGTAAGATACTTTTTCCATTGTGATTCCTGAGTACCAAGGTCTTCTGAATAGGACCATGTTTTGCTTTATCAGAGTGGTTGTAGTTCCTACATGGCACAACCGGGTTCTCAGAAACCAGTTCTTTGCATGGAAGCACAGTTTTTTTCTGTACTTGTGATCTGTCTACTTTTATAACATTTCTGCCATCTGAAGCTCTTTGTTGAAGTTTTGGGGTGTTTTCTCCAAGTTTCATAGTTTTAGATTTGGCATTAGTGAATCTTCTCAAGCCTTCTCCTCTTTTCAGGAAGGGTCGTTTGACCACTGGTTTTTGAGTAGCTGGTCCATTTGTCTCCTGAAAAGAAGAAGTAAATGCAAAAAGTTAAAAAGCCCCTTACACAGTTTCAAGATTTCTTCAAATAAACCCTACATATGAGCAGGGATTTATACAGTGTATAAATCTGGATTTTTACTGTTATAAATATTTTTTTACTAGATTTCTACTGACATATTGAACAAGTGAAATATTTAGGGCTTATTGTTTTATTTTAAAGAATGTGAATGTTTCACTCAGTGTTAGTTTAATTTCTTGTACATTTTTAAAGCACCTTTTTCATCTTGCCACAATACAGAAAGAACAATAAAGTTAAATAAATAACCTGTAAGTTCTGGTTTTGCTCCAGACGCTGCTCTTCCAGTCGTATCTGTTCTTCCAGGAATTCTTCAAATGTCTGTTTCTTCTCCTGAATCACAGCCTTAATGGGTCTTTATATGGATATATATAAAGATATATATATATAAAACCAAAACCCACCAAAGTCTTACATATCTATATTAAATAGCTGCTTAATGTCACTGTTATTCAAAAAACTAAGGTGTAATCACATAAAAGATAAATTATGAGGTACTTTAGTCATTAAGTGTCTAGGTTAATCTGAGCAATGTATCATAATGCTACCTGCTTATCTTTTAAAAAATTGTTTATCAAATCCCTGCTACAGCAAATATACATATCTAAAAGATACTGTATGCAGGTTTTGCTGTTTCTTCTTTCAGTGCTTTTCTCAGTGCTCCTTTCTTCTGCTCAAACTTGCTCTCATATTTTGGTCATACTGCCAATTTCTGTCACCTTCCCATACAGTAATGCTACAAAGATCTAGTTCCTTATCTCTCCTGTTGATACTCCTCCTCCCCTGCCTTATAGCAGGTCTGGTGGGATGGCACGAGCTCTCTTCACAGCAATCCATATGGTGCTGTGTTTTGGATTTGTGACTACAACAGTGCTGGTAACACTGATGTTCCAGCTGTTACTGAACAGTACCCTGCACAGCAGCAAACCTTGCTTCGTCTTTTTCAAGCTGTTCGCAGCCCCAGCAAGTATGCTGGGGATGGGCAAGAGGCTGAAGGGGGACACAGCCAGAAAAACTGATCCAAACAGACCAAAGGGATACTTCATTCCATATAACATCATGTTCAGCAGTAAAAACTGGTGTCTTGGTCTTTCAAAAGTAGCTGCTGCTCAGATACCAAGTGGACATTGCTCTGCTTGTGGGAAGTGGAGAGTCAGAGCCTTTGAATCACTTAAGTGTTTTTCCCCTCTCCCTCCTCTACTTACCGAACAGCTTTTACCTCAACTCACATATTTTCTCAAGTTTTCTCTCCTGACACCCTCTCCCATTTTGTTCTGGGGGACAGAGCAAGCAAGCAGCTGGGGTGCTTTGTTGCTGGATGGGCTCAATCCACCCCAGCCTGGAACAAGTATTTCCTTATTTTGTGATGACCCAGTAGATAAGGCAGAGCTTTAAAACAATGCCAACCACTACTTCTGTTCTATCAACTCCATAAACAAAGACATTAGAAGGCTTCTGCCACAAGCACTATCATTACTTCTTAGCCATATACAGATGTTTAAACAAGCATAACTCCCGGTAATAAAGAAAAAGGTCACAGCCTTACACTTCTCCTTAACATTACCACTTTCACCACATAACAGTGGATAGGAGGTTGTAATAAATCAAATTTGGCACAGTAATTATAAATGTTCACATAATAAATCTATACGAAAATATGCTTCTAAACTATCATTACTCCAGGTTACAGACACCTCTTCAGGCCAATACACAGCATCACATCTTTCACAGCAAAAGCAATTTCAAGCCAGAGCCTCTCTTACTACAGGTTTCTACAGTGCCTAACAAAGTGGAATCTTTAGTTGAGAAGGCAACACAAACTGAGAATATCAGCCTCTTTCAATAAGGACTCACAGTGAACTAAACTTGTCCAATCTATTTGACAAAAGCTACATAATAATGGTCTGAATTACCTTTCCTCTGTATTAGTTGACAAATGTTTTCCTCCACTGGAATTTTCAGAGAGATCTGCACTTTCCACACATGAAGAACCAATATGATGGTCTTTACTGCCCATTAATATTTCCATCTTTTGTTCCGGACACCACATGCTTTTTTCTACAAAAATCATAGAATTTTTTTTACTCCCCATCCAAAATTCAGTTTTCAGCTCAAATACTCAGATTAAAGCCAGAAAGGAAGTTCACAGTAGTATGGTCTGAATTCCTATATAAGATAGTCCTAAGTGTCAGCAAATTAATTCTTATTTGAATATGAACTTTCTTTTTAAAGCAACATCCAATTATGTATTAAAAAATTTCCAAAGACCTTAAATAACCCATCCTGATTGTTCATCTTCTTTGCTATTGTTAATTTATGGCTTAAAAATAAAATTACAAAAACCAAGTAAAACACTTGTACAAAATATTCACAATAGGTTGTAGAAAATTACACTCAGTTACTACAAGGGGAAAAAAAAAACACCACCACACATAAAGCTTTCTTTCTATAAACTACAGACCAGTAACATCTTCCTCATTTTTCAAACAAATATGCATTTTCAGTGGTACACATAGATCTTGTTTTTCACAATCAGACACTCTTGAAAGAGTATTGTTCAACCTTTGTGCATAAGCTGTTTTCCAAGTAATTCTGACACCCAAATGTTGGCAACTGATATAAAGTGTTTAAGCCTGCTGAATGCCCACATCTTAGCTTTTGACTTTCAGCCATTAGAGTATAGCCTCAAAATCAAAAGAAAAAAATGGTTGTGGCATTGTATTTGTGTTACACCACCACAGGAGAAATGTCACTGAAGTGCAAGATTGATCACCCAGCCTCCATCCTTATGTTACCAATCAAGAGTAAGTGATTATGCAATCAGGATTTTGTTCTCCTAAGGGTAAACCCTAAACTCATTTTCTCTGGCAGGCAGAGTGAAAGAAAGATAACCATATGACTGATGCTGCCAACAGCAGAAAATGCCCCTGATCAGTTCAAAAGCTTATTTCAGCCCAACACTGTCCTTTCCCTTTGCACACATCAAACTAGACTGGAAAACTGATACAGGTGTTTGGTTTTCAATATAGATGAGCTCCCTATTCTAGTTAAGTTCATCACTTGAGCAAACTTATGCTGCATGAGCACAACCAAGGAGACCACTTCATTTGGATATACTGACAGCTTAAAGCAATCAAAAGTATTGTGAGGAACAACTAATCAGAAAGGAAAGCAACTGTTTGTTTTACACTGTTACTCAGAAGAAGGCCTCTTCACTAATAACAGGACAAGGGGCAATGCTTATAAACTGGAGCATAGGCAGTTCTGTATAAATATTAAAAAGAATTTTGTCACTGTGAGGGTGACAGAGCACTGGCACGGGCTGCCCAGGGAGGTTGTGGAGTCTCCTGCCCTGGAGACATTCAAAGCCCAGCTGGACACGTTCCTGTGTGACCTGATGAAGGTGACCCTGCTCTGGCAGGGGGGTTGGACTCGATTATCTTTCAAGGTCCCCTCCAACCCCTAACTAGCTATGATTCTCTCATCATAGCACATGTTTATCAAGATACATTTGGCATTTTTTAATGGAATATAATACTACTATTAATGAAGCAGTCTTAAGATGAAGAACACTCAATACACTTTAAAATTTTAACTGGAAAATGAGATTAAATGCTACAGTTTAAGTGCATCATACACTTGTTTAACTTACCAAGAACTGCTGTCTGGCCAGATACCATGCTAAGGAGCTTCTGCTGCTCTTCCATTAGCCTTTGAAGTTGCTCCATCTGTTGTTTCTTCAGCTGTTCCTGTTTTTGTTGTTGCAGTTCCTTCAGCTTTTCAAATGATAACATAATGCAACAGAGGCTAGGTTTAGTCAGAATGTACCACAAGATTACCTTTCCAAATAAAAAGATTTTTGAGAACAAGTATACTGCCAACGGGATGCAATTTCATTTTAAGCTGGAACATGTGCCAGCTGGAAGCAGCAGAATTTAGACTCTCAGTAACTGCACAGCATGAGGAGGACACAAACTTTCAAGCATACATAACTGTCTAAGGACTTGCTCTTTAAGCTTGCAGTGTTCTGTACATTGCAAAGAGTTTGCTTACTTCAGGTATGACAAAGTACATGCAGGAACAAAATATATCTTAAATGATGTATGTCAAAGAATTCTAGAACTATTACCTGTTCAAGCTTTTGTAAGAGTGGATCCCTGTGACCAGATTTATTCTGACTATCAGCTTCACTGTGGACAAAGTCTGTTTGAGAGGTTTCTGTGTTACATGCTGCTGCTGGTGATGTTTCAGTGATACGTTGCTGACCTGTACAAGGGCTGCCAGGCTCTTCACACAAGGAGTCATCGCTTACAGAACAGCTGTCTGAAAGATGCACCACTTCAGCAGGGAAAGCCGTGGTTGTTTCAGGTCCAGATAACAGATTTTCTTTGTTGGTTTTCAAACCAGTAAAAGTAGGATCTAATAAAACTCCAGCACGGGAACTGTTAGACATCCAGTGTGCAATAAAGTTTTGTTCACTACTCAGATCTTCAACAGCTGGCATCTTGTAAATTGTATTCCAGTGCATTTCCTGATGTAGCATTAACATAACAATATTATACTATATAGTATTAGGACAGGAAAAGTTTCAAAGTTCCAAGTATTTAGTATGGATGGTAATCTGCTTTGAGCACCTAGAAATTAAGCAGACAAACAAAACAAGAAATCTACAACAGATTCCCTATAGAATAAAGTTACTCTTACAACCAGCCCAGCATATTTATACATATAAGTCACAATCTACTTTTCACTTGGCAATAGAAACAATTGGGACAACAAGCAATACTTTCAGTGCAAGAAGTCAACATAATCCATTATTATTTAGTTGAATGCAATTAGTATCTCAAATATTGTAAAGCCATGTATAATACTCTCTTCAGCAGTAAAGATTATTTTTTTTAAAGCCTGCAACAAAAGATAATTGTTTTGAGAAGTTCAAAGACTTCCCCTGCAGGATCATCGTATTAATGCACAGTTTCAAATATATGCATTTAAATACAAATGTTTTACTGCACATATTTCATTGCAGTACCCATAATTTTCAAGGTTTCCTTACTTTCTCATGGAAACAGTACAATCATGCTGCCTCTCAGCTCATTCCCCCCAACCAGGTTCTTTTTTTAAATCAAAAAAAGAAGTTTCAGTGATAACCAGATTCCTACAAGTGTCAGAAAACATGAAAGGAAGGAGAATCAAAGTGATTTCCTCAATTAGGAAGAAAAAAAAACATAACCTGCTGCCAATGACAATGAGGCAGCAAGAGCCTGACACCCAGCCCTGCTACCTCAAAGTAGTCCCAGCTCAGTTAACTCTGCATATGGTGTGTCAGGGGGAACGCAGGAGAAATGAGGGGCCAGGGGAAAAAAAGCCTGTCATCCACAGCAGCCAAGGCTCAACAGTCCTGTCGGTAAGGAAATAACTTCTTAAAGCCCAAAAAGATCATTTCAGGCCAGCTCTCAATTTTCTCACTGTACAAGGGCTTACACTTCCAACCCAAGTGTGAAACTGTGACTAGGAGAAACAGCGAAATTCCCTTAAGAAAACGTTTTTCAACAGCCTTCTGTCCAGAGACAACATTGGAAGTTTCCTGTCGAGGTACAGATTCCTTTATAGGCAAATTAAAGGGTTTTCCTTCTCCTTTCTGAGAGCCCCTCGAGGCAGCCTGCCAGTTTAAAGCTTCCCTCCCACCCTCCTGCCATCCGAAAGCGCTAGCAAAACTGAAGCTGACCCGTCCCGGGAAGGCGAGGAGGGACGACGGGTTTCGCTCACAGAGAAGTGGGGATACGAGCACCGCCGAGCTCCTCAGACGACCCGAGGGGTCAGGCCCGGCCCGGCGCTTCCCTCCCCTCACGGACACAGTCACAGAGAACGCCCAAGCGCCCCCACCCCTCAGGCCCCGGGGCACCCTCACCGTAACCGCTCCTGCCCACGGTCCTTTCGCGAGTACCGGAGGTAGAGCACCGGACGCTGTCACAGGAACGCTCCGATCCAGCCGCCACTCCTCTCCTTCCATTACAAACCTGCCGCCATCGCACAGCCTCCCGGCGCCACAGGCTAGGCACAGCCTTGGCATGGAGCATGCTGGGAGTTGTAGTCCCAAGCCTCCACACCCCCTTGCCAGCTGAGTGACAGCCGTTCCGCGATCAAACTACAGTTCCCAGGAGCTTCAGCGGCGAAAAGGCCGTTGATGGGCATCAACAGTGAAGCAATGCTCCCGCAGCTCCCGCTGCCCCGCGCTGTTGGCGGCGGGAAGGGGCGGCGGAGGTCGGGGAGGAGACGGAGAGGGAGAGGGGGAGGGAGGGGGAGAGGAGGGAGAGGAGGGAGAGGAGGGAGAGGGGGCTTCCGTCAGTCAGCTGTGCTGGGCTGTCCGTCCTGAGGAGGGGGACTACAGTATAGGCGACTTCCCGCGTCGCTGCTGGTGGCCTTTTGGGAAGAGGGTTTTTTCTCGTTTCCTTCCACCTTTTGATGTGGAAATAGTGCTTGTGTTTGTAGGTTCTGGTAGCTAGGTAGTACACGTACATGTACCCAGAAACAGTAGTGAGTGCATTGCATAAATCAGACACAAGGGAAATAATGTTTGGGGTAAGTTCCTTTTAGGAGGCACAATTGTTTGGATATTAAGATTCCTAACATAATTCAGGTAGGTGAAATTTGATAAACATTTGATAAATAACATTCAATCATTGGTTGCTTTTGCAAGAGCTGAGCCGTTGGCTTAAAAATTCTGTACCTAAATGCATCAGTGTGCAAGGATGATGACTGTTTTCACTAACTCTTCCAACTTGGAAATAATTGCAAAATAAATAATATATTGAAAAAAATAAAAAATCTCTGGATTTTTGAAACCTAATAATGAAGTAGGTTGCTGTTCAGATAGATTAACCCTCTTACTTTTTTCCCAAAGGCAGATCCAGACACCAGTCTTGGATCAATATGGAACTGCAGGAAGACATTGCTATGCAGCCTCTAATGTCAGCATTTTACTACCTGTTGTCTGTGGTTCATGTAAATTAAAAAGCATTTTGCCTTTTTCCTCCTGCCTTGAAAAGACAAGATAATATAGAGTATTCTGTGAAAAATTTCCAGTTAGAAGCAATACACAAATACAAGCAAATCTATATTCTCTATGTGTGAACTACCTAAAATAAATCATTACTTTTGTTTTATTTATAGATTGCACTTTAGGAGAAGAACTTCTACTCTACTTCATGTATTTTAGGATTAACTAGTGCACGCAGACATTACTAAGAAATTTGTTATCCTCTGCTTTCTGTTGTTTCATCAGTATGTTACAGCTGACAATATGAATCAAAAAAATTTTATGGAGCATTATGTTTCCATCTGATTCATATTCTGTTTTATTTCAGGGAGGTTATTTATATTTATAAACGGTCTCAGGTCTGCTTGAACTACTTAACAAGTAGCCCAGTATAAGGACAGAATAATACCCAGCTTTTAAATGCTGTTTCATATGCTAGCTGCAAGAAGATATTCTGTGGATATGACAGATATGTCATTTATAATATGAGAGTAAGATTTTCAGTTTGTATATGGACTTGGATCCACTTGGATCCTCACAAATCTATGGGACCAGATAGGATCCATCCCAGGTGATGAGGGAGATGGCGAAAGAGCTCACCAAACTGCTTTCCATCATTTACCAACAGTCCTGGCTCACTGGGGAGGTCCCAGATGATTGGAAGTTGGGGAATGTCACACCAATACACAAAAAGGGTTGAAAGGAGGACCCAGGAAACTCCAGGCCTGTCAGCCTGACCTCCGTGCCTGGCAGGGTCATGGAACAGATCATCCTGAGGGCAATCACACAGTACCCACAGGATGGACAAGGGATTAGACCCAGCCAGCACGGGTTTAGGAAGGGCAGGTCCTGTCTGACCAACCTGTTCTCCTTTTGTGATCAGGGGACTGCCTGGTGGATGAGGGGAAGTCTGTGGATGTGGTCTACCTGGACTTCAGCAAAACATTTGACACCATCTCCCACAGCATTCTCCTGGAAAAGCTGTCAGCCCAGGGCTCAGACAGGAGCACCCTGTGCTGGGTTAGGAGCTGCTGGAGGCCCCCAGAGAGTGCTGATCCACCATTCAGCTGAACGGTGCTGATCCAATTGGCAGCCGCTCACCAGTGGTGTCCTCCAGGGATCAGTATTGGGCCCAGTTCTGTTTAATATCTTCATTGATGCTTTAGATGAGGGGATTGAGTCCACCATTGTCAAATTCGCAGATGACACTAAGTTAGGGGGAAGTGTGGGTCAGCTGGAAGGCAGGAGGGCTCTGCAGAGGGACCTGGACAGACTGGAGAGTTGGGCTGATTCCAACAGGATGAGGTGCAACAAGGCCAAGTGCCGGGTCCTGCACTTTGGCCACAACAACCCCATGGGGAGCTCCAGGCTGGGCACAGAGTGGCTGAGAGCAGCCAGGCAGAAAGGGACCTGGGAGTTTGGGTCAACAGGAAGCTGAACATGAGCCAGCAGTGTGCCCAGGTGGCCAAGAAGGCCAATGGCATCCTGGCCTGTATCAGGAACAGCGTGGCCAACAGGTCCAGGGAAGGGATTCTGCCCCTGTACTCAGCACTGGTGAGGCCACACCTTGAGTCCTGTGTCCAGTTCTGGGCCCCTCAGTTCAGGAAGGAGATTGAGGTGCTGGAACAGGTCCAGAGCAGAGCAAGGAGGCTGTGAAGGGATCCAGCACAAGTGCTGTGAGGAAGGGCTGAGGGAGCTGGGGGTGTTCAGTATGGAGAAGAGGAGGCTTTGATGATTTCAGAGGTCCTTTCCAACCCAGCTGATTCTGTGACTTACTTCCAGAGTTTCCTAATACTTATCAGAACTGTTTTTAGAGTATTTGTATGATCATAAAAAATAACTTTTCCTTTATTTGGGGATGTTACCAAGTCAGTGATTTCTATGTGGCACCCATTTAACAGATTTCCTATCAACATAATTACCAACAGCCATTGCAACTCCTCCTGTCACAGTGTTTCAAGAGAAGCACAAGAAGCACTTTTGCATTAATCATCAGATGGTCTTTAAATAATTCAAACACAAGGTTCTAAACAAAGTCCTTAACTATCATGAACTCTTAGAAAGACTGCCTACAGCTCAGCAATACAACTCAAATATTCATAACACGAACTGTGAGTTACTTTTGTGCTGTGAATTGCATAAATAAAAATGGGTCACTGATATAGGATTAGTTTTAATCATGTTGCCTGAATGTATATTTATCTTTTTAATATTTCCTAAACTCTTTGTTTAGATATGCTTTACCAAGTGCCAGTTCTTTGAATGATGTAAAAACTGGTCTTTAGGATAGACTGGGAAATCCTGTCCCTCTGGAAGGTACTTACATCAAAGGGAAGATAGTACACTTTGTAGCACAGGTAGAGTACATTCATTGTCCTTTTCCATAACTCAGCCCTGAAAATTAATGTTTGTTAAGTAGTGTTTAGTCAAAATGCTATTGTTTAGTTAACTGAAAAGAGAAGCAAAAGAAAACCAAGGGGAATTCAGTCTCTAGATGAGGGAAAGTCCTGAAAACAGTTTTTATTCTTACAGATTTATAGTAAAAAAAAAAAGCTAAAATCTCTTGGGAAAGTGAAAGGCTTTGCTTTATTTTTAACTCTGTTTTCTGCCTATGTATAACCAATTCACCATTGTAGAGAGATTTTCTCCAGTAGTGTCTGCATTCTGTTCCCTTTAAAAGACCTTCTTGGTGACCTGTTTGCCAGCTGCATTATACACCAGAGAGAAATAGCTAGGATGATTAGAGGTTTATGGAAATGTATTTGTGATTTGGTTTTGAATTTGGTTAGACAAGTAAAATGGCACACGTAAAATTTTATACACAATACAAAAAAACTTGCCATTCTGACCTGATAATTAGCTAATAAGTTAGCTAAGCAGGCTAAAATAAGGGCCCGTCTTGTTTTTTTACTACATATGCCCTAGGAATACATTCTGTCACGTCAGGGTTTTTTTCCATTCCTGAAGGATAATTGCACAATCCCCCCCTTCAGCTGCATCCTGCCTGAAGCAGTCTCAATAATGCTTAACCTATGGCTTTCCTGAGTTCTGTCACACGTGTTCCTCTCCACAAGAATCTGTACTGAGGTGTTTCCGAGTGCCAGAGTAGCTTCATAAAAGTAAATAATGTTTTTATATGTTGTTTCTAGAGCTTTAAAAATAAAGTAGGGGAAAACAGACGAGAAAAGGGTTAGAAAGAATTGTCTGCAGTAAGTCTGTGCTTAAGCCATTCTGACACAACTTTTCTTTTGTTTCTTTTTTGAATTGGTTTGGGATTTGTCTGGTTTCCTATGGGATTAATTACTACCCAGTTGTATGATCCAGTCCATCAAAGCAGAAAACAGTCTACAAGGCTGAAGTACAAAGCACAAACCAGAGATGATCAGATGAGAAGGGGAAATAAGAGTGGTAGAAAAGGGGAATGAGAAATTGTGAGTTTTGTTATGACACATGGAAATTAAATAGAGGAGCAGATGTGAGGAAAAAAAGTCAGATGCAAGTCAGAAATTGTGTCATAAGAACTATACATAAAGAAGTAGCACAGGCTTTTACAAACTTCCCGTTAGAATATCATAAAAATAGATCAATATTTTGTGGAGGCTTACACTTCCCTCTTGTTTTATCCTTACTAGCTTGAAACATATTGCTTTGGTGACTTCTTTTGTAGGCAATAGCTTGACAGCTCCAGCTCTGTCAGCGTATCAGACGACATTTTTGTCAAGCACTGATGAATGTTATACCTTCATTTCCACAGTACAAACAGAAGTTCAAGTTGTGGCATACCTATTAATGTTTTGCAGTGCAAAGCAGTTATGTTGTTACACTGATGTTTTAATCACATTTTAACATTACAGTTATGCAAAAATTATTCATTTCAGGTAGCAGCATTTCAGACCTACAGGAATGAAAACTAAACCAATTGAAGCTAAATATGCCTTTCCGTTGGATGATAAAGCTGTTTCTGGATTTGAAGCTTTTATCAATGGAAAACATGTAACTGGAGAGGTAAAATGCTATTGTACTTTGCCTTTGATGTAGCTGCTTCAGTCTCAAGATCTGAAAGCATTTAATTAGTAATAAAATTGTGCTACACTAATTTTGGTTTCTTTCATGTCCTTTGTTGTTAGCACTTGACTACATTTCAAAGTAACAATTTAAGAGAATACTGTTGAAATTTTCTGTCTATGAGATGAAAATTCTTATTTTGGAACAATCTTTCATAGATTAAAGAAGAGAAACAGGGAGTATCAGGAAGCTATCAGTCAGGCTGATGGAGCCTATCTAATGGACCAGGATGTATTGGTATGTTGAATATTGTGATTTAGTACCTACTAGAAAATTTTGCAGTTGTCCAACTACAAATTTTTTCCTGAATCATGTCTTTGTCAGGAAACTGCTTTTTACTAGAACTTACTTGGACCATACATTTTATGGCTTAAAAAAAAGAGATATTTCTCTTTTGTGTGGTTCTGGTTTTGCCAAAAATTAAGGAAGTGTTGGAAATTTAAGGAAGCAATGTGTCATCAAAGCACAAAAAATATTCCAACTTTTCCAGCATTGCATGTATTAAAATTCAAGTAGATGAGAACCTAATCAAACACAAAATGCAGAAGTTCCAACAAAGCATTGCCAAGTGTAAGTTTGAAAACCAGGAGCATGTTTGTCAAATCACTAATGTGAACACTCTTGATAGTAGTGATTGTACAGTGAATTGTACATTAGGACAGGTGATCTCTTAAAGTGATATGGAGTACTTTGCAGGAAGCACCTTTTCCGTTGACAAGAAATAATTTAAATAGTAATATTGTTTCCTTCTTCCTTAGGCACAAATAGAAAAGAAAAGCTACTACAGTTGATTGCTACTCTTCTTGTGCTACACTTCATACAGTGTTCAAAGGAATCAAAAGGGATAGTTTTTAAAACACAGATTAATTGATCTAATGATTCATCTAATTCAAGGTATGCTTTTAAATAACACCTTAGAATTGAATGTAAACTATAAACCTTAACCTACGGAAGATTAATTTCTTTATTCGAGTCAACAGGATATGGCTGTGTAGGGAATAGAAAGTATTAGGGTATAGAAAGTATTAATTATATTTGTGGCATGTGGTTTCCTCTAAGAGGAAATGGATGGATTTAAGATGGATGAAGGAAAAAAAGTAGTGAAAGATATTTTATACTTCTTATTAGAATCACTGAATAATTAAGGTTGGGTATGACCTCTAAAGGTCATTTCCTTAAGGCAGGGCCAACTCAGATGGTCAATGAGTTGTTGAGGGTCTTGCCCAGATGAGTTTTAAATGTCTTTAAGAATGGGAGATTCATCAACCTCGGCTTTTTTAAGGGAAACCTTTTCCAGTGTTTCCATCACTTATTTTAGAAATCAGGAGAAAAATGTTACTGGATTTTTCCTTAATGTACCTTGTACCTGTTGGCCTGTACTCTTTTTTTTTAGGATTATAAGCTTGGCTTTATTCACAAGCATATACCATAAAATATTCTGGAGAAGACTTTGGAAATATTAGAGCAGATGATTCTTTACAGCTCAACTTCCACCTTATCCTTTAGCTGTTGGGACGGCTGGTGCTGTCTCACTCTGAGCCCCACTCTCCTCACTTTTCTGTGTATTCATGTTCTCTGTGATCTTTTGAATGCACATCCCTACATCTGCAGATTCCCTTTGTGGATCAACAGTTGTCAACTGGCAAGTTTTTTGCAATAGGCAAAGTTCTTAAAAGTAGCATAAAGAAATAGGCCTCCAGTGAATCTGGGTTGCCTCAGTCACCAACTGATCCCTTGTGCCAAAATGGGAAGCTTTACACACTTAATGCTTTACAGGGCATGTAGAAACAGAATAAAGGAACAGTCAGGGGAGCCCTGGAAATATTCCTCCCTCTTGAAATTCCTTGACAGAGGGAAGAATTGCTTGTATAATTTTGACTACTCTAATCAGGAGTACAAATGAAATTTCAGGCTGCTGGATGAAAGCAACTCTATCAGAAGTGAATGTACAAAGAGGGAGTCAAGTTTGCGTTTGTAAAATGCATAGTACTTCACTTTGGTGATTGGAATACTGAAAATAAATTCAAGTAATGATTATGTGTCCATATGCTTCCTATATGGAAGATTCTAAAAAGAGAGGACAGCTCAGATGATGATATTTTCTACGTCAGACAGTATTTTATACAGGCTGGATAGTACTATAGAAAATTATCTCTTTCAAATAATTATTTTTTCTTGCTCCTTTGGTGGATTTTCAAGATTTTATTATAATCAAGCTTCATTTCTACATACAGTGGTGTTCACTGGGGTTTTGAGTAGAGTGGGTAAGAGTTGAGAGGCAATTTCCATCTATTTGCTATCACCTTGAACTTGGAAAGGACTGGGATTCTGCCACCAAGAAGATACTGAGTATCAAGCTTATCTAACATTAATTATCTTTCTACTTAAAATATTTAATCACATCATTCTTTAATAACTTTCCTTGCAGTTTTACATTAAAAAGTTTAAATTGAGTATTACTGATTAATAATTCCTGTCGCAGATGTAAGGGTATGGAAATAAAGAGTCTTATAGTTGGTAAGTCTTGATTTTACATATATGTACTATTTTAGTTACCTGTAACTGTTAAAAAAAACCTTAACATTTCAATATTTATACTAATAACTTTGGCTGATTGCACATTATAAAAGTACTTCTATAATATCTTTGTTTTGATTTCTCCTAGAATCTTGTGTATTTCTCTAATGTCATGGTAAAGAAAGCATAATGTTAGTAATTCAGTTAAATATGACAGGAGATGTTTTGACAGATAAAGAATGTGATAAATGAAGAACAAATAAATATCTTCATAAAGTATCAGTGTTCTGTGGTATCAATTATCAAAATACAAATCGGAATCGGATGGTTCTGTAATTTCTACAGTGAGCTCAATATGCCTTGAAATGCAAACAGCACAATATAGAGCTCTGTTTTGTTATAAGGAATGAGTTCTCAGAATTCTTTCGAATCTTTTTTGTTTGTTTATATTCTGATTTCATTCTGACAAAAAAACCCTGACTGTTGAGTTTTATATTGGACTACAAGGACTGAAACCTCATAATGAAACCTCATAATGTAAGAGGTTACTACAGAAAATTCTGGGATTTCTTTCATGACAATTTGAGCAAACGTCTGCCAAGAATGGAGTAGATACATCTTGTAGACAAGGTTGCTGAGAGGGATATCCTGAGGTCCTTCTGTTTCTAACGGGCTTTGAATCCTTATTTTCATTTATGTACTAACACTGCCTCTCTAGTAATTATTACAAATTTGTAAAGATTTGTACTACACTGTCTATTTGAAAAGAGCTAGGGTATGTTTCTGAAAAATCAGCAAGTCTCCTTAATGTACACAATGATAAAGTAGCTTCTAAATCTGCTAATGGCTACCATACTAGCTTTACCTTAGAAAGTAAATGCTGTCAAAAAGATGAATAAAAGAAGTATTTTTTTCTTTAACTGCAGTTAATTATCCTATAAAATATACAACTATATAGAAAGAATTTAACTATAGTTTGGTGTTTTCACTGTTGCAACAATACATCCCATACAGGTATGTAGAGAACTAAGTACACATTCACAATGAAGCCAGAGTTTCATTTGAATGATTTGTATTCTTTAAGAAATCGTTTCTGGGATACAACATACTAACTCTCTGGCTCTAGGAAAAGCAATTAAATAGTCAAATAGGGTGTGATTTATATTTCTTACAAGTTTGTCTTTTTATCTCCTGCATGTTATGTAAGAAAAGCTGTGCTACCCTACAGGTGAGGATTTTAACATGTAAATTCTGTGAAATCTACAGGGATTCCTTTTCCCAGTGAGCAACCCCGTTCCCCAGCAGGACCTCGTCCTGGGGGTTCCTTGTGCATCTTTCCTGTGCGTTTCCCCTAAACCTCCCCAGCTGGGGACACACACAACGCTCTTGTGCCGGCATACGGCATGCTCAGCGCACTCTCTGGACCAGACGGGCCCACCCAGGCACTGGGTCAACGGGCCGTGAACGTGCCCCTGGAGGCCTCCAGTCACCCGTAACCCCCTCTCCTCCAGAGCAGGGTTGCTGCTCCAGGCAGCGAAACCCCACATGGGGCTGAGCGGGGGTCGGTCACGCACTCGAGGACAGTGACAGGACCGCAGCTCCCGGCAGCCACAATGACGAGAACCACGACGGCCACCACCTGCAGGCGTCCGAAGCCGGACGCTTCCGGACGCCTCGCTCCCGCCCTGCGGCGGGTGTCGGGCTGCAGAAGAGCCCTCCCCGGGGTGAGTGGAGGTTCCGCCTTCAGGGGGCAGCCCCGGCGGCAGCCCCGCAGCCGCTCCCTCCTGCAGGCTGCCGAGGGCATTGAGGCCTCAGGGCTGGGGGACCCCGCCCCTTGCGTCATGGCGTGGGGGGGGCGCTGATTGGCTGCGGCCGCCGCCTCTCGCCCTCCCGCCCGGCCCTGGATGTCGCAGCCGCTTTCCAGCGTTGTCGTTTGAAATTCGGCTCAAAATGGCGGCGGCGGCGGCTGGGAGCGGGCCTGAGGCGGTGGCAGCGAAGCTGGAAGGGGCGGAGGAAGAGGAGGAGGCGGCGGCCGCCGCCGTAGCGGAGAAGGATGAGAAGGACGCGGAGGCCGAGGGCAGCGGGACTGGCAAAGCTGCGGACAAGGCTGCAGCAGCAGGCGGGGAGGCCGGCGGCGGCGAGAGCGAGGAAGAGGAGGAGGAGGAAGATGTGTTCGAGGTGGAGAAGATCCTCGACGTGAAGACCGAGGGGGTGAGTGCGCGGCGCCGCCGCTGTCACCCTGGCGCCCCGGCCGCTCTGCTGGGGCTGCGGCACGGCCCCCGGGCGGTGGGGCTGCGGCAGGGCCACTCCGGGAGGCGGCCGTGCCGGGCGGTGGCGGGGCTGGACGGCGGCCCGGCCGCCCCTGACTGGGTTGGCGGCTGCCCTAGGGTCGGATTTCGGCTGCTCCCTGAGGAGCTGCCCGGGAGCCGCCCGGAGCGGTTGTTACCCACGCGCTGGCTGCGGGCCGGGTCGCAGGGCGCTTGCTTGGCCGCCTCTGCTCTTCCCTCGCTGGAATTCCGTGCGTGCAGGCAGCACGGGCACAGACGGGTCAGGCAGATTTTCCTGCACGATTCTTTTATACCTGTGCAAGAACCGTGCAAAAATAATAATCCCGTTGTAATTGTAATTTAATGCGCGTTATGTGTATTTTTTCAGGCAGGCTTTTTGCATCTTACAGATCTGACTAAAGACTAAATGTGTAGTATCTTTACTAAGGTTTTTTTTGTTTGCATTGTTAAACTAATCTTTGCTGTGATGGCTGAACTGCAGGAGTGTTTTGATGTAAAGTGCTTGAGTGCAGAAATGGGCAGGATTTCTGATGGATAACCTGGAGCTGGTTTCAGGGTGGTTTTAGTGAGACTGTTTCCTGGCATGTGAAGGTCTACTTAGAGGGTTTTCTTCCATTTAAATAACTAGCTGTAATGATCTTTAGACAGAAATAATCATACCTTCTTTCTCTGAAAGCAGCCTCGAGTAGTTGAAGTTCTAAAATTTTCTAAACGTCAGATATAAAAAAATACATTTTTGTGTATTTGTGTTTGAAATTGATTATTTTATTTTATCGACTTTATGCTTCAGGTACATTACAATATAGAATTCTGTCTGTTTAGTGTTAAACAGAAGGGTTTTGAAAGCCTTAGGTCAGAGAACCTTCAAGAATTTCTTAAATATTTGTGATAATATCATTGATTAAGTTGGAATATCTTGATGACTTAAGAATGTTGTGGAGGGGGAGTCATACCATTCCACACAAGTACACAGAGTACCAGAATACAGTGAGTACCGTATCTTCAAAGTATTAGTGGCATCTGCTGATATCCTATACTCCCTCTTTCTGTCATCCTCTTCCTCCTTCAAGCAGCCCATTCTGCAGCAGGTTCTGAGCTCTGTGCACGTGAGATTTCCAGGCTGGGTCCCTGCAGTTACCTTTGCTGTGTGCATGTGTTGGTTGTGCTTTTTCCAGTTGCATCGGGTCACCTTTCTGTCGCTCTTAAGAGAGGGCCCTGCTCTTGTGCTTTAGCAATAGAGACCAAGACAGATATTCAGATATTCACACCCAGTCCTAGCTTCCAAAGTGGCTGAAAAAAATCTGTGTGTTATGTTCAGTGGTGCGTATTTTCTGTGGTCTGCTTTAGACGTGGTTTGCAGCTTCCCAAGTCTGCTACAAAGTCCAAGCAGATACACTGAGTGGGCCACTGTGCAGCACAGCCTCATGTGTCAGTGTCCCTGCAGCAGTGGGAGAGTGGAGAGCACCACACAGAGCAGCTCTTCTTATTTGCAGTTCTGATGTAGCTGGAGCTGGTAGCAGTGATAGCATGACAGAGACAGCACTCTTGGGATTAGATGAGTTTGGGCTGGGGAGTTAAACCTGCACATAAGTGAAACATTAACATGCCCTACTTAAGAGAATAAGCAATAGAAGATCCTCTCAGTGTATCTAGAAAGCCTTTCATACTGCACTAGAATTCTGAAAGAACAGGCTCCAAGGGAAATTGTGACATTCCGCAGGCAGGTAGCCTTAACTGCTGTTTAATGACCTGGTGATACCCCTTTCCATAGGATTTGTTTATAGCTCATCACTAGTTCTTGTAGAAGCTAGAGCAGTATAAAAATGCTTGGAAGTGTTCTTTTATTGGTATCTGATACAGAAGAAAGAACAATTTCGAATAAAGTAATGTTAGCAGGTGAGTATAAGGCTGTGTGTTTACCTTTAGTGTGATGATTAATCTCCTGTCTTCACTTAAGCTGCATTATTGTTTCACTACCTGTGTACTGGGTACAGAACCATTCAACAGCTACATAGTCTTATATAAATTTGCAGTAGGCTTATTTTATCCAGTTTTCTCAGTTAATTAAAAAAGGACTTACTACTTGTTTTGCACCATTACAAGGGTGTAACTAACTGTGCAGCTGACTGAAGTTCTGCATCTGAAATGGCATAACTGTACCACCAGACAGGTTAGAGGCCAGTTGGCTAGCAAGGCAGTTTTTGTGGAAAGGAGCTGAGAATCCCTACAGACAAGTAAATGGAAAATGAGTCAGCAGTTCTTCCAGGAAGAAATGCTGAAAATATCCAAGAGTGTAGCCAGGAGATTGTAGGAGATGTTTCTTCCTCTCTTCTCAGCACTGCTGAGATGCATGTGGAGTACTGAGCACCCCAGGATGGAAGAGACATGGACATATTGGAGTGAAGGATTATGAAGACAGTTCAGGGAGCTGGAGCACAGGAGACTGACAGATAGGTTTGTTCACCCCTGAATCTTCTCTTCTTATGGCAGGGTATAGGTTATACAGGTTATAGGTTGTATAGGTTATATCTCTGTCTCCTTAATGGGAGTGTGTAGAGAGCACAGGGTCAGCACAGGTGCACAATGAAAGGATGAGAGCAGCAGTTCAGATCCGGGGAAATCTGAATAGATCCAACTTCACTGGACATATTTCTGAGCAGCCTGGTCTGGTTTCTACTGTATTTCACTTTTTAGCTATGGAGGTCCCTTAGAAACATAGAATCATAGAATTGGCTGAGTTGGAAGGGACCTCAGAGATCATCGAGTCCAACCCTTGAACCACTGTTGCGGTTACCAGACCATGGCACTGAGTGCCACATCCAGTCTCTTTTTAAATATCTCCAGGGACGGAGAATCCACTACTTCCCTGGGCAGCCCATTCCAATGCCGGATCACTCTCTCCGTAAAGAAATTCTTCCTAATATCTAACCTAAATTTCCCCTGGCACAACTTAAGACCGTGCCCTCTGTGACTGTAATAAGAAGGATACTTGTTGCTTAATTAGTGAATAACCCCAGTAGAAGAAGGAAAGAGAAAGGTTAACATGATTTTGAAAATTAATTTGGGAATCAAGAGTTTATTATTAAGCTAAATTATAAGAGACATATTACACCAATGCACCTGAATATAGGCTATTTACTTATATATAGGTTCCAGTATAGGTTGTTTTAGAGCATTATCAATCGATTTTTGAAAGAAAGAGTTACTTATTACTTTACCTCTCCAAAGGCGCTTTTCTTAGTATGTTTGCTAATACTGTTTTTGTCTTTTTTTTTTTTTTTAACGATTTAAGAAGTTCAGGAATGGTCGTATTGCCTGGCATTCATTTTTAACTTTTGTGTATTGACAGTGGATTTTCTGAAGTTTAGTGCTGACTTTTGTCATACATCTGTTTAAAGAAACTACAGGTTTAATCAGCAAAGGTGACCACACTGGTCTCATAGGACATGTCTCTGCTTTCAGTTTAGCTTAGTGCTGGAGGCCCTGAGTTTGCCACTTGTCTGGCTATATTAGCATGTGGAGTCAAAGCTAATAAGCTTCCTCTCAGCAAGGAAAGGAGTCCTTCTTGAGAAACATAAGGATTTGGACTACTTAATATATTTAGGAAAAAGGCAAGAGATAATTTGCTTTGATAAAGCTTTTTGTTTGTTTTTTTAATGGAAAAAGGCTTTCTGATCTAGTGAAAAACAAGATAGACACTAAAAGGTGCAGTTCCATCCTATGGTGTAGTTAGATACTATTGAAACAATTGGTTTCTTATGTAAATTGTTACAAAAATTTTTGTAACTGACTCCACTGAGATGCATACATGCAGATTTTGTCTAGGTTTAACTTGATCTCATTGGTGTTTTGTTGGTTTTTTTTCTGATTGTTGGTATTTCAGTTGATCAAAAGTGGCACTGATTACAAATCAAACAAGTTATAAATTCCAGTATAAAACTAGGTCAGTGGTGTTAATGCGTTCATTATAAGTCTTCAAGTTCTACATCAAATTCTTCAGTGTAGAGAAGCAACTTGAGCTTGAAATTTCTATAGAAGAAATAGTAAAATGTTAACAAAAAGGTTCTGTAACTCAGAAAATCCATTTCAGTAAAGTGACTGTAAAACTATGATTTGTACATTATAGCTATGGTTCTGAACAAATTTTAGATATTCCAAATATTTTTCATAAACACTCCAACTACTGAAAGATTTTACATCCTACTTAGTTGAGTATGTGATGCAGATAGGAATAATTCTGGGAACTTGTATGTCAGTGTTGGGTTGAACTCCCTTTATATTTGTTTCTGTATGCACAAAATGAAATATACACTGAGATAACCAGGAATTGAGTAGATGAGGCAATACTGTGCTGTGCTGTATTAAGTGTGGTTTTTCCTTACAGGGTAAAATTCTCTACAAAGTACGGTGGAAAGGATATTCCTCTGATGATGATACCTGGGAACCAGAGGTTCATTTGGAAGACTGCAAAGAAGTGCTGCTCGAATTCAGAAAGAAAATTTTGGATAATAAGCCTAAACCTGTTAAAAAGGACATACAGGTGTGTTTCACCTTCCAGTATCTTACACTAAGGACATGCCCTGTCTAGGCTCTGCTAATGAGAGAAGGGAAGACATTTGGGATATGGAATTAAGAAAGAAGGGAAGACATTTGGGATATGGAATTAAGAAGACTTCAAGAGTCTTTTCAATTTAAATATGTTGGGTTTGATGTGAAACTGAATAGTGTTGCTTCTCTGTTTAAGGGATTTTTTAAATGAAAAGGTTACTTGTGGACTTTGAATCCATCTAAACTTTATATCACTTTTTAATGGGATTATATCAGTGGTGTATGGTGACTTTAGTTTGATTTTGACAATAAACAACACCCTGTCGCCATCCAGATGGATATTGTCTTGTGCCTATCTTCACTGACAGCTCAGTTCATTCTCCTTGTTTGGGTAGCAGATTGGTGAATTTTAACATGTTAACCATTAAATTTGGTAAGATAGGAATACAGAAAAATTACATGGCAAGAAAGCATTATATGACTTTGGTTTTAAGTGCTCAGTATGAAAATTAAGCATAAGAATCTTGTTTGAAAACTGGTACCCTGCTTCTTCAAAAATATCTGATTTTGTAAGATTTACCTACGGATTTTGATGTAAAAGAGTTCAGATTTGGTTCTGATCTGGAACCTGATGGATTAGTTTACTTGACTTGTTTATGTATTGGTTTTCATCCAAGCAGTTAGTAACATAATGTAGGTAAGTAAGCTAGAATTGTATTTACAAATTCTAGTTTGGTGATGAAGGATGGATTAAAAAAATCAAAGTGTTTAAAAATGTACTTTTCCCGAGTAACCACTGCTACCATTTTTGTATATCTTACACCAAAGTGATACAGTTTTAAGTAAGACAGTTTCCTTTTTTCCTCACCTTTTAGAACCTATCTCTAAATGATGATGTATTTGAAGCAGACTCTGACAGTGACTGGCAAAGTGAAACAAAAGATGATGTTTCACCAAAGAAGAAGAAAAAAAAGTCAAAAGATGTAGAGGATAAAAGTCCAGATGATCCAAAGAAGAAGAAGTCTAAGTCTGCAAAACTCAAAGAAAAACCCAGAACAGAATGTGAGAATTCCTCAGATACTTTGGTTTTGGATTCAAAAGCAAAAAAAAGGAATTCTGAAACCAAGGAGGATTCAAGGGACTCAAAGAAGCAAAGGAAAGAAGATACTAAAGAAATCAAGAAAAAGAAAGGAGAAGTTAAAGATTTAAAAATAAAATCTAAAGAAGACAAAAAATCACAGAAGGAGAAGTATGGAGATGTTCAGATTGACTCAGAATCAAGTGGTTTAGATAATGTGTTTTCTCAAGTTACTGATAATGAAAATTTAGACTTAAATTCTGAAAATAAATATGAGAATCAAAGAGTATCAAGTGGAGAAGAGCGATTGGAAGAAGAATTTGCTGAAAGAGAGTTCATTGCTGATAGGCATCTTGATGGATCTGCAAGTAATGAAGATGATAGTATTGATGCTAAGGTTAAAAGAAAGAAGAAAAAAAGTCAGAAAGCTGAAGATTGTAAAGAAGAAAGTAGAAAAGTGGAAACTGAAGATACCTTTTTAGAGAGACGAAGCTTGCAGAAAAAGCAAAAAGGTCAAGAAAATGTAAAAATGGTACAGAATGAGTTGGAGAAAGTGTCATCTGCTCCTTCACCAATGCAGAAGGGTTTGAAATTGAGTGCTAATGAAAAAGAGCACAAGCCCACTGATTCAGTAGGGGAGGTAAGCAATGTTAAGGCATTGGGATGGGGCCTGGGTATTAAGTCAAACATTTTTGGGGTACAGATATCTCAAAAGGCTGCCATTACAATGGCAAAGTTAATGATCTAGGTAAAGCTAAAGAAAGGCCCACTACACCATATATAAGACAGGCTGAAAAAATTATGTATTCTGAACCCTATAAAAGAGGGAGCATCTTAGGAGAGAAAAGTATCCTTCATGTGAGAGTATGAATTTCTCCTGTTTGTTATATATAATTAGAATGAAATTTGTTGTTCCTCCAAAGCATGCTGTCATGTTTAACTTGATTCCTCCAACCTTCAACAGCTGTCTTATTCTGACTTTTTTCTGCTTCTGTAGTAAGATATTCAGTCTTGAGCAACTATCTGTCCAAAACTGCACAATGGAGTACACTTTTCAGCTAAAACATGTGCTTGATCTCTCTAAAAAGTCAGCCACTCTTTTTTATCTCACATATTTTAGACCCTACCTGGGAACTGGGATGCTGACATTGCTTCTCCACTTAAGCCTCCCAGATAATTGTGCAGCTGGCTTGTCTTACTAAAGTTCCTAGGGTGCTTAGAGGAAATGCTTAGTTTCATGATATGGTTTCCTATTAATTACAAATGCTGTATCTCTGCTAAGAAAGGAGATAAAGAATAACTGGAATATTGATTTTTGTTTAATTAATACAGTAATTTTTAAGAAAAGCAGGATGGTAAAGATGGAAGAAAAAATGGAAAAAAGAACCAACAACCCAACTACAATATTTCTCTAATGTTTCTGAGAACATAATTTCTTTTAGCTGCTTCATACTGTTCTGTTGCTGTTTGCAACTCATAAAACTTTGCCCAGAGAAACCTCTGTGTGAGTTGATCAGGATTGCAGCTCAACACCATGATACTGGCTTACATCCAGCTTCTTCTGAGGTGGTAATTCTGTGGCAGCAAGTTTTTCTGTAGGTTCAGTGTAGTCAGATATAAATCTTTTGAGTTCTGTTTTATTTACCAGTAGTATTCACCTGAAACATGAAGAAATCAACAGCAGCTGAAAGCTGGTTGCTTATGAGTGTTAAGCCAGCACACTCAGGCTGTATTCATGCCTCTCTCATGGTCATGCTGCAAGGTACTGAGGAGGCAAGAAAGACATTCTGCTCTCTGCTTTGTTTAGTCTCGAAGGCTTAAGCAATGTTTCCTGTAGCTGGTTAGTTATTCAGAGCCAGAGTCCATTGGGCTTACTATATGGATGGGTTTGATGGAAAGTTCTGGAGGCTTTTTTGTTTCACTAAATTGTTGGCCCAAGCAGATTATTCTTTTAAAATAAATCATTACCTACTTCAGCTACTTGTTTTCCCTTATGTTGCTCTGATCAGAGAACACTGTCAGGTCAGTTTATAATGCAGTATTTTCTGTTTGGGGTCAGTTTGCATGCTGAACCATTCTTTCTATTGGATTTACTTCCATAAATAAATGTACTCTGTGCATTGTGCATCTGATCAGTATTGGAAATCTGGAATAGAATTCAGGGCTACTGGTTTTGAAAGCCTCTCTGTGTAGCAAATATCTGGTCATCCTTTTAGTAAGTCCTGAGTACTGGGCATCTGCTGGGTTTAACAGCTGTCTTTGCTACTAGTTAATCACATCAGTGATCAAAATATGAGGTTTTGTGTGGGTGAGGTATAGGGTGAAAAAGGCAAAGAAATGTCTTGGCTCTGCTAACACTCTGTGATACACCAAATTGATCTATTTTAATTTTGGTTTTTCCCATGTCAAAGAAATGGTAGCATTTAATGACCAGTTTGTTATGTAGTTCTTGTAGGGTTGTCTTTTGGGACAGTTTTTCAGAAAGCCAGTGCTATTCCATATACCTGGTTAGTGTCAGGGGCTGATGTAAAGCCATGCCAAGGAACCTTGTCCCACCTACTCATCTGTTTGGAATGTTCTGGCTGAATGGAGAGAGAGGATTAAAGGAGGAAAAAGACAATCTTTGGTGCAGGCAGTTGAATTCTGTTTTGGTGAATTTAATTATGTATCTGGATCTACCATAAAGTCCTTCTATGATGCTGGATATTGCTAAACTTGGTCTTCTGTGTGGATTATAGTGGGGCTGAGTGAATTTTTCTGAATGTCTTTAAATCTAGTGTTGCTGTAACAATCTACATTTGTAAATTGGAAAACATTGAACCTTCTCTATACAAGTGTTAAGTTTTTTCAGCTAAGGTTCAAGTCAGTGCTGTCATACCTGCTTTGAATATGGTGCTTCAAAGGTGATAAATACTTAGTAATATTTATATTATATGTGGGTTCAGTATTTGGAAAAAAGGAAAAAATTGTGATTTTTTAAAAATCCCTTCAAAATGCTAGTTTTGTCTGCACCTCATGTCATAACAAGCAACTTGCATGGCTGGGGTGCAGTAAAAAGCTGAGTTACAGGTTTTTTATGTTGGAAATCAGACCTTTCTTGTAGAGGAAGCCTTCACAGCCTTAACTCCCAGCTCACCTGTTTAATTCCTTTCTTAGGGATGTCCACAAGCCTATTATATACATGTTTCAACAGTATTATTTAAAAATACATTTTACTGTTGAGGTTGTGAAAGGAGTTAATTTTACATTTTTCCTGTGCCACTTAAATTTGATCTTTCTTCTCAGTATCAGGAGAAAGAAGTAAAGAAAGCTGAAACGAAAGAAAAATCTCCAAAAGGAGAGTCTGAAAAAGAAGAAAAGAGCAGAAGAGAACAGAAGGGCCCTAAAAGTAAGTGCTAACTGCTTAAAAGAGAGAAGAGAAGAGAAAGACCCTTCTTAAGAGGTCATTCTCCTCTTACTTCTACAAGAGCAGATATTGTATAGTTTTTAGCACATATCAGTAACAAGAGTGTTTGCTTTGATTTTAGGAAGCAAAAGTGCTATTTAATGGCTTTGTTAATACATGCTTCATGAGTACGGTCTATGTATTCTCATGTATGAGGCTTGGAAGCATACAGAAATCTCTAATGTTTTTGTACACAAGTCATGATTTTGCCCTTTTTCATTTAATGCCATCAACTATGATTGTGTGGCATGTGACAGTAATCTTTTGTTAGAGGATATCATCCAACTATTGACCATTTCTAGAACTGTTCTGATGATACTATGAATGCACATGTCCTGTGTTTAGAAAAATCAGTACAGGTTCCCATCAGGCAGACTTCCTACCTCTTGCTTTAGGCATCATGATGTGTTTAATATACAGCTCTTAAAAATAGCAGCAGAACTGGATGATTTGGTACATGGAGAAAATTGTCTAAGTTCTATTTTTGTTCTTAATAGTATGATGGAGCACTGTTACCACTCTTGATCTCAGTAAAATTCTGGATGATTTTATTCTGAGTAAATGCCCTCACTGATCTGAAGATGAACTGAGGAAAATTAGACAACTTCATGTTTGATGATATGAGAGGGGCTGTGATGTTCAACTGGCTATTGCTGGAGAAACATCTTTCACTAAAAGTAGCATAGATAGTAACAAACAGAATTATTAATTAATGCTCCTTATACAGCACGGGTCCTTCGTCTGTTCATCACAGATACTGAACCATATTTTCAAAGTGGTAGTTTCTGCATAATTCTAACCTTTCTCATGTTTCTTAAAAAGAGGATGGTACCATGTTGAAAGCAGTCAGAATTCAGACTTGGCAGGGTAGTAGCTGGAGGTGAAATAATTCTCCCTGATTTTTGGCTTGCATTGTGAAGTTTGCTTCTACACTTCAGCAATTATTAACTTACAGAAAGAGAACAGACCTTTTCTAAATGGACTTTGGTTGGTCGCTCACTTAAACTTTTTTAGTCTTTAGTGGCTGAAGTGGTCACTCTTGGTAACTGTCTTAATATTCTAGGCTTTAAAGACATCAAAAGTGCACTTGACTTATTTAATGTAGCTTCAGAAGAAAAAAAGGAATATTCTGAAAATAACTGCAGAAGAGAAGAATCTTCGCTAGAATTTAAATTCATAGAAGAATTAAAATCAAAAGGTAGCAAAGTGTACAAGGAGCAAAGGAACAAAGATGAAGCAGACACATGGACTCATAGTGCTGCAGAAGGTGATCAAGAAATAGTGGATGTGTGTAAAATGAAGAGCTCTGGTGAGCAGTAGAAATACATGAAGGGAAAAGTTGAGCACTGACAGTTAATACTTCATTCCTGTTTGCATCTTAGCGTACTGCTTTTAGTGCTCCATTTCTTGTCTCTTCATGGGGTTGAAATTGTTTTCTTTTGAAACTTTCCAGTGTGTTTCTGCTATTACTGTAACAGAGTGTTCACCATCTCTTTTTACTTCAGGCAAATTAATTACAACAAATAAACAATTTGTTTCAAGTATAAGCATTTCCTATCTACTTGGAGCATAGCCTTCATTGTTTGGAACCATTCCCTGCTGACTTCCAGAATCCTGTTTGAATGGAAAGTAGTAGTATGTTTAAGCTGCATAAGTTACTTACTACTTATTTTACTTTTTTTCTTCCATAAAATCTCGTACATTATAGACGGCAAGCAACAAGTCTTGAGTTTGGGTATGGACATGCAGTTAGAGTGGCTGACACTAGAAGACTTTCAGAAGCATCTTGATGGAGAAGATGAGAATCATGTGTCAACAGAACCAATATCAAGTAGTAAGTAGTTGCTGGGAGGAAGGGATGTTTCTTTGCTGGCATTTAAATACCCTATAACTGCAATCAATTTTTTTTGTAGCTCTTCTGAGGGATGCTGTTAAAAGTGGAGATTATATGACAGTAAAGATGGCACTTTCTTCCAACGAGGAATATAATCTGGATCAAGAGGTAATTTTTTGGTAATACAACTATTGGAGAGGGAGGGGATGCAAGGAAAAGTACAAATTTGGACTTTTTGGGAAAGTTTTCCTCTCTCCCTAGTAGCAGATTTCTTCCTCACCTTGGGAAAAAAAAAGCCTGAAATGAGAGAGGGTGGTACAGATTTTGAGGCTTCAGTGCTTTTTATCTGTTTCTTCCAAATAAAATAAATTTGGTAGAAGAAAGTTTGATAAAAGCATTCCAGTAGATGGATTTTTAGCAGATTTTCCATTGTTTTTAACTTATTATTAAATTTAGAACTTTATATGGTATAAAAGTGGCCAAGTGGCTAAACTATGTAAAATGTTTATACATGCACAATCACCCTGAGTGTTCATTTTGACAGACTGAGACTACTTCACTCTCTGAATAATTTTTTTTCTGCTAGTTCCTCAGCTGTGGTCTTACTACTTTTTTTTCTTTCAAAGATCTATTTTACTGCTAAATGGTACTATAACCCCTTTTTGAGGATTCAGATCTGATACCAGTATTTTCATTAGTGATTTGTTAGTTGTATCATGTGGCATATTGAGAACTGCACATCATGCTAAAACTTCTGTGGTGTAGTAGAACAGTTGCCAAATGAACTACTGAGAAGAGCACCTGTTCTTTGAATTGTAGTGTCTGTTGGAAAATGCACAAATGAGTGGGGAGACGGTCCCCTCACAGAAGTCTCTTCATACTTACACTCTGATAAAACCCAAAAGCCAGAGTTGTGGTAGCAGCTGACTTGAGCCATTGTGGTTTTCCTCCAGTGGCTGCTGATTTCCTTCTCCAGTCTTTGGCTGCCTTCCCCACCATCAGATACATTGCTCCCCTTCTTACTGGCTCATTCTGGTTTTCCTCCTTCTTGTTTTGTTCTGGGAATGTTATGCCTTCTGTGGATGGTGGAGTTTGGAGTGTGAGGTCTGTCAACCAGAGAAGTGGGAGGTGATAGTTTGTTGGTATCTGGCAGCCACGTATGTGTGAATTCTTCTGCTGCGAGGGGAATCTTTGTGAAAGCTGTTGATGCACTTGCAATTTTTGTGTTACGGCTGTGATTTATCTTAAAATATTTGATTATATTATTTATTTGTTTATTTTAATGGCAATGATTCTTGTTGTAGGACTCAAGTGGAATGACCCTGGTGATGCTTGCTGCTGCTGGTGGGCACGATGACCTTCTCCGGGTCCTAATCAGGAAAGGAGCTAAAGTTAATGGCAGACAGAAAAATGGAACAACTGCATTGATACATGCAGCTGAAAAGGTTGGCTTAGTTATTGTCCTGTTTGTGGTTCTTGGTTTTTTTGCTTATGTTAAAAACTGGCACACAATTTTTCTTTGCCTTGTATGATGGCTAAAAAGTAGTTAGCAGGATATTGCAGAGTGACCTTAACTGCACCATTTCAGCAGCTATGGTTACTGTAGTGTAGATAAATTCTGATTACAAATCCTACCCTACCCTGTCATTGGGCAGTCCAGAGGAAAAGTGAAGGCAAAGGATATCTGTCAATTTGTCTGTCATGGGGGCTGAAGTTCTTGTGTTAGAATTACTTGTTAAAATCTCTGGCTGCACAGGACCCAAAGTTGGGACACTTTGAGAGCAAATTTCTGATTAAGCAGGGTTTACTGTTTGAGAGTTGGAAATAGTGGCAAGTTCTTTCCAAACTAAGAGCTGCTAAACTAGTAAATTTGAGCAAGTTTTCATGAGTGCTCTCTTTTGTTCAAGTTGTTTAATGGGTTTTCCCCTGTACAGTATGTACAAAGCCAAAAGGGAGCTTGATTCCACTTCTGTGATTAATGCCAACATAGTTTTCTTCCTATGGTGTTCACTTACTGTAAGATGTAGAAAAATACTAAGTGCTGTAGATACTCATTGCTATGTACTTGTCTGAGTCTCAATTGCTCTTTATTAGCCATGGGAAAGAATAATTGTATCATGCCTTATGCTTTGGATTTTACTGATAGATTTTAAATAAATGTCCCTCTGTATTCTGAAACAAACCCAATATGTTTTATACTTACTTGTCTTGTGTTGGTGGTGTTGTGGCTTTTTTTCAGAATTTTCTAACAACAGTAGCTATTCTTCTGGAAGCTGGGGCATATGTGAACATGCAGCAGAGCAGTGGTGAGACTGCTTTAATGAAGGTAAAGTGAATGCTTGTACAGACATGCTTTAATAGTAAATACTTCTGGTAAACTAATAAAATATAAAAACTTTTTAATTAGAGAACATGAACTATTTGAAATATAAATACTGCTATCAATTATTCCAGGCAGTGTTTTAATCCCTTTTTTAAATGTACTGTTATATCTAAACAATAAATACAGATGCCCCAAGCACACAATACTAAATGGGGTTCATAATCCCTTTCTTGTGGGAGGTTTGTCACTGTTACCTGTTCTTCCATCTCCTGACTCTGCCCAGGCTTGTAAAAGAGGGAATTCGGACATCGTGCGGCTTATGATTGAAAGTGGAGCAGACTGTAACATTCTGTCAAAGCATCAGAACAGTGCCCTGCACTTTGCTAAGCTGTGTAATAATGTCCTGGTGTATGAGCAGCTCAAGAGTCATTTGGAAACGTGAGTAAACTGCACTTTGAATCTTGTTCTGGTAAAGTTTGTAATGCTGGGCATGTCGTAATTTGGTTTAAGTCAAGAGGAGATTAAGTCAAGGGAGATTTCAGGAAATAAAACTGATCTGCTTTGTGCAGAAAGCTAACTAATAAATCATGTGAAGTGACAGTGATGTGAGCTAACCAAAGAAGCAGATGCTTAAAAACTGAGTAAAAAGATGGCAAGGAGGAAAAGGGAATGACTAGAAGTGAAAGATTCCTTAAACTACAAATACAGCAGTTGGGAAAACTAAGAAATGTATTATCACTGGACAGTTCAATATAAAATCTAGAGCCTGCTAAATAAACTACCTTGCTGAAAACCACTAAGAAAAAATAAACACCAAAAAATCAAACCTCTGTGAAGTCTGTGCAGATAGTTAGGATGTTGTTGGACCCTAAAGTGTCAGCTGTGAGCTGAGAGTGGCAGGGGTAAATCTTTCATGCCAGTAAATGATGGAAATAAAAATCTTAATTGCACAGCAACATGACTGAAGAACAGTGCAGTGTATGTGGTATGACAAGTGATCATGTCGTGTGGTCATGTAAAAATATAGTGAGCTGATGAGTCTGGATGCTAAATGGAGACAAACATAAAGAGAAGGAGCAAACTCTTCCAGTGTCAGTTTGGAAGTGTAGTGAGAGTTAACAGGGCAGGAAATCATAACCAATGATCTCTGAACTTGGAGAAGACTCAAGGAAGGTCTTGGAGCTTCTGCAGCTGGTGAGATTTTTCCATGAATACATAGTATTGTCTCAGTGTAAGATCTTTTTGTTGTTTTATGATGTTTTTATCCTAATGATTTATCTATCTAATATAAGACAATTTATCAAGTAGTTTGTAGTCAGAACTCACTGTCTTCTAGTTTACTGTTTAAAAAGCCCCAGCTGCTTTCTGTCTCTGTTCTCTTCTGTTTCCCATCAGCTAACATCCTAAATTTACCTTGACAGAAACTGCCTTGTAATGGTCTGTGCTGTAGTACTTGTGTGTACTGTGCTTTTATGTGCTCCCCATGTTCTTACTCCTTTTTAAATAGTTCTTAGTTTTCTTTCCTTTAGAACCTTACTAAATACTAAGTAAGTCTAAGCATTGCAAGTCTAAAAAGTAAGATCCATACATTCCCATATGCTTGTTGCAGCGATGTTCACAATGAAGGTTAAGTAGTTCTTGTGAAATCTGCAGTACATCAGCATAGTGAAATGTTAAGTAAAAAATATTTAGGTGCAGACCAGTAAAACACATTTCCAGAGCAAGGTTGCATTTGCCTGTGAATTCTAAAGGAACTCAGTTATGAAATTACAAAATCACAGCAACATAGAATGGCTGTTGTTGGAAGGGACCTCTACATCTCATCTGGTCCAACTCCTCTGCTCAAGCAGGTTTACCTAAAGCCCTGTGTCCAGATGTTTTTTTTTAATATCTCCAAGGATGGAGGCCTCCTAACCCCTGTGAGCAACCTGTGCCAGTTCTCCATCACCCTCACAGTAAAAATGTGTTTCCTGATGTTCATAGGGAAACCCACAAATTTCAGTCTGTCCCCATGCTGCTTGTCCATTCATGAGGCACCACTGAAAAGAGCTCACTTCAGGTATTTGTTGATATATATGTACAGCTGTAAGATCCCCCTGAGCTGCCTTTTCTCCAGGCTGAACAGTCCCAGCTCTCTCAGCCTTTCCTCACAGGGGAGATGTACCAGTGCTATCATCATTTTTGTGGCCATTCCTTTGACAAGAGTCTCTCATGTAGTGGGGAGCCTGGACATAGTACTTCAGGGGTGGCCTCAGCAGCAATGAGTGGAGGTGAAGGATCCTCTCCTTTGACCTACTGGCAGTATTTTGCCTAATGCAGCTCTAGATACCACTGGCTGCCTGTGCTGCAGGGGCACATTGCTGGCTTACATTCAGCCTGGTGTCCACAAGGTCCTTTTCTGCCAAGCAGCTTTCCGGCTGGGTGACTCCCAGAATGTCCTTGTACCTGGCATTGTTCCTTCCCAGGTGCAGGAGTTCACACTTCTGTTTTGTTGAACTTCATGAGTTCCTGTTGGCCCATTTCTCCAGCCTGTTAAGGTCCCACTGGATGGCAGAACTACCCTTTGACATATCAGCCACTCCTCCCAGTTTCAAATAATCTGCAAACTTTCTGAGAGAACCCTCTGTCCTGTCACAGAGGTCATTAATGAAGGTGTTAAACATATAACTGGACCCAGGATTGACCCTGGGGGTTCAACAGTAGTGACTCTCTTCCAGCTAGACTTTGTGCCACTGAGTTTTTGCTGAACTAAAATGTGTTGAGATCCAGGTTCATACTGAGGAAAGTTTGTGATGCCAGTGTTACGAATGTGCTGTAAAGTTTGTCTCTCACATACTGTGTATCACTGCATATAACTTCTGTCCTGAGCAGATAGAAGCAATGTTTTCTTCATGACAGGTTAAATGACAAAAGTACAAAAAGCATAAAAACTACTGATTTTTTTTCAAACATAAAAAGCTTGTTAAAGTGAATGGGGAGCTGAAGTGGATTAATGGAGTACAGTGTTCCATCCCCAGGGAAGGAAATCATGACTTGTGAGTTAAGGTTTTGAAGGCAATAGGAAGCATGTAGATAATGGTGATCCAGTACCTCGTGTTCAGTGTAGTATAACCTTGTCAGTCAGTAACTATTTGATATCTTTTCCCAATCTGTTTCCTATTTGAAATCTGCCAGCTTGAGTTTTTGGCTAATCTGAACAATGAGTTTTGGAAGATCTTGAACATGTAATCTTGCCAGAGAAATGGCAGTTGAAATAAAGTATTGATAAATGCAAAGTGTGAATTACACAGGGAGTAACACAACTCTTGCCAATTGAGGAAGCTTCTGGACTCATGACCTGAAAATACCAGTCCAGTGCTTCTTAAAAGGAAGATAATACTGTAGTAGTGGGCCTGAAAATTAAATTTAACTCCATAGTGTCCCAGTGCCTTAAATAGCAAGTGCTATTGCAGTTACTTTGTTTTAGAAACAGATGAAGCAAAAAGGGAAAAGATGATGAGAGGTACAAAGCAGCTTCTGTGATGACAGACTAAGGAGGGTGATACCTGTTGCCTTGGGAAAGATTAAAAGGTCAAAAATATACAATATAATCAGAACCAAAAACAAAAAAACACCCAAAAAACCCCATAGAAAAAACAACCAACCAAAAAAAAAACCCAAAACCCAAACAACAAAAAACCCCAACATAACTGAAACAAAATAACCCTCAAAGCCATGGGATGGGTTCCACAGGCATCCAGTTAAGTGATTCAGTGTTAGGGTTGAAACAGAGGTACAGTTTTGAACAGAAAAACCGAATTACGGATCTCATCATTCCAAGCTGCTGTTGTCACAGATGCATGGGATTTTAGAAGGGATTAAGTAAATCTAGGGAGAGGTGCAGTTTGGCTGCAGTCTCTAGTTTTGGATGCTTCTAAATCAGATTGCTGGGAACTAGGACAGTGTACCAAAAAAAGACAAGGTTTAATTTCCTATGTTTAATTCAGCTCTGTGTAGCATCTGGAAACTGGGCTAGATGGGTTTCTAGGCTTGCTTTGATGTGGAAATTTTTGTAGTTTAATTCTGATCAAGTAATTAAGTTTTAGATTCTGGAGATGGTAATCTCAGTGAGCATGGAGGGAAGGAAGTGTACTCTGAAAAATAGCTCAGGGAGCTATAAATCTGAGCAAGTTACAGTCTTTGCCTTGCAACAGCATTTAAAACTCATCTGTGTCAAAATGGCTTTCTGAGGAAGATTTCTTAGTGACCTGCTTGTAAAAGTGCCAAATACTTTTGGTTACTGTGGTCTCTTTTCTGAGGTTAAGCTCCTCACTTAAATTATACCTCCTGGCCCCAAAATCAGAACAAAACACAAACAAAAAATCCCAGTTTGGCCTAGTTAGTGGTCGTGCTGCTTCTTTTTCACTGCATTTTCATAGAGTTAATTGTGAAATGCCATTTTTTTAGTAGCATTACTAGTAGAATTATACAGTGACTTACTTACTTTTACATTGCACTTGCAGTCAGACTGATAAACCAGCTGCAGTGGGGAGGTTGTTGCCTCTTTGTTTACCTGCTAGGTACATACTGATGGTTCAGGGAAAACTTTCTACATAAAGAGCCTTGAACACAGTGACTGGTTGGAGTATTTTTTTAACCTACTGCAGTGCGTTTGTCTCAGCTTTTTATTTTTGTGGACCTGACAGGTCACAAAGAGGTCACAAAGAAAATACTTTTTTAAGAAAGTAATGGGACTTGAGGTTCATCTTAAATACTCATGATGAAGACATTCACTCCTGAAAAATGGGGATCCAGAAAGATAATCTGGAATCTGGCTCTCATGAAGTCTGCCTGGTAATGTAATTTTACTGTGAGAAGTACAGGCCTCCCTTGTTTGGTCTTCTAGGCTCTCTAGAGTTGCAGAAGATACCATCAGGGATTACTTTGAAGCTCGCCTTGCTTTGCTGGAGCCGGTCTTCCCCATCGCGTGTCATCGGCTCTGCGAAGGCCCAGACTTCTCCACAGAGTTCAACTATAAACCACCACAACATGTGCCAGAAGGTAGGGGGCTCGTGATGTTGTTTTCCTTTGTGTGTTTAAAACAAGGTAGAATACTTAAAGGCAGCTCTGATCATGTAGAATATAGGGAGAGCAGCAGTGTTTTGGTGCATTGTGTGTGTGGGCAGTATGTGTATTTTTTTTTTTTTAGAGATTCTGCTGCCACATTCAGTTTCATCTGTTTGTGGGTTAGGTAAGCTTTGTGAGGGTTGATTAGCAAAGTGACAGGTCCTATAGGAATGTTTTACCTTAGACATAATTAAAAAAATCTTAATCTAAGAAAGTATGAGAAGAAATGACCTCAAGTTGTGCCAGGAATATTAGGAAAAATTTCTTTACTGAAAGAGTTATCAGGCCCTGGAACAAGCTGCCCAGGGAAGTTGTGGAGTCACCATCCCTGGAAGTATTTAAAAGACTTTTAGATGTGGTGCTTTGGGTCATGATTTAGTGATGAACTTGGTGGTGTTAATGGTCGGGCTTGATGATCTTGGAGGTCTTTTCCAATTAAAACTGTTCTGTGATTCTGTCTTGTTTTGTAGATAGCACCTAATGCACTGGAGTCTTGAAGTACAGTCACAGCAGTCTAGAAACACTACAAAAAGAAACCAGCATCAATTGACTCTCTTTGCCCATAGACCCTGAAAAAGCTAGGAATCAAATTCCCAAGGTGCTTGGAATGTTTCAGGATTCTTTCAGTAATTCTTTTGGGAATCCAGATACTAATATCTGATGCTTGGTTTATATGAGTCATTTTTATTCACCTTTTGAGCACATCAGGGAAGTACCTACTGATCCTGGTTTCTCTTGAGATAATACATTAATGAGATGGAAAGTGGAAATGTCTGTCCACATTTCTGGTTAAAAGTTGTAACATAAATCTTCCTGTTCTTCCAGTTCATGGGCATCCTTTATAGAATTAAGGAGCCTTATATAAGCTTATGTATTAAGAGGCATTTGTGTGTATTGAAAATTGTTGCTTATTGACTTCCAGTGTAGTTTATAAATATCTAGAATTGATTTGGCTCAGTTGTCCCTACCAAGAGACCAGACATCTAAAACCATGTTAAATTCTGTATCTCTCTTCAGTTAAACCTAAAATCACAGAGATGAATCATACTGAGGATTGCTGTTTGCATTTTGCTTTCCTTTCTAATAAAAAATCAGGTCATTTGGCTGCAGAAATAATTCTACCTTACTTACTAAGTCAGTTGTGTTCTGTGCTGAGATTGTATTTCTGCATCTTACTTTGATACTTTGTTAGTGCTTAATGTATATTATATAGCATTTAAATATATTTGTACATCACTGTCCTCAGATGCTCAGTGTATGCAGTCGTGTCCTCATTTTAACCTGATGTGACTGAATTGCCTTCCCTTTCAGGATCTGGAATTCTTCTCTTTGTTTTCCATGCAAATTTCTTTGGCAAAGAAGTAATTGCTCGGCTCTGTGGCCCCTGCAGTGTTCAAGCTGTGGTTCTAAACGACAAGTTCCAACTCCCTGTATTTTTGGTAAATCTTTTAATGTAACTGGTCGACTGTAAAACTGTTTTATAAAATTCTCTTTATGGAATAGCCTGTGAAATACTAGTGCCTTAGTCTGAATTTTGAGTGTTGTTGATGAAGCATGACTTTAATTATTGTAGCGTGATACTTTTTTTTTAATGAATTTTTAATTGAGAGAACTACAAACCTTGTGAATGTTAGAAGCCATAAAAATTTAGGCCTTAAAAATTGAGGAATATAGAGCTGGATATGCTGATCTACATGGCCCTGCTTGAGCAGGAGCTTTAGACCACATGACCACAGGTCCTTTCCAGCCTCAACTATTCTGTGACTTCATGACTTCAGAGTGGAGGGTTTGAGCAGGCAGCAATTCAGAATTATGAATGTAAAGCTGTTTCATTTCTCAAATTCCTTGAGCCTCTCAAATTTTTGACCCAAGTTAGTTCTTCAAATACAGCTACCCTGTCTTCTTTTAACAACCTGCCTCTTATTTGTGATGAATAGTTTCTATTTTTTATTATCTTTTGAAATCTAATCTTTTAAATGCATCAGTATGCACATTTCTTCAAGTCCTCTTGTTTTCTCTGTGGTTGTACCAAAAGTTCCTTGCCATATACACAACTTTATTTCAAAAGATGTGTAGTTAAAATGTTGTTCTGTTAGTTTTCTTGCATATTGCTTTCAGTCATATCCTGTCATTAACTTTGTCCATTTTATTTTTCCTTTTAGGATAGTCACTTTATTTATTCCTTCAGCCCTACTGCAGGCCTTAACAAGCTTTTTATACGGTTGGCAGATGCTCCTACTGCCAAGGTACAAAATGGTCTCAAAACTAATGTGTATGTTGGTTTGTTGAACAATAACTCTTCCATAGTCTAAATGCTTCTTTGTTGAATTTAGCTGTAAAGCTAAAGACTTCCCACTGTCTCTTCATCCCAGTTCCCATCAGTTACAGTTCCATCCTGTGACATTGCCAGAACTTACGGACATTGCCAAGGGTGTTAATTCTGTCATAATTAAATATTTTTATGCTTCAGTTGTAATAATTCATGCACCAGGATAAAGTAATGTTAAACATCTTTTTTCTCAGCACCGTGAGGTACATGGAATGTCAGTTACTTTTGGTGTACAGCTGTTTTTGCATGTGGGTTTAGAAGAATTAGGAAGTACTTACTAGCATAAGCTGTCTGCTTTTAAAGAGTCTGTGTAGTCTGTTGTATTTTCCAGGTGGTTTGGGCAGTAGTCCCACTACATGTTGCAAGATAAGTAACAGATCCTGCTCTGGTAGCATTTATTTTTATCCTCAGAAAATGCCCCATTCAATTTTCTAAATTTTCTGATTTAAAATTTATACTTATGTTTTATTGTTCCTTTTTTTTTTAATAAATTAGATTTGGGGCTATCTTATATTTAATCATCACGTAATGCTGCAGTAGCGTTCTACTTGAGTTCTTTTGCAAGCCATTCATAGTTCAGAAGGGTTACTATAAACAGGTTTTGTTAAGCACAGATTATAAATTCCTGTACTTTGTCTTAGTCAGTAGCAGTTGTGTGCCTTATCTCATGCTTATCTCAGAAGTAGTGTCAGACACAGGAGTTATGTGTGAAAAATCTTTACATGAACCCTTTGTTTGCTTTGACAGGTAAAGCTGCTGATAGGTGCATACCGAGTGCAGTTACAGTGACCTCACGGGTGTTGTGTGGACTGACACTTTTCTGGATGTACTTCTGATTCCTCTGTTAAGAGACTTACAAAGCAGTTTGGAGCTTTTTGGCACCACATTCTTAGTGACTGAGTTCCCATCTTGCTGCCACTCACTGACATTCACACAGAAAGTGTGTTGGGACAGCAGTTGAGGATGCTGTGCTGGTGGCACGAGGGTGTCAGCTTTTTTTACCTTGTCCAGATATAAGTATTTGTGCCAATACACAATACTTCTGTTTCACTTGTGGAGTCCAGACTGCATATTTAGCTTTTCCACAGTGTGGAATGGTTCATGTATTTAAGGTAACTAGGGGAAATGTGGTTTTTAATAGAAAAATCTTTTCCATTTGTAAACTGAAATTTTCTACTTGCTCTAACTGTATCATTTCTATGTAAAATGCAGAACTGTTGTATTCTTGGAGCCATGGGCTGAAATTACACTTCAGAGTCACTGCATTAGATTTAACTTTTGAGTTGCTGAGGGCTGTGTTCTGGTTTGAAACTATTCCTGCTCCTGTCTCCAGATGAGAACATGGTAAATTAAGCTTAGAGTGATTCCCTCTGGACACAGATGGTTGGGACTGCAGACAGCAGAAGAGGCTCAGTTCATACAGGATTACAGTTGGGTTCCCAGTTATATCAGTGTTTTAAAACTGCTTTTGTGTTAGAGATGAAACTGATAGTTTTACAGACAACTTCTGAGTTCTTGGTCACGTGACAAATGGGAAAACAAATACAGGGTGAAAATACCAAACCAGAAAACTTTTCTAACTGGCTTAAATATGCAGGCAAAGCTTTATGTAGATAAAGAGGATTTCAGATGTTCTCAATGTGATAACTGAGAACATGTGTTGTCCTTTCATTCAGAAATTCAGTTCCTCAGTGCAAAGAGCTGCTATCTTTTTTTATTATTATTATTTATTTACATGACCCATTTTATCAGATGACAGTGGTTCTGGAGTGGTCCTGTGCTATGAAATACAAATTTAATGCTTCTGCATGAAAAATAAAATATTTTTCTTTTTAAATTTACCAACATCTTGAAAAGTGGAAAGAAACCCCAAAACCAAACAAAAAACACCCAAGAAAAAATCCAGATTGTGCCTTTGCAGCTCTGGTTACCACGTGTAGTTTACACACCACTATGTGCCTATATTGTTAGCAAAACTATTGTAGATAAATTTAAATTCTTAATGTATTCAGAGTGCTTGCCATCAAAATGGTGCAGATGTATCCTATTAAGAACTGTGACTCTTTAATATTATGTAAAATTAACCAGGTTTTAATTTTTGGTTCTTTAAAGTTTAGAACTTTCCTATTTAAGAGATGCCAAATGAGTAAGTAACAAAGCAAACTGTTTCAGTTTTGTGGAATGTGTTAAGCTATGTAAAACGAGAACAGCAGCATTTACCCACAATACTCAGTTCTGGTTTGATTTAGAGTAGTTGCCTCTCTTTTTGCAGACAACTAATGAGATGTTAACAGCTCTGGGTTTTGAACAGACTTGGTACCTCCACCTCTCTGAAATTTGTCAGATAGATACCTCATTTTGCAGTGTGAACACCTGAGCTGAGTGAAAAGCAGTGGATGAGAATCAGGTTTGTCACTGCCAGCACCTGGGACTTCGTGTTGCTGTGCTGCTGCTTGGTCACTGCAGATTCAGTGAAGATGAATAAGGGAACATCTGTGTTTCCTGATGCTGGAGTGAGTTTCACAGACCTGGCTGCCCCCTCCTCAGTTACTCCTGCATTGTAGGCTTACTGAACAGGATCATCCGTGTGCGTGTTAAGCTCTGTATAGCACATCAGTGGTAAATGTTAGAGTTGTTTAAGATGGGGATAAAAGTTTTTTGAACAAGTGTCCATATAATATAGATGATATTTAGAAACTGTTGTACAGTCTGACCTAAAAATGTCTAGTAATGCTCCAAGAGTTGGTGTAGAAAGTAGTTTGTCAAAAGCTGTTGATTCTGGGGTTTGTTTTGGTCAGGGTTTGGTTGGTTTGGTTTTTTTCCTTCAGGCATTTGGGAAAGAGGGAGGAGTTTTACAGGACATGGGAATAAAATTTGAATTCATGATGCTTTTATTGACAGATGACTTTTGCAGCCATCTTTCTCTTTTAGTTGGTGATATAAATTAAAAATCCCTACTGAAGATGCATAAAAGGCATATGAAAATATGTTTGAAGTCCCTTTTCAGTCTGTTTTTATTGTATGGGCATTAACCAGTTGCTAAGAGGTTTTGCTGAACAAAAGATGAAAAAAAAGTAGCTACAATAAAAAAAATAAACCTCCTTTAGGTACTGTGCAGAAATACCTTCCATGTACTTGATCAGTTTCTTCTTGCTGCTCTGGGGGCAGCAAGGCTGAGCAGCTGCAGTTCCTGTAAGTTGCAATGGCAATGAATTGCTCATGATCACTGCCACATCATCAGTGCTTGTGTGCTTGGCTTCTTTCACAGATACTGACAGCTGGGGGATGATGCAGCTGACTTTCCTACAGGTCCCCTCTGCTTCCTGTATCCATTTGTCAAAAATGAAATGGTTTTTGATCAGTCTGGGTGGAAGAAAGCTTTCAGTATGGGAGTGACAGCACAGAGTGCAGTTTCCATCTCGCCAAACAGAACTGCTTAAGGTGGCAGAGGGCTGTCCTGAAATGTTCCATCTATCTGTGCCTTCTATCATTCTGTAACCACCTTTTGCCTTCTCATACAGAACTGGAAAACGTGTCAAATGTTCTCCTTTTGACAGTCCAGCAGGATGGAGCTGAGGAATGCATCAGACAGGGTCTTCTGCTACAGGTCTGTCATGTGGAGCTGTAATGGAATCTGAAGAATAAAAAGGAACTGTAACAGCCACATCTTTCTAAGCTGCTGGTGCAGCACAGGCATGCAGTGTAAGCTTATCACTGAACCCTGACACACTCCTCAGCTTTTCTCTGTCCCACATCAATGGGGAAAAGATTTTTCAGATTCTGAACCTGATTCTGTATTAAAATGTTTGCATGAAAGGCAAAGACAAAAGATAGTAAAAAAGTTACTAAAAGGAGACAAAAGACAGCATGAAATACAACTTTGAACAGGACTGAGGCAGCTGTAAAAATTCAGGTTAAAAAAAGATTTCTTAGAAAAAAAAAAAAATCTCAGACATCTCAAGTATAGCAGCCAGGAGGATGGACCAGACTGAAGATGGTTCTTTTTGATTCAAAGGCAACTGTTTCTTTACAGCAAAGTCTCTACTGTTGTACAGCATAGCTACAACTGAATGCCCCCTCCCAAAATTTCTGTAACAATGCTGAGATGGCTTGAAGGTGGTTAGTTCTGTTGGCAGTCAGTCAGAGTAGAGGACCAGACCCTTCATGGTGTTGCTGCTCTCATGTTTGTGTCACTCTTAAAATGATGGGCACAGCTCTGCCTTTCATAAATCCAAACCAATGTGTATGGGAAATGACAACATTATTACCACACACAAGGAGATCACTGCTCTAAAATGGGATTCTTTGCAACTGTTGGGCATGTTCCAGCAGCACAGATGTTTCTAACCAGAGCTGGAAGACTCTATTACCTGTGTGGTGACATCTTGGTCCTGTGTCACAAACCCTCACTTTCTGACCAAGAAGTCTTGCTCCCCGGAGCTGCTCCTGTACAGACTTGCCCTGGCCATGTGCTGTGCACCTATACTGGGGGACAAGAAGCCCCATTAGGTCTGCTGCAGCAGCTGCATGGCTTCCACTGAACACGGCCTGAAGGGGAAGCTGCTCTTCCTGCCACACCCAGGAACACCCAGAGCCCTGGCCTGCAGTCTGTGCTCACATGCATCTTTACTCCCTCTTTTTAGAAAGGCTACCAAGTTGTTGCCACATCCTTGTCTAGAAAGTTTACAAAGGACGGGTGCAAGCATTTGGTATTTCCCTTGCTCCCCTGGATCTGTCAGTTCTTAACATCTTTATGTTGGAACATAAAGATATTATGAACATACATAGACATGTACACACACAGAGATAAAGAACATATTTCTGTGAACATTGGCATGAAGATCCCTAAACCACAGGTGACCATCACCCCTGTGCAGAGCCCCAGAGTGGCTCCCCTTCATTCACCTTCCTCAAGCAGCACGGTTACCACGAACTCCCAGTGGTTCCACAGCAGGGGGGAGACAAGCTAAGTACAGGCAGACCCTGCTGACCTGCCCTGCAACATTCACCTACACTGGAATTACAAGGCTGTCATTACTCTGTGCCTCTAAGATGAGCCTGGCTCCATCTTTCCTGCCCCCTTCCATTTCCTACCTCCTGACCTCTCTCCAGACTGAACAAACTCTGCTGTCTGTCCCCAGGGCTCCTATGCTGTAATCTCCTTGTCATCTTGCTGGCCTCCACTGGACTTGTTCCTGTATCTATATATCTGTGTCTATTGGACCAATTTAACTGCATGGACAGTGAAATCTTATTGCAGCTTAAATTGCCCCACTGGTGAACAGTTCCATCCAGCTTCTTTCAGCTGTTGCTGGCTCCTACCATTTTCTCCAGGTAACTAATACTTCTGTGATCTTTTAAATTCTATTGCAACTAAAACACAATCCACATCATTGTTTTTAAATATAAAACCAACTACTTTCCTACCTTTTGTCACATTTTTAGCGCTTGAAAACACTTTTTCAAGTCCAAAACCTATCATTTAACTAAGGCTCAGTCTTTTAATGTATCGTTTACTACTCTTGATTCCATGTACAAGCTTTAATCCTTCTACCAGCACCATTTCTCAGCACTAATACTGGAGATCCAAAACAATCTACTGGTATCTAGATAAAAAAGAATTCAGGTCCTCAGGTACACACCAGAGTGTTGGCCAACATCAGCTTTACTGATGTTTGACTGCCTTATAACAGGAACCCCCTCTGCTGGAGGCTGAGGCAGAGTGTGACATCACAGAAGCTGAAATTCATCTCCTTGTACAGGAAAAGGCATCTTGAGCTCACAAGCAGACATTGTATTCAGATTCTTCTGGTGTGTCCTTTCACAGCTGAGGTGCTGGTGGGGGACACGCCATCTCCATGCTGCTCCCCTTCCATCATTTCAAATTTCCCTTTGCCCAGGCCTCAGGGTGCAGTCCTGTCTGCATGCAGAAGGAAAACAGCATCAGTGAGTGAGGAGCTCACCCACCCCACATTACTGTTCCACTGGATTACAACATTACTCTTGTGCCAAGAGCACAGAGAGCAATGAAGAAAGAACATGTGTTAAGCACAAAAATAATACAAAGAGACCGATAACTGAGCACCAAGGCAACCAGTCACAAGGCAAAGGTCATAATCACTGTTAAGTGCTCTAATAAGTGACAGCACTATTACATTCTCACCCCTGATGGTCCTTGTAATTCCAGCCTCAAGAAGAGCTCTCTGAACATGCTCATGGTATTGCAGGAAGCCATCTTCAGTGCCAGGGGTGTGGAGCCACCATGGGTTTCCCTTAACACCTAATGCATTGGAGAACAATTCCAGGAAACAAATACAGTTAGGATGATGACTCTGAAGAGACACTTAATTGGTAACTTCCTTGAGAATGTGCTTTTGTAATACAAGGACAGTAAAACTACAGAGCAATGCATTAGCAAATACAGTTGGATAAAGAGCAGGGAAATGCTCTGAACAGCCTTTCCAAGAGGTTACCTGGAATTCTCTGCCACCGTTGAGGAACCCCAGCAACAGACAGCCTGACAGAACACAGTCACCTCACTACAAATTAAATAAGCCCAGTGCATCTTCTGGTGCACATTTATTTCAGCACTGATGAAGGGAATGCAGTGACACACCCGTGCCAGCTCTTACCTCTACAAAATGCTGCTCAGCAACAAGTTAAGGAATATCAAACCAAGTGGGCAGAGCTTTTTAACATTACTTTGTCTCGCTCCCCGGAGTCCTTTGCAACTTTTTTCCACTTTGCTGTTGCACACTCTGCCCCAAATACAATGCTGTACACTCACGGTTTTATGACATCTTCCCTCAATTTTTAACACAATTTATATAGGCCCTTAGGCTGTCAGCTGAGTTCATACTGCAATCTGAAGTGTCTACACACTAATGAATAGTGAGGAAAGAGAAAGGATTTTATCACTCCACTGTGAATAGGAGTCATTATTTAGCCAAAGAAACACTTGTATCTCCCAGAAGCCTTGGCCATCCGCTCTTCCCTTCAGAGGAAGGAAGATGCCCAGGAAACCTGCCAGATGCTGAAGCTCTCAAATGGCTCTTGTGCACAGGGACAGTCTGATACGTAAGGACAAGCAAGGCAGCTGAATTCCCAACAGCTACGTGGTCAAGACAAAATATCAGCTGGATAGAAAAAAAAAAATAAATTATTTTTTTTTTTTAAAATGTCATTACCTTTAGCCCAGAAAACCAACCATATCCTGGGCTGCATCAAAAGAAGCATGACCAGCAGGTCAAGGGAGGTGATTCTGCCCCTCTAGTCTGCTCCTGCAAGACCCCAACTGTGAGAACTGTCTTGTTTTGGAGCCCCCAACACAATAAGGACATGGAACTCTTGGAGTGAGTGCAGAGGAGAGCCAAGATGATAACAGGGCTGGAGAACCTCTCCTATGAAGACAGGCTGAGAGTTGGGCTTGTTTGCCCTTTTAAGAAGGTATATAGTGACAGGACAAAGGGCAATGGCTATAAACTAGAAGAGAGGAGGAATTAGGTTAGGTATTAGAAGAAATTCTTTCCTGTTGAGGGTAGTGAGACACTGGCATAGGTTGCCCAGAGAGCTTGTGTATGCTCCTTCCCTGAAGTGTTCAAGGCCAGGCTGGATGGGGCTTTGAGCCATCTGGTCTAGTTGGGAGGTGTCCCTGTCCATGCAGGGGCCTTGCAACAAGATCTTTAAGATCCTTTCCAAGTCAAACCATTTTATGAAGAACAAGTGTTCCTTTCTGTTACTACTACTTTTCTGATTAAGTTTTAACTGTATTGTATTTTCTCCTCTAGATTTTATGAGTAGCTCATAGCTTCCTTAATCTCAGTTTGATGTATCTTACATATTAGTGTGTGATTATTTTTGTTACTATGTTAATATGATTTTACTACAACTCGAAAATAAGAGGGAACTCCATATTAAAGGGCAAGGCACAAACACAAAACAAGATGCGTATCAGTTTTCTCACCTCCTTAGCTCTGCCCCTCCAATGCCAAGTAAGTAACAGACTCCAGGTTAGGGAACACTCACACTGGACACAAGTTACAGGCGCTGGGCCTGATGAGAGGGGCAGGGGTAGCTGCCTGCTGGCACAGCAAGGCCACAGCAACCCAGAGAGGTGTGCGAGGACTACAGGAAAGCAAACATCACTCCAAGCAGAGCAGGAAGGAGTACCTAAGGGGGATTTGAAGGCCCTGGGAATGCAGGTAAAACCCTAGCCAGGTTTTACAAGATAGCTAGATACAGCCTTCCAGGCCAAAGCCTGCTGGCTGATCCCAGGGACAGTTCAGATCAGAAGCCACAATGTTGACTGTACAAACTGAATTCTGCATGCAGGGTGTCAGTAACACGCAGTAGCTCAGACGTGGGACAGCTCTGATGTGGCACTACAGACATGTTCTGGCTGGTCAGACAGTAAGCTGTCCACAAGAGGCCATGCACTTATACATCGGGTTGTTCAGAAACATGTTGGTGACAGGTGTCAGGAATTACACAAGGAATTACATTATTTGAAAGCAATTATTAATTGGGAGTGGAGATTACGTAACTCTCAAATGTAAAACAGAAAGAGAGCTCCCAGTTTCAGTAACTGATTGTTTAAAAAGCCAAATATCCTAACACCTACCTGATGCCAACACTTGGTGTGGAATTCCCTTTTGTGTCAATAAGCAGAAGGATTCTGTACAAGCCAGTCTTCATCTGCACTTTAGGATTTTAATAGTAACCTAAAAAATAAAGAGACAGTAAATAACTGCGACACTTCAAACAAACTGGAAAATAAAGTAGCTTCTCTTTTCAAATACCCATAGGCATAATAAAAAAACTAAACCATAATAAAACTTCACATTATTTTCACAGAAAAAAATACCCACAATTTATTCTCTACACATTCTTACCACTTAGTTGTTACTACAAAATTTCTCTAAGGATTTTAATTTAATTTTACTATCTCAACAGTTAACAGCTGTTCCAAGAACATTACTGAGTTCCTAGATTTTCATACTTCTGCTTGAAGTAGATTAAGTGCAGTTCTGCTCCAAAGTGCCTCAAATTATTTCTCTTTGGAGGGTTTTAAAAACACACATATCAAACAGAACCCTGCCATCTTCTGTTCTAGTATATAATAACTGAGAGTGTTAATAAGTGTCCATCCTCAATTCTGCATGTCTTCTTCCAGAGCCCACATTTAAAATAATGATTCAAAGTGTTTAAAATTCAACAGCTCCCTGATCCAGACATTCAGGCTTCTAAACAGCTCTCATCCCTATGCCCACCCGCAGTCCCTCCTCCCTTGTTCCAGTTAAAATAACTTCTCCTCCACAAATACCTCTGATTTAAGACAACATGTGAGCACTGCAATGTTTGATAGGTTTAACATGATCTATCACTAATGCTGGGGAAGCAGACATGGAAACATGTTGCAGAGCCAAGGAACCCTTAAAAGAAATCTCTGTAGACAGGAAGCCTCCCTGGAAAGCCCCCAGTTGTAGCAGTGCAAGAGTATGAAGAGCTCTGTGTGCCCCCAGATAAAGACTTCTGAAAATAATTTACTAACATCTTGAGGTACCATTTGATGATTAGAAAACTTAGCATATCCTGCAAAGTATTAGTTACAGAAAGAGAAAGTCACACACAGATTATGCCTTTCTGCTAGCTTCACTTCAGGAACAGCCTCAAAAACCAACTCAGAAGTTCTGTATGTGTAATTTACAACACACAACACAAATATTTACAATAAAGGTAACATTTACCTTATCAGATACAGCTGGAAAACAGCTGAGGCTAGCAGCTCAGAATTAATATAATTTCAAAGTAAACACAATTATTATGTCTGAGTCTTACTAGAAGTGCTGTTAATTGATCATTTCTCCTATCTGCTTCCTTTTCATCTCTTCCCCACCACACAACCCATGGGGCAGCTACATTGCTATGTATCCAATTTCAGAAGATCTGTTACCTATTCCATAACAGACATTCAGCAAGATGGATACTTCATTCCTGAAGCAGATAGCACAGAGCACATCCCACTATCCCTTTGTAACTAGAGCTGTAATTTCACAAGTACGAGTACTTAGAACATTTAGCAGGGCAAATACAGTAGTGGCTGAAATGGCAGAAATGACTTTCAGCCTCAGGGCCCAGGCTGGGCTTCTCATCTATACCCTTCTTAATGGGGAGCTACAATTAGAAACCCATCACCTTTCAGCTTGTATTTTAGTACTGTGAAAAAACCCAAACATAATTAGGCTTTTTCATTTACAAACAGCAAGGCTCAGACCTCCCAAAGGCCTAATACAGTCCCCTCCAGTTTCCCTAACAGCCAGACTGTATTCTCTTTCTTGGACACCCACATTTACTGAAGAGAGAGCAGTGAGCCAGATTCTTGGCATCTGGTAGGTAGTAGTGAAAAAATCGTAGACAAATAAACCTGGTGTATATTTGAGAACAACCCCTAAAACCAGGCAGTAAGACCATATGTGGTAGTGTTACAAATTAATCATTTACCATTACTCAGATACTTAAAAAGTGACTATATAGTGTGGGTTCTTTTTTAATAGTAAATCTGACTCTGCATTTGTTGAGAACTGTCTCTCTATAAGAAATAAACATAATTCCAACCTCTCTACCCTACTGCTTACAATTAAAAGTAACTACTCTGTTAGACCTGCATGTGTTCAGCAGATAGTGTGGGGAAAAAAGAACTTGTAAAAGTGAGCAGGAACACAGCAAATGGTTATCTTCAATGTCACACTTTGAATCATCTTCATTCATATGGATGAATTTTCCTCTAAATTAAAAGCTCAAAGCAAAATGAATCTGAAATACCCTCTAAAGGCTAAAAGCATGATAAACATGTCTGTTCTGAGCAGATACATCATGCACAGAGTGACCGATAATGTCCACAGACTGAGCCATTACCACAGAACATGGAACACCAGCTCCTCAGTGCAACCTGGCTCAAGTAACATGTGTTCAGCTTAACAAAATACTCTTCACTCTCCTGTCTCTTCAATACACAAGTGCTGTGCAGGACAAGCTCCAAGCAGCCACAGCAGCACACCAGGCAGAAACAGCCATGACAATCTACACACTGAAGGACATTTTACATTTATTTTGCACACATGCCCTGACTGACAGAGTGTTTGGCTGTTGGTTGTTTCTTTTTTTATTGATTTAACAGGATTTTTAGTGGCTACTGTACCAAAGAGTTTTCCCCCTATAGTTTCCCTCCATTTCCCCGCCCCCTTTATTTTATGTCTACTTTAAAAATTACCTAGCAAAACAGATCAGCAGCATGGGTAAATTTTGACTTCCACTGAAGTGGACTGTACGACACTTTGCACCAGCAGGCACAGGTAACATTTTGAGAGTAGCAGAGCCACTATCCATCCCACAGAAAGGAAGAACTCCCAGTGCCGAGCTTTTTTCAGGAAAACACACAATCCCTTGTGGCCACTTATTGGGGGTTTCCAAAGGGAACCTGAGATGATCCGCAGAGCTGTGTTCATGTTTGCATTTGTTGAGGTTTACCTATCAAAGGTAACAGATAACAATGTTGACTGCTAGCGTACTAACAGAAGACGCAGTGCTAGACATTTTTAAAAGCAATCCTTTCCTCCCCAGTCTCCTCTTAAGTTTTTGCTCAATCCTGGCCAAACCTGCTCACCTTAATCACAAGCAGCCCCTGCTGAGGACACAAGTAGGCATTTGTAACATTACAGTCATCAGAGGATAAATCGGTTGTCACCTGGGCATCATTAAACAGCTGCCATGGATTAGAGGTGACAAACTGCAAAATAACCCTTCCCAACCTTATGTTACGCCAATTCACTCCTTAAGAACTTGCAGACAGCTAAGAAGTAAGTAAGCATTAATGGGAAAAAGTGCATATTATCAAATTAAGGTTTAAAAGAAAAATTATGTTCCTAGAAACAAACTGCAAATACTACTTGAACTGAGCCAGCAAGGCACCAATTTTCCTTGACAAGACTATTAAAAACATTTTATAGTTATTTCACAATTTTCAGTTTATAAGGTATAGCGTCTGAAGCCAGTATCTTACACAGAATGAGGAATGTAAATGCAGTAATATTCCTCTTCTGGAATCAGATTTTGAAGAAAACCAAATGGTGACAGTTACTAGTGGCCAGGTAATAAACCTGTACCAGTGACAGCACTATGATCAAGGGACATTTATTTTTCTGTTTTGCCTGGAGTGGCAAAACTTCACTCATACAGAAGTTAAACTGTTTCTTCAGTACCTGCGAAACAATGAGCAAGTCTGAAAATATTTAAATAGAAAGGACAAATATTTTGTCTGTGCAGCTTAAGCAAGCTCTGAATTCAAGACACTGAAATTTGCTAGTATTTTGTAAATTTAATCCAAATTGTTCATTTGCCAGTCAGCATGTTCCTAGAAGTAAGACCCTATACTTAATTTCTTTGGTGAAAAAGATTCCCTACAATATTAAAGAAGTTTAGATTTGCTCAGCAGAAAGTTTAACTTAACATCACGCAAACTTCCACTGCACAGTATAATGGGTATTATATTTTAAAATACATTTTCTACACAAATACATTGTATTTTCAAAAAAAATTGCCAACTGTGAAGCTGTAATCATGCAAAGTCACTAAAAGAATCCTTTATGGAACAGCAACTCAATGTTTTTAACACAGCTCCCTTCCCTGTATTGCTCACTAACGTTCCCATGTAAACTTGAGGAATCTGCAGCACCAATATAGCTGGATAATCAGGGATTTGCACAGTAATCCATTCTACAGATGTTGCCATTAATGCAGCAGCAATGTCTTCAGATAATTCAAATTTCAATGGCTGTGTTCATGCTGAACAGCCTGGAAAAACATCCAAGTAACAGTACCATTTTCTCCATTCAGAACTGGCTCAGCCTGTTACACACGTTAAGTTCCTCACTATTTGGTGTACTCTACCTCAACATGAACAGCTAAGAAGTATAAAATTGTTGGAAGAAGCAAGGGAATAACCTTTAACCCTCACAATCTCTTTTACCTAGAAATAATGATGTACAGATGTGATTTCACTGATTATTAAAGAAAACTTAAGAAACCTGAGAGATCAAAAGCATCTGAAGCCATTGCATCACTCAGCATAGGAAGTTACAGTTAAGATTTAATCAGATGGTTTTATGTCAGGTTCTAGAGATTTCAAGTGAGCTCACCTATGACAGAAACATATGGCTTGCTTACATGCAGAGTCTGAAACAAATTTAGAAAAGTCTGCTTAAAACCAGATATGGCCAAAGTAACAGCTAGAAAAAAAGCAGTTATCAGTATTGCTCTATTACTTCACCAGAATTCAGGATTTCATTGTACCACAATTTTACACAACATCACACAACACTCCCCATTCCCTCTGGTAGGTTGGGATTCCTTACCTGACATTTTTGCAGCAGGTGCCAAGTCAGGCCAATGTCCTAACCTCCTCTTCCAAAATACTGACAGCAGAATTGATTACCTTTGTGGGGCTAAAATCTCTGAAGCCACAAGACTGTGCTGGGGGAAAGGGCACGGCAAGCTGTGGTCGCATGGTCATTACAACTCAAGATTCACTCATAGAGCTTTCATCTTTGGTGTGCTTCATTTGAAAATACAAAATTGAACAATACTAAGCAATACATACATCTATATTGAAATGAAACCTAGTAAGGAAGCATTCAAATACCTAAGTATGTAATAGGCTTTTAATATTACTTTATATAAGTTTGTAAAGTCAAAGTTTTCATTAGATGACAGAATCACAGAAGAATTAATGTTAGAAGGGATCTCTGCAGGTTATCTGGTCCAATCTCCCTGCTCAAGTAGGGCCACCTAGAGCCCTATGTCCAGACAGCTTTTGAGTATCTCCAAGGATGGAGACTCCACAACCTCCCTGGGCATTCTGTGCCATTGCTCTGTCACCCTCACAATAAAAACACACATCCTGATGGTCAGAGGGAGCCTCCTGTGTTTCAGTTTGTGCCCATTGACTTTGGTCCTGTCAAAAGATTTGGTAATTCATTGTGCAATTAAGTAATTTCCCTCCTATGCTAAATCTGAGTGGTAACAACTTTTATGTCTTATTTATTCATTACAAATACGGAACAGCAGCTTCTAGCTTACACCATAATATAGGCATCTTTGGTCGAAAAAAGAAAATTGTACATTAGATTTGAAATACACAGGAAGCAATTTCAAGACAACACAACAGCATTAACAAACTAGAGGGTTATCCTGCAAATGCTCTACTGACATAAAGCAGAGCTGGTCCACTGACATAAAGACTTACCTGGTTATGAAAAAAAACCAACCACAAATCAATGTTGAATAAAGGTACCATTTCTCATGAAAACTTGTTTTGTAGAGATGAAGGCATTAACACATCTGTTTCAATATGACATAACTACTCCTTGCAACAAAACTAAGCCTGCACTTGCCCAGTCTGAGCAGATTTACAGTTCAGACCTGGGCTAAATGATGTGCCCAACACCACCAAAGGAATCTGTGGAAGTTTTTAAGGACAAACATGCAGTGAACTCAATGCACAGAAATGAAGAGCAGTGATTCTCTACTTGCTGCTGTTGTACACACTTCAAAGTCTGGCAAGCTGGGGTTCACACTTGGCTTTTTGTCCTTTTTTTGCACAACTGGACGTATTGCTGATACTGCCCTAAGACTTATCTCAACTTTCTAATACCTTTTTACTTTCTTCACTTTATCTAGCAGGTTGTAGCCTAACAGTTATTGTTCCAACCCAAAGTGAAACAGCTTTCTAAATGAAAAGAAGCATTAACCCTCAGCTTTCTTATACTCAGAGCTAAGGATGTAATGAATGTAACGAAGGGGACTGAAAAGCACGATGTTAGAAATAACTTCCCAGTTTTGAGCAACAAATATAACTATAAAGCACCTCAGTGTGTGTTAGGAATACTATGAAAATAAATCCCTCCACCACCTACCCTGCTTAAAAGACATTCCAGTTGGCTACCACTTCTGTCACTTGAAAACAACGAAGTACAAAGGCCTTAAAATGATGAAGCCACGTTTCCACAGGACTAAACCAAGACCATGTGGTAAGAAATAGGGAAATTATTTTTGTTATCATCTTGCATGCAAAGGAGTATAGTTGGCATATTATTAAAGGCTAACTGGTGCTATTATTCAGCATGCTTCGTTTAGATTTGAAGATGCAAGTTTATACTGTAATTCTCACATTAAAAATATGGATTTAAAAATAAGTTATCAATTTAGTGTCAGGTGTCAAATTTGCAAGTATCAACACATTAATGAGAAAATATGATGTGAATATATGAATATAATGAGAAAATAATGAACAGAGACTATAACATACTTCGTAAAAGGTAAGTTCAGTTACCTGTCTGTGACTTTGATAATACACAAGGAAAAAAACATCCATTCTAACACAACTACAATTATTTGGTATGTCTTGAAAAAAAGAAACCCTGCATAAGCAAGCAGCAATTTCTTCAACAAAGTCTGTGTTTCAAACTGAACTTCTGAATATTGATGCAACAGTTTCTTTGAAAGGTTAACAAAGTATTTACCTTTTTATCAGACTCTTCCACTACTTTGTACAGACCATCTTCAAAGAGTTCAGTCTGCTCTCCTATTCTGGTCAGTCTTGTTCTTGCTTTCTCATAATTTTATTTTCATCTTCCTTATCCACTTATTAGTTGTAAACCACTCAGTTTACTTTCATTCCAAGCTCTGCAAAACCTTTCACCTGATCACACTCTGGTTGCTGAGTATGCTCTGACAAGGTATATTTATGCATAAATTTTGAGTGAGGCTCATTAACACTACATTGTGTAAACTAAAATAAGTGCAGATATACAAAAGTTTAAAGATGGACCTCAGCACCTGGAGGTAGAAACAGGTCTTTGCATCCTTACTACAAAATCAGGTAGTCAGCTTTAGATAGTAATTCAAGATTCCTTTTCTGTAAAACGCTTTGAATTATCAAAGGAATTAGTGCCATTGCCAGTAGAACCTTAACCAGTTTTTATTTTTTGAAAATGTGTATATAATATTTCTGAAGTCTCAAGCTTGCACATATTAATATATCATTGAGAGTACCATATTTATAATTTGTGAAACGTTATGTTTGGAAGCCCACTGCAATGACTGAAACTGTATAAATCAAGACTGTAGCTGGCAAGATCTAACGCTGGTGTAAGAGCTCTGTGACTATAACCTCAAGCTGCAGCAGCTGCCATTGTATAACAGGAATTAGCTAAACAGAAGAGACAAAGACTTCAACAAGCATCCTTGTAGCCACAAGGGCACAAGGGAACCTCAGTAACTGAGCCAGGTGGAGCAACTGCTGAAGCAAGCCAAAGGCACTACCACAGTCAAAGTCCTTGGAAGACTGCAACAGTTGTGTATCAGTAGAGGGGCCCATCAGCAGCCAGGCTACGCCAGGTGCTGACTGTTCAACTGCTCACATTTATCACTGTGGCAAGATGATTATGTTTTCTATAAACTCAAATAGTCCTATTCTTGTTTTGTGACAATCAAGACAAAGATGACATTTTAATTGCAATAAGAGTAGGACCAGACCTGGGCAGCATGTGTTTATAAGCAAGAGCTCTCTAAACTCCTAATTCAAGTCCTGTATTGGAAGCATCTCTAGCTTGTTATACATATTTGAATGTGGGTCCTCTCTCAGCAGTTTTGTCTTGTATGTTTAGACTTTCCCTGCATGTCAATAAAGTTCTATCTGTCTTCCTTCAAGGTTTAAGGTTAATGTAGACAAATACCAAAAATGTGACTACACAGCCAACTCCCCAGTAATATTATCCTTCTCTGTATCTTAATGAAACATGGGCTTTCAGACTTACTTTCTCTATTAAAGCATAGATTTTATTATCATGTTTAAACTCAACTGGTTTTGTTTATAGGTGAACTGTGAAACAGTACTTACGAATTTTAAATGTTTATCAAGAGTCATATTTGGGTTTTTTAAGTCTACTTTAATTCCAATTCGATAGCTTATAAATATTTAGAAAAAAACAGCAGAAAGATGAGGTTAAATCACATTGTCATGCTTTTCCATATTACTATCTCCCCTTTCAGTAAATCCATGCACTTACCTACTTCTATCTTCCCATATTAGTATTTTCACACACCTATGAATCAATAAAGGGTAGCTATCTATTTTTCAGACTTCTCATGTATTATATCACTTACTTACTGTGTATCAATTTACACAAAAGAGAAACTTTAAAAAAGAGAAAGTTTTAAAGAAGAGAAGCTTTCCCCCTTCTCAAGAAGAGCATAAATCCTTGTTAACAACACGTGCTAAGAATACATACATGATATTCATATAATAATAAAACACATATGGATAGGTATGTAATAACTTGCTAAATCATATGAAGAGCTGCTTTTTACTGTGCATCTGACATCTTTTATCCCACGTCCATCAAGTTTAGTACTGCAATCCCCAAATAAAAGTTTTATACAGCTCCTATCTTTCACATCATTAGGAAAAGTTAAAGCCTTTTGCACGAACACCTGGAATAAAGAATAAGAAACCAAGTCCTACATGGAAAGGTATTCAGAGCAGGCCAGTGACAGTCTTGAAAGATGAATGATTTGGCCCAATCCTATTGTCAGCATGTCACACTACATCCTCACATCATTTCTAAACTTTTGCAGAAGCATGCAGAATTTTCACCATAATAGTAATGGAAGGTTAAGGTTGATTCACAATGTCCTCAATGTCAGAGCAGTGAAAGATTCAGAGCTGAAGTACTTCATAAATATATAAGACATCTAGCAAAACAAAGGTTTCCATCCTCTTTAAAGACATACCATTCAGCTTCATTGACACTGGGCAGGTTTTGAAGATCTCAGATTTTTAAAAACGATTTCTTGTTAAATTATAAAATATGAATAAGATTCAACATTACCAGTTTTCCCACCTGAGGCCTCATGAATTAAGCAATATACAATAATGAATCTCTTACCCTCCCACCAAAACCTAGATGAACACTTTCAAGCCTGTAAGTACTTGAGTTATAAGCAATAAAACAGAAATGTAGTACCAAGTTTCTACAAAGAAAGTTTTAAAATCAGTATTTATTTCCCAAAGCAACAAACACCTGAGAAATTCAGGTTTATGGTTCACTGGAAGAAGAAAATTAATTTCAAAGTTGTTAAGAATAATGCTCAAGATAGATTTTATCCCACTAGGCTGAGAGATTTAAAATTGTAGTCTTTGGTAATTACCTTTGCTTGAATTGTACTACAGTCCTACTACATGCCATTATCTCCAGTAAAGTACACAGGCTAATCAAACCAGTTCTATTTTTAAGATGTGAACACTGGATGAATACTTATAATTGGGTAAAATATGACAAATTCTATGTTCAGTCTTTATAACAAACAGTTTTGCACAACTGTCCCAATTTAAAGAGTCAATACATGCCCAGTAACATTGCAACTCAAAACAAGAGCATAGTTTCTTCACAGAATTATACTTTTCCCCTCACTCCAGTGAACTGACTTACGCTCATTCAGTTTTAAAGTTTCACTTTAAAAATGATAAAATTCACTGTTCTATTATGTTTAATACAACTTAGTTACAGTTCAAGAGTCATTCAGAGCAAGCATCAAGTAATTTGTGATTAATTTACTATCCTGTACACATGCTTGCGACTAACACCAGGTTACACATGGAAACTAAACTCAGATTTTTTTTTTTTAATATTAAAATGAATAGTAAAGTAGGCTGTAAGCAGGAAAGGATCTAGAAGTAATCATGCATGAAAGTATACCAAGTGATTTTATTCTCCTGAGCCAGCTGTCATTTTAGAAGCTGTAGAAGACATCCAGGACTTCCATTTACTTTCCTAATAAGCACATTTCCATGACCTGCTACTTTTTCCCCCATATGCAATAGAAAAAATATGTTTTGCACAAAACATGCAGAGTGAACACAAAACAAAAATCAGGCTTAGTAATTAAAAACTCTCCTAAGCAAGTTACATAGCACTAAACAAATGCTTTAGTATTTTGACTCCTCCACAGACATTTGCTGCTAGCAGTGTGAATGAAATGAAACTGCAACAATTGTGATGCAAAAACGATGCTGAACATACATTGATATTATAAAAGCTACACAAAACATAACACAGCAACAATAAACTGGCACATATACCAAAACGCTCTTAAAGCACAGTCATCCCAACTGCCAAGTAGACAAAATTTTCACTTTTGAACAAGGAATTCAATATATGACAATTATTTCACATATTTTCTTTCAAATCTCTGAATATTGTTTTTTTTCATGTTATAGTTGCACCTTTCACACTCTAAATCAGAAATTTTTATTATCTGGCACAGCTCTGGTTCTGAAAATGTCTGATGTGGAACTGCTGCTGATCCAATGCTAGAAGTTCTAGAAGCACAATGCTCCAAAGACTGGAACAAAACTGAAAAAACTACTGTTTCATTATAAAAGTTTTCCTTCTGTGCCTTTTGAAAAAGGCTTTTCATTTCAAGTTGATTCAGCTTACCTTTCCATTGCTCTGCCCCTTAAAAGCGGAACATAACATATGGATCAATGAAGTGCTATTGTCCCAAATAAGAACAGTAGCATTTTAAAAGCCAGTATTTCCCATCTTTTTAATTGCAGAGTATGTATCTTCTTCTGAGACAGAAGTACACATGAACAGTCTTGCTTCACTAAGGCATCTGTGTATACCACCTTTTCCAGAGAAATCGTAACACAGTTTTTCATATTTTACCTTCTTGGCAACTGCAGAAAGTGGACAGATCAAGCTCACATATAATTTCCCTCAACAGTTTAGTTGACAGTTTAGTATTTTCTTTGTTATTTCAAATACTTGCCCTCTAGGGCCAACCATTACTACAAATGTGAAACACGACCATGCTATTCAGACATGTAAAGCCTTGAAGTATTTTTTACCAATTTGTTCTAAGCTATATATTGCTCAGAAGTACTGAAAAGTCGTCCAAACTCACGGAAGGAGAACATAGGTACACTGTATTCTGTATGTGTCATGTAGATCAGCACAAACTAACACATGTAGACACAGTTATGAACAGTCTTGCCCTCCTTCCCACTCCTTGCAGTTCTTTACTTCCACAATGAATTGAGCAGAACCAGTAATTTCCACTGAATTTCTTTTACACTGCTCACTGCATGGGCACGGAGATTCAAGAGTGACACAAAGGGGGCAGGAAGCAGGACCAAGCAGCGAAGAGGGCAAAGGGCTTATTCCTATTTGTAGCAAACCACATACTGAACCATTATTATAAACATGCACACAAAGATTTCAATTTGTCCATTAGCATACAAATATTTAAAACATTTGTAAGCAGCTTGAAAGATCACTCCCAGCTGGCAATTCAAAGACTGCATTCTACAGTACTGCAGCAGCTGGTTTATGCAGGGGTCTTTTTCCCAGCAATTTTTCACTAGAGAAGGGTATTTACAGCTTAGTAACAGCACTGCAGAATAAATCCTTTTATAGCAAATAATGAAGAATAATAGAGCCCATGAAACAAGAAACACATTAAAATGCTCAAAATATCTATAGCAAACAGTTGCAAAAAGACCTTAAATAAATAATTGCTTTGTACTTCTTTTTGTGTTTATTAAACGTTCTTTTCCATCCTGCATATATCGTGTATGTGTTTTTATTTGAAGAGGCAAAAAATCTGCTTTGCTTAGAGGGGTGAGTGGGTTAGGCACTGGGTTTGTTTTGGTTTTTTGGGAAGGGTGTTTTGATGGTTTTTGTTTCTTCCAAATATTCACTTTCACATTTTACACATAAGAAAATGTCTACAGTGAAATTAAGGCATTAAACTAACACCATAATAATATCCCATAATTATAAAAAAATATTCACTACTTTATTTCCTTTACATCATCTTCTGTTGGGTGCTCCTCTGGCTATGACAGAGACATCTAAGACTGGATTCCTCAATGGTTTTATGAGAGACCAATAATCTTAATATCAGCTGTTTCATACTTACAACAACATGAGGTGTGTACACTGTATACAGTCGCTGTATTAAGCCACAAAACTCAAGTCCTACAGAACAATTTCATAACAACATAGAAGAAAGACAACCAACTGCAGTGATCCCATCCCACCTCCCATGTGTATTAACATGTTTCATAAAATGAATTAATTTCATTCCTTGGCCATCTGCACAACACAAACCCCAAAACTTAAAAAAAAAATCCCAAGACAATAATGTAACTGGTACTTTCATCTTTTCCATTAAAAATTAATTAGTTTGTTGTTTTCATGTGTAACAAGTTTTAAATTTATTTTTGTGAATCTTCTGTAGGTAAAAAATTAAACTTCATTTCTCTCATTTTCATTATGTCACTTTATTCCCCCACTCCCCACCTTTTTCCAGTTTACATACAGGACTCTGCACACTTATTCCTGCTCAAGGTTGTGTGCTATTATTTTTTTTACTGCAAAATTAAAAGGCAAACCCAGTGCCTTCATTCTGTGTTTCTTTCAAGTAGTTAATGCCCCATGTACAGTTAGCATGTAAATTCAATCAAATTATGCTGCTATGCTTTACAGATATTCATATAAATGCACATTAGTAAAGCTGGGAACAACAGAAGCTATAGACAAACCATTTATGAGAACAAATTGAAAAATTTTATCAACATGTGTACGTAGCAACACAGTTAAGTTCCTTTTGAATCTCATACCTCTTATTATGAGCATTTTGTCCTTCATACAAGGGATAGAATCAGCTGAGGTTTTATCCACATATTTTCTTTCAATATGATTCAGGTATAAAACAGCCATTATTTGAAAGTGATTTTTTAAACTTGCTTTACCTATGTTATACTTATCTGAAGTTCAAAGTTTTTTGAAAAGTTCCAACAATTAGGAAAAAATGGTGACCATTCTAAGCTCATTTTTTTGAGCATAACCCATCTCTTCCCGATTTTAGAAGTCAGGCTGAAGTCACTGATATGAATACATCCAAATTTAAATTATACTGATTACCACAGCAACTTAAGGAAGTTCAAGATGGAAAAGACCTATTAAATCATCCCACTGGAAATTAACATATTGAAGGCTTTTCTTCCATGTATTTAAAATAATTTTGCCTTGTTTTAGTGAAAACCTAATGTTCAGTTTGTGTATTCTACAACTTACATTTCAGACATAGACAACTTAATTTTGATCAACTTCAGTATTTCATGGATTCCTGTGAAATCTGAAATGCCTACAGCTGTAATTTTAAAAATATTTTATGGTGAAAACCCCGAAACTATCAACAAAACAGATTTCTTCACAACAGCAAAACACCCTATAGGTGAGAACACCTACTGAGACTAAGTACATGTTTACAGAAGACAACAAAAAGCCAAGCCAATGGGAAAAATTATACCCGACATCAAGTATTGCAAACTTCTAGTCAACTCTTCCCTTGCCAAATTCCCACACTTCATTGAATGGATTTTTAATAATATAAATACTTATGAGATATTGCAATCCACTGCTTGCCACTAAACTAGCACTGAACAGTCAATAATCTGAATTAGAGATCCAGCCTCTGTATTTTCCATAGGCCAAACTCCCTCCCTCCTCACTGTTCAAGAATAACAGAAGTTTGGACCCATATTCCCTCATGCTAGGAATGAGCTGAGAGCCCATGGATAGCTCCAAATCCCAAGATAGTTCTGCATCTTAGTGATATCACAGTACTCAAATTAATGAACTCAGGAGTCCTGAGAAGACAAACTGCATTCAAAATGTGCTCTCTCAAGCTCCCCAGTCTTGGCCCAAGCACAGGCTAACAAGAGGTCCTGGATGCAGCCTCTGTAGAACCACATCTGGATAAACCACAGCAAAAGTCTCAAGAATGGAACTGAAATCCATATTTGCAGTCTCATGTTAACAGACCCTATCAGCTGCTACCCAGCCTTCCCTGCCATTTTAATTGTCCAGCAACATTTTATTTTTACTTGTCTTCATTGAGAAGGGAAGAATTATGATCCAACTTTTGTTATGCAATAAATTATGTATTGAGTATACAAAAAAATTTTAGTTTCTGCAACATGTTTAAGTAAAATGTGCCTCATGCCATTAGAGCACAACACTCATCTGCTGAACATCTCACCTCAAAGCAGATTCTCACTTCATAAGGCCTAAGGGGCTTAATTTTTCACTTGAGAATCTTTCTTTAGATCAGTTATTTCAGCAATTCTGAGCCAAGCAATCTTGAGGGAGATTGTGACTGTTTAACAATCAGTACTTCATAAAAGTCAATGCATTTGTATTTAGCACCTTTTCAAAGAAACAGTAATTACAAAGTAATCAATTTTTCATGTTAAAAAAAAATGAAACGGAAAAGTGGAAAAGGTAAAAATTATATTGGTATATTTTAAAATATGACAACATACTTCAAATCAGAATGCTCCCCAAAGAATGTATACTATAAAATTCTTTTGGGTTACAGTTAAAAATAAATTAATGTAAATTAATGTAACATTTAGTTTATAATATCTTCTTGCCATCTATGTTAACATTTTGTTCTAGCAAGAGTCTACGGTTTATCATATTTATTGTATCTTTATGTCCAATTGCATAAAACAGAAGTGGACAATACAACAACTTAAGGTCAGAAATTTTTTCCAAGGTAATTCATAGTAATTCATAAATATATTAGAAATAAGTGCATAAGTAAATCTGGATTGCCACGAAGCTTCCTAAGATACCAATGTGCTTTATCTAATAAGCATATTGGACAGAACTACAAAGACATTAAAATACAACCAACATAAATTTTATGTGGAGTGCCAAATAGTTGATTTCAAGACCCTTCAAATGACAGACAAGTTGGATTCTGATGGTATTGTTTACAGTTAAAGGAATAGCGAAGGGTTGGTATCTCCAAGTATTTAAAATTGTATCTTCTGGGAATTCTAAGCAGTTTGCACCCAAATTTTAGGAATAATGTAAAAACTCATTAAGTACAACCAAAAGTAAGTGCTTTGTAGATGTTGATTTCTTATCTTTTCCAAGCTTGTTTTACCAGTGTATAAAAAAAGCCAAGATTTCAGTGTGCTTTCTAGTCAAACAGCAAAGACAGTTAAAAAGTATGTGTAGACAGAAAGAATTATAAACTGATCAGCCAGGTAGGAACAAGAAAAATTAATTGCTTCCAGCATATAGGAGGTACCTTCGAGTAAAAACACCACTTGGCTGCATCTATATACTATTTTTAGGAACCAAATTGGGGCCATTCCTTCTCTAACAAAACTATGTGTTTATCTTATATTTAGAGTCAGTAACTACTACATACAGATAGAAAAAACAAAAATCACTACCTTTACCATTGAGCTGAGTACAGATAACATGGCCAGGCAGTCCTAAGATATTTTTTTTTAAGAGCAATATTTGGCACCATGACATCAACAACAAAAGGAATTCTACAAAAGGAGTTCTTCATAAAATACTGAAGGTGTGGTCAAATTCAACATTTTAATACTGAGTTTTTAGGAATTAAAAGGCTCGGTTCAAGCTTATTTAAAAAGAGATTGGATCATTTTCTACAATAAGGACTGCAGACAAATCCACTGCTACCTTTCAACAGAGTCCTCCAACTCAGAGTTTTACAGAAAGCATAGTTCAAAACCATGGAATGAAATCACTAATATTAATTAAAATCTACAGTAACTTTCCAATACATACGTAACTCCACTTCCTAGCAAAAATGCAGTGTAACCAACGTGCAGTTGAAATAACACAAGGCTAGGAAGAAAAAAAAAAATCAACAACTTCTTGCACTGTTGGTATATTTAATGTACTTCTAAATCCTACTCAGACACTACAAGGATGAAGGTGTATATATCTAAATAAACACAGAGAAGTTAGCCAACAGGCCTGAATGACACAGTCTTTTGCTTTGAAAAACTGAAGAAAACTTTCGAATCTAGTTCAAGTTATATTTCAAATATGCTCCTCTTGCAGCCTTCCAGTTTAGAATTACCAACTAATACCAGTGATATCTCAATCACAATAAAAAGTCATGCACAAGGGAAGAAAAGATGAGACAACAGTAATGTAGGCACCTTACTATACACTAGTGTAACCTGCATTTTCAACTGAAAACCATACACCATAAGTACTCACTATAGGCAAACACCAGTTTACACCTTCTGAAAACACAGCAATTTTCCCAAATGTTGAATTTTGGGAATAGTGTACCAAGTAAAAGAAGTAGTTTTGGTTTTGGGCGCTGTAATAAGATACATGTATCAAGCAGGGGAATGACTTTTTCAGACTTTAAACTTATCTCACTACTGCATTATAAACTATGAAATATGGCATGTAAACTCAAATTGAGCAAAAAATGGCAATGTGAAAGACTATTTCGGGGAAAATGTGCAGTAGTTCAAGATATCACAACTGAGGAATTAACACATGTAATAAGTCCTGAACTGTATGGAAACAATCTCTATCTTAAAGCCATGTAACATTCCCAATTTAAATGACATTGTATTTCCAAAATGCCAGCAATGTCACAATCTCCGTTATCCATTTGCTCACAATTTAGTTTGTGCAGATCATCACTGCTCTCTCTCTCTCTGTTGCTTGTACCCCATGCTTTGAGCTCGGTATCATAGCATCCCAGTACAATTACGGGACCGTATAATCTCAAATCCAATTTAGTCAATTTGGTATCATTATTCAATCAGAGAAGTTTCAGTTATTTCTATTTCTGAAAATGAGAGTGAACTGATAAAAACAGAACACTGATATTTTACAGCAAAACAAAACCCACCCCAACAACAACAAAAAAGCAACAGAAACAAAAACTATCCCTACTTTCTTGCCACTATAGGAATAGAACCAATAGGTCTTTTCCATCATCTTCCATGACTGACAAAATCTGAATGACATTAAGCCTCCTAAAAGCATTATCTCCAGTTTTATCTTAATACTCAATCAGCAAATCTAGCCTGAGTTGTGTCAGAAATTGGTATTTTTCAAATTCATCATTCTGTTAAAATATTTATCAGGAATCCTCATATATTGCATAATATGCAATCCTTTCGGAATGCATATTGCTCTACGATAAGCGAACACTTATTTTAATTGTATCTGCCTATTATATAAACAGTTAATCATTGATAACAGACTTGTTTCTATTCAAACCACGCACTGGGGAAATGTATACTTAAAAAAATGCATTACACAGTAAAAGACCTTACACCAGCTTGCACCCATGTCTCCTTCCTTGCAATGGCAAGATACTTTTATGACCAGTAGAACACAGGGATGTGACAAGTTTTCTTCTGTAGTAGCACAGTGTAGGTAAATTCATTCGTAATGAATAAAGCATAACACAGATTTCCTTTTCCAAAGCTTCCCCTCCCATTCCCCACACTAAATTTTTCCAGTAATTTGAGTAACAGATATACTCTGTTGATAACCCTATTGTGACTAAGCTTGCAAAGGAACATTTGAGATACCAGGACACAGTATCCTCAAGAACTTTGCATAAAAGCTTATGCTCTTGGAAAGCAGACACAAACAAAAGCAATTGTGATATAAATCAGTCATAGCATGTACTGCAACATGCAGTTTAGCTAAACAGATTCATTGTAGACACATATTAGAAACTACTTAAGAATGAAAATTATGCCCTTTTAATTAAGCATAAAATTATTCTCACCCAATATTAGTAATAACATTCCCAAAATCCTTTTAAGTTATTTTTTGCATTTTATTGTAATCAGGTAACTGCACGTTTTACAGCATGGTCACACATTTTATTTTTGCTAGAGTCACAAACACATTGCCTTACATAATGATCTGCATCATTTCTGCTCTATACTACAAAGCCTATGACTGAATACAAAAAAATCTTTTACAAAATAAACTGTTTTGAAGACTACAATAACAATAAAACCGTTTTCAGATAACAGCTAAAATTATAAGGGCATATCACTGTATATTTTTACTGGAATTTCTAAACAGTAAGGAATGAAATAAGTTTAGTATCTGCGACGCTTGTTAGGTCCTTCAAAGTTGCCCCCTGGGTTTCCTCTACCAAAGCCACCAGGTCCACCACTCACGGCACCCACACCACTCATTGGCGGCTGAGGAGTTTCAGAGCCCGTCCTACTAACCAGAGGTGAACCCATCTGGGATGGACCTCCTTGAGGGAATCTCTCATTATGCTAATACAAGTCCATTTGGAACATGCCAAATGCGAGTTACAACAAAAACCACAAGTGATGTTGCCATGGAGTTCAGCAGATAGTCCCGCAGAATCAGGATCACACATAGAGGGAAGAAAGGAGCAATTTAATTAGTTATTATGGAAAAAGAGCTGGAAATTAGAGTGCTAAAGTTATGCTCCAACTTCGTAAAGTAAATTAAAAATTTAAAACTTTAAGTGTTAAGACCAACTCTGCTGCTCAATGTAACTTCATCCTTTCAAGCACATCTGAAGCAATATTCTCTATGTAACAGAAGAAACAGCAATTTCATACTGAGCCCTAATCTGCCTTACATACAAACTACAATGCTTCTCCCTTAAATTGAGACACAGAAGCACTGTCAAATCAGAAAAAAAAAATTTAAAACTTCACCTTTTGTATTTCTAGACACTGCAGGATTATTTTTTTAATAGCAATATAACATGAAGAGTTATACACATCTGTAGGCAAAGTGGAGTCATCCTTTTGTATGGCATTTCAGGAATCTTTGGTCAGACTTAAAATCCAGTCCAAATAAACTGACATAACTAAGGAGTAACTGGACTATGCTCAGAGTGAAAAAAACTTCACGTGTCTAAAGCTTAACCTGAAATACCAATGTAAAATGAAAATACAGTTAGTGCTCTACATTTATTTTGCCTAATTCTTTGACTCATAATAAGAGAAGTATATGTGCTTATGCAGATTTATTAGGCTATAGCAATTAAAACCTAAAACAGAAAACATATCTGAGGACTTACAGTTCAGCATTTATCCAAGTGTTAAAGAACAGAGCCACAAAGATGACATTTAAAACATTGACTCAACATAAACCAATAAAAGCATAGATATGGTACAATTAGATTTTGAAGTAACTCAACATTCACCTGTTAAGGACAGTTAAGATTTCAGAAGAAATTCCTTCTGTGCAGAGATCTGCATTAACTGCCTAGATATTCAGAGCTCAACAAGAACATTTAAAGCTAGCGCTTAATATGCCTAAATCACGGAAGAATTCTTCTGAAAGTCTAACTCCAGTACCAGTAGTAAAGCTCAACAGTTCTAGAGCCTGCTGATTTATTTAAAAAAACAAAACTGTAATTTAAAAACAGTATTATATTATATAGTTTTAAAAAAATTATACTGAATAAGAAAAAAGTTACTTCAACAGCTGCATGAAGATCTACTACTGCTCTAAAGTACCTTAAAATCTGCAGCACTGGTTCAAAATGGTTTAAAGATTATTTTTAACTCATTACAGCTTTTTAGAAGTGCGTATGAATTTCAACAAATAGCTTATCACATTCTCATGCTGATTTTCACCATTTGACTTTTGGAGAAAAAGTCCTCTTTCCAACAAGGAACCCTCTTCTCCAGCTAACAAGAAAACTAATAATTAACTACCCACAATAAAGCACAGGGGATAACTATTTTTAAGATCTTATTTTCAAAGTTAACCTGTGTTTCAAAAGATTGCAGTGAAACAAAATGACTGCTCCAACTTTTCCTCAAAATACTTTAAAAAACCCACCTGATTTAAAAAAATAAAGCCTGCACATTTGGTCTATAAAACATATTCTCCATTTCCCTCAGGGGAACTTGAAACTAACTGAAATTACAGTTCTTTAACAGAGACCCCTCAAAGGATCTTTGTCTTACCAACAGCAGCATAAATACAATAAGGCTATGCCTTCCTCTAGGGGGTCTATTCCTCCAATTAGAAACAAAAAGAGAAAAAAAAGTCTGATTTGTCCAGTAGCACATAGAAGAAAATGGAAGTTAGGAAAAAAAAATTCGAACATGCATTTCGAAGTGTTAGTATATTCTCTACATTTCCATACCTGGAATGACTTTTTGTAGAAGAACAACAGTTTGAGGTAGATACCTTGACTTAGGATACCACTTTTTCTTAACTCTTTTTCAGTGTCCACAGAGTCAAAAGAGAGTGTTCCAGAGGTGACCAGTAACACACTGGTCTCCAGCTGAAGTATCTCTGAAAACAGTTTTTTATAAAAAGCATCCCTCTCTTTGTGGGAAATGATACAAGTGATACAAGTTGTGTCCTCTGATGTGAAGTCAGATCTTCTCCTTTAACTGGTGAAGACCAGACACATCACGTGCTTTCTGCTAAATAAAATTCTCTTTTCAAAATCTTTTTCCTCTAAGGAGCAAAGAACTTAGTTTGAAGTTCATTTTACACATTGCTCAATCACAGACAGACACTACTGAGAACACCTATTTAAAAAAAAAATTAAAAGCAAACCAGCAGCTACAAAATACTTCTATGTTCCAACAAAACTACAATGGAGTATTTGTATCACACCACCACTACAACCTATCAAACATCTGTGTGCAGAATAATACTGAAAAGTACGTTAAAAATCAGGTTTAAAATTACACAGTTGTTTCTCTACATAAGACATTGCAGCTAGGAAGTGTGACTGGCTATGAGAACAGAGAAAAAATGGCTGCTGCTTTAACTGGTAGTGGCATTTCTGCTATTCATAAAAAATTCCAGGATGTATTAAAGTCATTCCCTAACATACCTGGCCACCAGGCAATATTATTTTCCCTATAATGATGTAAGGGTTATCCCCAACAGCTGTTGGCATACATAATTACTGTCAATCTCATGCTTTCAACACTGTTAGAAAGGAAATTCAAAAAACACTGAAGTTGCTTAAAAATAGTTTACACAAAGATATCTTCACACTACATAGCTTTCAATATTTAACTATTCATCAAAAGCCCCAAAAAGCTAACACAGAGAATTTAGTTCTAAAAAAGAATAAAACAGCAAATGCCTAAATTAACAGAATACTCTGGTATAGTGTTCTTTCTACATTTCACAGAAGTGATTTCCTTCTGTCAGTGAGTTCTTCACGACAAGTCATTCATGCAAAGTTTTGCCACAAGTGCTATATATTCTAACTTCAATTTAAAGTTTGGTTACTGATCAAAGAACTCACCCCATTCCTAAAAGAAGCAGGATTTTCACAGTAATATCAAATAAAGATTTTCCTTTAAATTATCTGCATGAACAAGTTTATCAATTATTTTTTAACATATTCAAAACATTGTATGTTCTTACTTGGTGTGAAAATATCTTTGGTAACAAGAATGGGCCATGAGACATAACAGCTATTTAAAGTAATTAAATTTGTGATACGTTACCACTGTTCCATTATCTGGCATCATTGGTGTTCCCATATTTGCAGCTCCATCTGGTCCCATGGAAGGACCAGGACCCATTGCAGGGCCAGGTAAAGTTCCTCTGTTGTTCATATTCATACCCATCATTGGTGGAGGGCCTTGGTTACCAGCAGGTGCTGGGCTAAACGCATCTATGCAAAACAATCTATACTTAGAGCTGTCCTATCTGATTTTTACAAGAATAAACAAAACAATTTACAATATTCAAAAGCCAAATGTACAAAACTTCCAATACTTGAAATTAAAAAAAAATATTCTTTGAGACTGTACATTTATCTCAATCATCTGCTTTTAAATGTTTTTTCATTGAATTATGTTGCATTACATAATCTACCTCGTATATAAGAAAATCCTGAACTTGACAGCTAAATATAGCTGTACGGTTTCTGTGCAAGAATTTAAAGTGTTCATATAGCATATGAATACCACTATTATGTAACTGTATATAGTGTTACAGTGCATTTGTTCTAATGTCTAAAAGCAACACCAAAGATGGCACTCAACTTTACATTATTTGTAATACGGCATAAATAAATCTTCCATTTAAATGTAATTTATTATAGTAAAAGTACCAGAAAACTAAGGGGAATTTTGTTAGAATTGAAAGTGACCGAACAGCCTCCACCAAAATTCCGATTCACATTAAGAGGTAGAATAAAAGCTTAAAGACACCTTTTGAGGAGATCATTTAGGTAGAATATTGAGCTAGAAACCATCACCCTGGCACTGCTCACTAACACTCTCAGCAGGCAGGTAAAATGGCCTTCATAACAATTTCTCATGTGGGTATAAGAAAGAAGTGTGATTATACAGATCACTTACGTCTACTGTTATGCTTCTGTGTTCCTTTGGCTCTACTTTTGTTTCTATTAAGAAATGACAACTTTAAGACTGGTGATGTACTCCCTCCCCCCATAATATTCCAACCCTTTCCAGCCAGAATTTTGCATCCAAACCTTGACAATGGAAGGCATGCATCTGGAATCTAGCCTATGTTTAAGGTCATGACAACATACAAGAACATCAACAAATCTGACATGTTGCTAGTTTAATAAACCTGCTCCTTCAAAAATCAACCTCTTGCCTCACTACAATTTGAAGTTCCTTAGTAATCAACATATAAATGTATTATTGTGAGCAAACTATTTACACTACTACTATTGTGAGCAAACAGATACACTACTCTGACTAGCTGCAAGTATGCAAACTTCTATGTTTACTCCTTGCCCTGAGAGCAAATATCACAGCAGTCACTGAAACCACTGCATCCAAGATACCGCTGCTACAAACGCTGAGCTGGGCTTGCTCATACTCATTATGCAAACTGCAAGTTGCTTAGTGAAAAGACACAGTACAACAACAACACAGTAGCACATCATGCTACAAGTTTATTAGAAACAAAATAGAAAAATCTTGTAATTCTGAAAAAGCAGAACTCATTTGATCTTAGTAGTGAGAAACTCCCCTGGCCTCAGTGAGCCATAACAAAACCATGCACAAGTTGGATGCTTCATAGCTACCTACAAGCCCAATCAGTTCATGTAGCAGGTAGAATACTGTGTAACAATTCAAGATAGTCACAACTAAATATGCCCTAAAACTGCTTCCTTTTTTAGGGTCATCCACTTGCTGGGTAAATATGGAAGGAAATGGAGAGGCCTGAGCTGGCAATTTAAGAAGAAACATTTCTTTTCAGAAAGTCTGCAAGTATTCTGCAGGACTATCATGATGGTAGTGCCATTAAATGGAGCTCAATTATCTTCTATTGGTTTGCTTACCTGTCTAATTAATCTTGGCCAGATGGTATCCCCTGGTAACTAACTTATCCCTTAACTGCAACAAATTCCTTACCCTCTGACAGGTCAACTGGGAAGTCTACAGCAAAGGTGAGCATGAGGCCCTGCACAGTTTCAGCAAGAGGCCACTGGAATTTCAGCTATACCTCACAGGTCCTTCTAGCAGACCTTAAGAATTAACCACTTCATTATCCACTCTTTTTTGTGGGACACTGATATTAGTAGGCAATTCACTAGACCAGGCTCAGTAACAGACGCAAAGCAGTCATCCTCTCTACATATTATTACAACGACAGACACCAGAAGATTTTTCTGCAGTCTGGAGGACTGAAAAAGCACACTTCTGGTGTCCAAACTGCACATGACAAGATCTGGACACAGCTGGTAAGTCATCACAGTCCATAACCCTCATCAGTGCAGAGACAGTTTTCAAAACCCTTTTTTTTTCCCCCCCATACTGACAAGTTTTATCAGCTGCACCTAGCTTTACAGAGCCAGTTCAGTGCTACACTGAGGTATACAGCTTTTCTCAGAACTTGTTTGCCATAGAAAACAACATAGAAAGTAAGTGGTCTCCCACAAGTCAGCCCAACACTAATTAAATCTGTCACAAAGGTACTAATGTTATGTGGGTTATTTCCATTACTGAAGGTACACCATCTCTACTGTGTCCCACATGATGGAAAGTAGCAAATGGAAGATAAAGGCCACTTTAAAAATAAAATTACAACTCTACTGCATCCTCTGCTGTTAAAGGATGCTAAAACCAACAATTACAGGTCTACTATTTAAAGGTCTACTGCAGGGGTTTTTTTATTTGTAGTGGTGGGCTGGTTAATGGACTGGAGAAAAAAAAAAAGTCTCTACAGTGAGCTAACCTAAAATCCAGATAACCTGGAAACAAACACTCTTCATGTACTCATTATGGGTATCTTTCCCTTTTTAACATAGCAGATCACTGTATAACTTTTTTTGGAACTACACATTTATTTCTGAAAAAATTTGTACGTTTGTATTAAGTTTAAAATCCCAAGTCATAGCAGGAAGCTCACAAAATAAGTCTATGATGACCATCATTGTTAAGCATTAAAATCTGACAAGAAGAGGGCTGTGATCTGGTTAGCTGGCATTAGTAGTTTCCACACTAAAAATATTTATGAAATCTCCTAATTAAATGAAATTTTCGAGTCGACAGCAATCATATGCAGTACAACTATAAAATGAAAAAAAAATTTGTAAAGTTTATACTTTAGCTACTATTTGTAAATAACTTGACACAGCCTTCTTTTAGAATTATTATTTAAAACTCTTAATCTCCGCTGAAAGAAAAAAATCTATTTCGCAACTGTAAATGTGTCTCAGTTCATAAGTAAATGGTGAATAATGTATTTTAAGACCTGGACAGAGTAGATTCATTAGTCTACAAATTCACATTACTCAAAAGGTCAAGCACCAACATTTTGTATATACTTTCAAGTTTAAAAAATACAAAAATAATAACTTTTCTTAAATAATAATCTTCATTTGTTTCAATGAACATCAGGAAGCTTCCAAGATATATATATTGACAATTACTATGGTTTACTCAGTTTGTTTGGTTTTGTTTTGTTTACTTTTAAGAAATACTGTTAAGTTTCAGTCTTGTTTAATAGCAGATATTCTGGTTGAGGGGGATTCCACACTGTTTCAGACTGCATATATAGACCAATCATTTATTATTACGAATGCACTCCTGCAGACTTCATAGTACAGGCAGTGACAATGGTTTAGGTCACAAAAGTGAACTGAGAATATTTGCAAATACACACTTGCAGTGAACTAGTAGAACATTAATAACATTATTGATTTATCTTTTGTCAGGTCCAAGAACTTCCCAGTTTTAACCCCTACAACATCATTTCACTGCATGCAATTAGTCTCAACTTCTCTGAATAGGCAGTCTCTCCAGAAGAATGCAAAATAAAGAAGAACTTTCTATTAAGAAAGTAGCAGATTAATTCCAGAGCACCACCTTCCCCTCCCTTTTTGTTTCTGTTAAATTGCATATCATATTTTCCTCCCACAGGTAGTCAAACAATAAAGATATACACTTGGGAAAAAAACAGGTGTCTGGAAGCAAAATATGTGAGATTTTTTTTAACTTCCTAATACTGTTTAATTCTTTTTACCAGTAGCTGTCACTAATAAATAGTGCTTGAGTAACATGTACAGTCCCAAAGAAAAATTGTTAATTTTTTTTTTATATTACATAAGCCTTTATCCTTCAGATCCCTACCTCCCATGTTTATTGCTCCACGAGGACCCATATCACCCATTCTCATTTCCTGTTCTCTCTGAAAGTAAACATATTTTTGATGGTCAACCTATCATTCTTAGAACTTAAAAACATTTCCATTTACTCCATGAAAATAAAAATTTTCAAGTTTCAAAAGTTTCCACTGAATACAAAATGTACAAGGAATAAAATTAACTATAGTCCCCTGTTTTTATAAAATCAAATGGAATAATAAGTTCCATATAGCAATGCTATAAATTTTTGTATAATGCTAAAAGTTCAATATTACAAGTTAAAGTATCAAATGCAGCAGTTTAATGTTCTCAAATAGTTATATGATCAGCTGCAAATGAATCCATTTTCACAGAGAGCTTTTCATTAATAAGCAGCAATATATTTACATTTTAACTAATAAAGAGGTCTTACTACAACACTGCTGCAAGGCCGAGGTTCACAACTCAAATATACTTCTGCTGATTGAAAACTAAGCTTAATGTGTTGTATTATGGTATTTAAACTCAATTTGCCAGCTCATCTTTGTTCAAATAACTGACCTTACGTGGTGTTGGCACACTTTTTGATAAATTCTATCATGCATTTGCAATGTCAGTTCAGATACTGACAATCCTTTCAAAAACAGCACAAAAAAAAAGCATCAGCATGAACTCAATTTGCATGTCATATGCATTTATACTAAAGAGACAAATAAAAGGTCAAATTGATTCAGATTCAACTGATGCTCAGCCATTCAACAGCAAGAGTTCTGACTTCACAGATCATGAACCACGGCCTGCTCAGAAAATAGTACCCAGAGTGGCAAAAATCATAACTTAAAATGAAACAAAATACATCTATCAAAGGTAATCCAAGGGATTTTAGTATTACTATTTATATCAAAACAATGAAAGAGAAACAAATTCATAGTTCAAAATAAAACCTGAAACTGTTACCAACATTTTTTTGTTAATTTTCCGCAAGACTGTTAATGAATATTGCACTCTTCAGTGAACACAAGTGTGCTGAGAACAAGCAGATGCAAAAAAAAATTTACCTGACTCTGAAAATCACTTCACTTATGATTAAAGAGCATGAGTTCAGATGCACTTCGAAAATAATTCCATATATTAGGCAACTGAATCAGTATTTTTACAGTTCCACAGGATTCCTTTTCATTCAGTCATGTTTGGGATTCCAAACATGAGTCTTCTGTCTTCACACACGTAAAGCAGACACCAACATTTGACATAACGAGTCAGTTTTTTAAAATATTCTGGTATGGAGAACTGTCGTATGATACCTGACAAAAGGCTCTCATGTCATACACTTTGTTTCCAGTTACTCATATTAACCACAAAAATGAACCTAACCTAAGAAGACTGGACACTATTTTTGATGGCTTAGTGTGGAGAGGAAAAGTAAGGCTTTGTAGCTCAAGACACAGGCAGCATTAAGGTCCAGCTGTGAACAGCCATTCATGAACACTAAAGAAGGACCTCTTCTTCTGACCTTAGGACCCACAATTAAACCTATATAACAGAATAATCCAACTGCTTTGTCAGATTTTTAACAGTAACGTAAACTGACATTTCAAGTAAAATCAGCAGTTCTGTTAGGATCAATCATACCCACAAACTGACACCGATGATTTAGGTACAAATCAGCATACAACCATGCTGGTGTTAGTCTGCTTTTACACTTCAGCCCTGAAGTGAAGAAGCAGAAGAAAAAAGTGGTAATTATCCTTAATGTCAAACCCTAGCCCAAGATGCCAGAAAAACATCATGGCTATCACTTTTCATCAATCAGATCATGTGCATATGTGCCTGTGTGAAAACAGGACGTGCCACAAACATTCAGGATACCTTTAGCTACAAGGGAAAGTATCACATTTTTAATTACTGCACATAACGTAGTTGATGCATCTCAGGTGCAACTGCCAAGTTGGTGGGCAGATTTTTTAATGCAAAATATGCCATATAGGACAGAGATGAGTACAATACCAACTAGATAAGGATGTTAAACACAGAACTATAACCATGTACTAGTTAACAAAGGACAGAAGCAGTGACAAGCTTCAACATACACATCTTTTTAAATTAAAAAACACACTACACTTCCTTCTAGCAAACCACCACTTTTTCTTGTCTTTAAATGTTACCAGTTCTTTATTCAACAGTAAGCACAACACAAAAAGAGGGGTGTAACCTATAATTTTTAGGGTTTTTTCTTTTTTTCTTCTTTAGTAACAAAAAAATACCAAGAAATCGTTTGCCATTTTGTAGCTTTAACTTTGGTGCTAAAATTTCAACGTGTAAAAAACATTTCAGCTAGAGTCAAGATCCACATATGTGCCTTATAGTCTCTGCTGCCCATTGATGTACCAACATGCCTACAAGAATGACTGCTATTCTGACTGTTGCACATTCATAATTTATCACATTCTTTTCAATTTTCAGCAAGAATAAATTCTTCTATTCAGTTAACATGGAACTCACAATTTTAAGATAAATCCCCTATCAGAGAAAATACTAAATTTCAAATGTTAACTGATATGTTACCTTACAATAATAATAATGCAATTAAGTACTTGACATATTAACTATGAAAACATGTACATACAGGCAAAACCTGTTATTTGCAAGATTCCAGACAGGAGCAAAAATTCAGTCATATCCCTCACATATCATGTCCTACATAGCTATTTATTAGGTGAGCAGGTAAGTTAGATCAACTGTTCCATGGGTTTTACCCAAAATATGGCAGAGAAAGGAATACCAACTGGCAGTTACAACAGAGAGACTGAACCAGTGCTGGTTGATACTCCAGCCCAACTGAGAGCTTTGTTCTTGGATACTCAAACCCTCTTGCAGAACATAACTATGTTCACATTACCTTCTCAGAGCTTCTTTTCCTCACTAAGTAACTGCCCACTCTTCTTCAGTACCTTCCCTGAAGCCACCCATAACTACTCATAAAAGGAAGATAAAAATGAGCAGCAGAAGTTGAGGACTAAACTTTCACTAGAGAAATGGACAGGGAGGCGATTAAGAACCTCTGAAGTCACCTGGTACCTGGGAAAACAACTTAAAACTGGAAGAGAACAAGAAAAATGGATGATAGGCAATTATAGGGGGACAAGAAAGCTGTAAGACAAAGAATGCTTAGTAAAGTGCAATTTAAGCTTTGGGAAGATTAAAAACCCCAAGCAATATACAACTAAAAACAAAGGAAGACAAGCAAAGAAATTACACCATATTGTAAAACAGTAATTCTTCACATAACTCCAAAGTTTTCCAAATTCTGTGGCAGGATTCTTGCATAACACTTCAGAACTCATTTATGAAAAACAAACAAAAATAAAACCCAAGAAGCTCCGATTCTCCCAAGTAATTTCCTTGATGGCAACTATAGCATTGTACTAATTATTTTATATACAGGCATTAGAAATGAGATTTCATCCCAATTGCAACTCCTTTTGGTGTCAACTGTATAAAGTATATCTACATAGAAATACAGAATAAAACTAGATTTCAAATTACAAACTACTTTGCACCTTTAATATAGTATGGATTCTCTGTCTTTTGCAGGTATTAGAATTTTACAAGTATTTTTTGAGCATTCAAAGAAACAACATTCCTACACCTCAGTCACCATTGATACCAGTAGCCTAAGTACACAGAGAACTGCCAAGATGATTTTCCTCTTTTTTTGAAAGAATACATTAGTATATTCCTAAATCCATTCTCTAAACAGCTTTATGGTTCTGTAGAATACACCTAAGAATTGATACAGGAGAATGTATCAGGTGCAATTCTGTTCTAAGATTGAAAATAAAAATATAAGTAGTTACAAAACTGTTTTCTTAACTAACCTAATTTTTTCCTGGAAACAGGCCCTATATTGCAGCAGCCACAAGAAAATGAAAAATCTTTTCTCCAAATTATATAATAATGGCAACAAAAGGGGCAGAAAATTACAATGGCATGTAGTATTTTAGAAAAGCAAAAAGCAAGATACCAACAGAAGTATTAAAATGATAGAACAGACAGTCTTCGAGTATTCATGGCCAGGAGATACACTTCTCCAGTAACAGGACTATTCACTCACCTTTCAGCTAAGGAATGGTGGCCAAAATAATGGTAAGACAGCATCAAAAAAATCCCTTATAAAAAAACATAAAAGAACATTTAGCCCCATAAACTTACCCTTGCACATTAGAAATCAGTGACTTTAGTACCTAAGTTGCAGAGCAAAATGTAATTCACAGTGCTATTGATTCTCACCTGTTTTAATGACCATGAAAACCAAATTCTGTTTTCTTCCAGAGTTCATAATTATCCAAAAAGGTAATAAATTTCTGTACCTCTTACTAGAATTCACAACTCCTTTTAGAGTGTTCATTTGGTTAAGATCCTTCTAGTTAAAGGAAAACTATTTCCAAAGGCCTCTCTTAAGGAGGTCCCTTAAACTTTACCTTAATCTACTGGAAAATGCCTACAAAATTTATATGAAGTTGATGCTTTTGCAGTGAAACTAGAATTTGGGAGATGCTTTTGACTGTGCATTATTCTTCTTTTCCTTGGAATATCTTACTCTTCATACCAATGAGTAGCTCACTCTTAACTATGAAGTTAAGGTGCCAGTGAGCTGAAATAATAAAATAATAAATAATAATATGCCTTCTCTTCTACCCACTACTTCTCACCATTCTCTCTTCATTTCATCCATTAATTAATCTATATGTATGATCTGAAAGTTAACATTATCCCCACATAGTTCATTTTATTCCATCACATCCAGTAATATTTAATAACTTTGAATGACAAATACTGATCTTCTTTAAAAATGCAAGATTTCTGTCTGTTCCTGCACACTGCAACATAACTCCAGACCTGATACTTCTCTGAGCTGGGCATCATACTAGATGAGGATCTAAATCTCTCATCCAGAGATCTTTTCCAGCCTAAAATACTTAAGAATTCTATCAACTGAATGATAGCTCTCTTACCTCAAAGTTGCACAAGCCAGTATGTTTAACTAAGTAACAACTAAAGAAAATATAGCTATAAAACATCCAGCAAACAGAAAACTACACAGCTCTGTTTTTAATTAGGAATTCTAATGAAAAGGATTTCATTAGATTTAATAACTGCCAACAGAATAAGATTTAATTTAATTAGATTTAATAACTGCCAAAAACATTCCAGCAGGGTTAGAGCAGATAGATGAAGTCAATTTCCTCCCTGATGACTCAAGCAGTGAATAAAGTTGATGGAGATAACTAAGTTACACCACCAAAAAAACCCATATACATTTAAAAACCTGCTTTTTACTGATGTGATAGGAATATACACTACATAATATGCAGCTACATAAGCTGCAGTAAATGCTACAAGTTGGAAAAACATTCCTCATGGTAGTAGTAATGATAATTATAGCTGTTAACAAAAAATATATATTTCCTGTATGGAAAAATGTTTTATTATTAACTAAGTATTGAAAAGCATCTCAGTGTCACCTAGCACACATTAATACTGGATAATATATAAATGGTTTTCAGTTTTTTCTGTAGAAGAGAGAACACACACTCAACATCTTTATCTTACAGACTTAAAAAAAAATATTTTCAAGAACAAAGTTACATATTCTTAAACTCACCTTCATTTTAATAACAGCCATTTCTGATCTTTAAAAGATGAAAGACAGTTTCTCTTCCTTCCAACCCTAATCATCCTAAGATTTCTTCATTTAGGTTAAAGTAGCTTCTATCTTAAAAAACATGCAAGTTGTTGCTTTTTTGGGGAGAGATAACAGTACTAAATAACTTTGGATCCTCCCCGTATTCTTTTTTAAGTCATCCTCCTACAACTGGATGCAAAATCCAATCCAACACATCATAGATCACATGATGTTTTAAGCCAGGTCTACACTGACAGTTCTGGAAGAGCAGTTTATTGAACTATTATTACTCATATCACAAAGAGATTCAGAGGACATTTCACTATGCAGCAACCTTTAATAATCCCCTCAAAAGAAAGCACTATTTAATACAGAAGAGACAGCCACTGGGCTAATCTAAAAGAGGTGCCCCCACATACTCTCTGGGGCACCCTCTAATTTGTCAGCATCAAGGAAATAAAGATCACAGAAACACATTTTTACTAAACATGGTAACATTCTTGTTTTAGTCATTAGCTCTCCAAAAGACTCATCTCTAGCACCTGCAAAGTCATATTAATCCGCTCTGATTACAAGTGCTGAAAAAAATCAGGCATGAATGGTTGTTACATTACTATTATCTTAAAGATGTTGCTGCAAGTAATCTTTTTTCTTAAGACTAGTTTCAATATGACTTGAAAGACTAAGTTTTCCTCAAAATCTAAGTGGACAGCTGAGAATATCTGAGGCTGTTCTTGCACCTTTGCCAAGAAAAAACTGTATTTCACTCTTTCTAAATATGATTTTTTTAATCCAAAATTTTCTAGTCAATTTTACCTCTAAGAGAGCAGTCTATGAAAGGCTGTAGAACATGAATAAATGTATCAAGAAGTAAAATTCTTTCTATAGAATGTGGATCAAACCACCACCACTGAGAGAAGAAAGTAAATTTATTTTTTCACAACACAACAGACTCCCAGACACTTCTTCTAATCACCAACCTTCATATGGCAGACTGGGCTTCTTCCAGCCAGGAAACATGTTTCAACTACTATCTCAAAATTAGCAAAGAGAAAACTAAAATATCTTACAGACAAATACTGATGCAAGAAGGCAAACTGAGATCTGGTTGAACCCGTTCTAAAAAAGTCAACTGAAAATGACTAACATTTTAAGAGGGAAAACTGCCTGTAGTAAAAACTCACTCTCAGAAAACTGTTAAAAATACTGTCTAAGATTGATTTTATTTTTTTTTTAATTCAAGTTTGGCATAGAAAGTAAACTAGATCAGGAAAACAGCTCAAAAAATACTTTCAACTGCTACACAGTTAAGACCTTTTCTCAATTCTACTTGATGAAGCAGAAAATAACCACTGCTCTGACCTACAGGAATAATGGCAAACTGAGAAAGACAAATGAGATTCAAAATTATGTGAAAAAACCTAATAATCATTACTGAATTTCTTCTCAGAACTAATGAGCATAAAATACTGTCTGAGATGGAAAAATGTAGTAGCATAAATGTTTTTCTTTTTTTTGAAAGACATTAGTTGATAGACACTTCCAGAGCATTCAGCCACTGATTTGGATGCAGAGATATTCACCCATGTTCAGTATTAAAAACTGGCCTCCTTGCCACAGAAGTTGTCTACACGCATATAGAGACTTTTCTTTATCTTGCAACCTCTGACACTAAACTTTTGGAGCAGAAGCTACATTTTTGGTTACAGATTTATGCTCCATATTAAGATTTGTCTTCTCTGCATCATTTTGTCTTCTAGTTACTTGCTGGTTCTCTATATTTTAATACTGCATTTAAACCACTACATTAATATGTAACTTCCCAAGGTTTTTTTTCCACCTTGTCCATTTCCATTTGTTATAACACAGTAAAATATTGTATATGCAACACCTACAGAATAAAACTCACTATAAAGGCAAGTTAACTACAGTTCCTCATTTTCAGACGTTCTGTGGAAATGTTATTCACTAGCTAAAAAATTCATGTATACAGATGGCAAAATCCATCCCAAAACAAACTGCATATAAACAAAAGTTAGGAATAAAATCCAAATAGTGTTAATTCCGTGCCTCAATTATATCATCATCATGTTGTCTCTTCAAATAAAGGAAAATTCTACCATGTCCCTTTGCTATCTACGGCTATACAGATAAAGGAATCTCTGAGGGTATAACTGCAAAGATAGATTTTTTTTTTTCCCAAATGCCATTATGTTGACCATTTGAGAGCAAACAGGAATGTAAGTATTCTGTCAAAATTTTCTCTTGATCTAATAACTAACTCACAAGGAATGTAAAAATCTGCTTCTCAAATATTTTAGTTCAATTGAAATTTTAATTTAATTCAAAAATAGCTTTTCACAAGACAAAGGTGCTTAGAGAAAGTAACCACTTAAGTGGTTACCTATCTGGAAATCTTTCAAAATATATTTATACGTAACTATACATTAACCTTCTTGATTTCAACTTCCTCATTACAACATTCTGTCAATATGGTTCTGCAAGAGTTAAGAGACACACACAACAAATACATAAAAACACTTTCCCTTTCTACTAGCTTCAGCTTTTGAATGGCAATAATGTTACAAACTGAACACAGTTCAACAGCTGAACATAGGGCAGATACTTTTCTCATTTCTATTCACTTTCAGGCATTTAGCTACTTACCTGCAAAACTGCATTCTGAAAGCAATATTCATCGTAACTCCACATTCACAATTAATACATGTAGTATAATCACACTGCATTCACAACATATACATGTTTTCAGAGGTATATTAGAGACACTAAGTTGCAGCTTAGAATTAAAGTACCAAAATTGACATACATAGTACCATAGAGTATACCTCACTTTCACAGAGCAAGTTGAAAACTATTTATGATGCACTCAACAATTTACCCTGTTGAATGGGGGGTTGAAGGGCTGTTTGACTGGTAAGGAAGTCTGGGCTAAGTGTAGTATCATACAGAGAAACACTAAAATATTTAACTGAAAATTCAGTGATATAAAACAAAGCTGCATTTCAGATTTCCCAAATACTACATTTTCCTTGCACATGAAACAAGTCTAGGCAAATATTATGACAGAGTGAACACTGGACTGATTCACTGCTTTCCCCAGCTGCAAGATCAAGGATGAGTTGAAGAGAAAGTCATCAGTGTTTACTTAGAACAACAATTACCCAACCGAGATTATTCTTTATCATGAAGTGCTTACATAAAAATCTAACTACTTCTTAATTGAAATTTCAAATATACTTTCAAACATTGCAAAACCTACTTAAGCCATTTTAAAAGCAGCACTATTTACAGCCACAGTACACTAAATATGACTGTTATATTAAGTTTTCCTCCCCAAATAGATATTATGTGCACTGACTAAACTGTAACAAAAAAAAAAAGGCTAACTAGTTCCTATCCCAAAACTGATCTGAGTTGCCAAATGATTAGAATATGCAAGTCTTTGCAAAACGAAACTGAAACTCAAACCCAAGATTAAAGCATGTTTGCATCACTACAAGAAGGCCCTATAGGAGAAACTTCCAATATACACATGCAATATGTAGTCTTTGACACATTATAAATGTTGCTTACATTCAGAATAGCTGAATGTTTAAGACTCTGGCCTGTCCACACATATAGCACTTAAACATAAAAGAATATTAGTACAAAGGCATCAATGAAACTTTCTGGCATGAAATCAGGCTCCACAGTTTTCAATTTCTCCAGTTTTGCAGCTAGTACTTTTATACAACCTGGAGGTTGTTTCATGTGAAATCGGAGAAATATGAAGTAGGCTTGAATAAAGAAAGCGACTTATCTGAATAACTGCTAGAGAAAATGCATTGTACCAGGGAATTCTACTATTTTAAATGAAAGTATATGAAACTGGTCAACTGAACAAATCCAGACAGATTCAGAAAAACTGTTTTCTAGTGAAATTCCCTGACACCAGTCCACACTCAGTAACTCCTAAGCTACATTGTCTGCTTTCATTGAAAGGTCAGAACTGTGTTAAGAGACACCACGGAACAGAAATCAACAGGGACAAACAGAAATATCTAGTTCTTACCTGAAGAACATACAAGTTCCCCTATTGATTGAACAAATGTTCAATAATTCAGAAAGGGCAAGGGAGAACAAACACAAGGACTCCGAAGTTGAGCAGTTTTTAAAAGTATTATAAAAGCCACAGCACTATATACAGAATAGAAATAAAGTCAAAAGACATATTATGCTTTTTACATCTTTTGTGTTAATACATTAATAAAAGACAACCAGCTAACCTACCTGAAGTATATCAACAAAACAGCATTCAACAACACTAGTAAAAGCAGTGTGCTTTGAGTCATATATATAATACCAATACTGTTTCATCCTCCACAATGCTATGCCTACATTAGCCATTTTAGGAAATCATGTTGGGGGAAAAAACTCCTTAAAAGGTAAACCTTAAATAAATTGAATTAACTCTTTAAATATTGGTTTCTGTTAATCAAGATACTAAACTCCCCATCTGAACAGCTCTACAGAAACTCTTCTTTTAAAAAATATTCAGTATTTATTTGAAATGCTAATTCCTCTAACAACACCTAATTTCTGGAAAATTAAAGTGAAACCTAAAGAAAGACAATGGAAGACAGAAACATCAGAATTGCTCATAGAAGAGTCAAAAACACAAAAGAAGCATCAGCTCTGGTAAGAGATACACTTACCTCATAGAAAGGAGACTTGTGAAAAATGAGAAAAACTTATATTTTAATTGAAAAAAAAACACAAAAACATTTAGCCTGTTTTCGAAAGACAGGCAGCCACACTAAGTTAATTTCTATGTCTCAGATTACTGTATTACCACTATTGAAGTTATTCACTGCATGAGAGCTACTGAAGCAAAAGGCTGGAGGCTTACTGCCCACAGTCAGTAAAAAACTACTCAGAAGACACTGCCTCTTGAGAGAGGAATCAGATCTACAAATAAGCTTACCTCACACTAAGCAACAGACTCATTAAGAGGTTTTGTCACCTCAAAAACACTATTTCTACAGACTTACTTATTACTTCTTGGCTGTTTCATTCTTTCTTTAAACAGACCCTTTTAATAGAGACAAACTTTTCTAAGCAAAGGAACTTATTTTAGCTGCAGATCTCAATGCCACCAAGATCTCAGGATTTAGAAAGGTGGATGAGTCCAGAATTGGTACCAAGCAGACAACTGGAACTGAAAGTAAATTTCCTCTTAGTCTGGACAAACACTTGTACAAACTTCAAGTCAAACTTAACTCCAGTAGCTGAGGAAGAAAAATTAATATTATTAGGGCAAGTATTAACTTCTTCAACATATGTAGAGCATTTATCAAACAATTACATTAACAAAAGATTTTTCTGAACTGTTTATAAACACCTCACTTTTACTTGTCAGCAGATGGAAAATTGAAGAACTCACTATTTGAATAATTAAGCTAAGTGCTTGTGGGCAGTAAAACTTTTCAAAACTTAAAATACAGAATACAGCCTTATCACATCCTCTTTAATAGATCTACTTTTTATCTATAAAATTCTTAAAATAGAAGCAGCTAAGGATGCAAATGGAGAGTAATCCATAAACAAGCATACCAGTTGCATTTAATGTCTTTCCATTAATAATTGAACAAAAATGGCATCTGCTAAATTTCAGGGCTCATGAAACACTAGGACTGGCAAAGAACGGTATCATTCTGCCATGGCATGAAGTATCTTTAGAAAAGTTACTTTTCAGTTTCTCGATCCATTAGTCTTACTGAAAGAAAATGAGGTTATAGGCAAAAACAGCCTAAAAAATTGACAAAACTTTTCATATTAATTATTGTAGAAGAGAACAAACCTGGGAATGCTTACAAGTAGTACTGCAACACCTAAATTCATACTGGAGAGTCATGCATTTTGGTAGCATGTTACTTATGAATGGTTAGTTGTTGTGTTTCCAAGTTCACATGAAATAAATAGTATGTTAGAAAGCATTTTGTGCAAACTTTGAGACAATGGCAACAGAGTAAAAGGTTTCAGCCTCCTGAATATCTGTAACATAACACAAGGAAAACATACCATATTAACCTAAACAGTCGTAGTTCACACACTGTGATACATAAAGCTATAAATTAAATGTAATTATTATTTGCTTCAGTACTGAAAAATTATCTTAAAAACATAAACCTAGAAAGTTAGTTGTGTAACATCCCAAAATAGTCATGAAATACTTCCAACCAAAAACTATTATACTCCACAAAAAGTTGTTTATGTATACAAAACCATAATATGCTACAAAAAGATGACATAACTCCGCACTGCATTTTATACAATGTCTTCTCATACTAAAAGCACCCATGACAGTTAAAAGTTTTGATATCTAGCAGGGTAATTAAGGGTTGGAAAGAATTAATTTTCTTTCTGAAAATAACACAATTTGAGTATTTCAAGGCCTGTTAAGAAAGGAAACACTATTCTTGCATAAAGCACCAAATTTAGCATCTAAAACACTGAGGAACAGTGCAAGATTCAAGCATGCTTACTGATACATATCACTACCAAAAGAAATTATTTCTACTGACAAAACTAAGGCCATCTAAAACCCACAAACTGTATATTTATAAACTGCTTGCTCAAAAGCCCAGCCTGTGTTGCTTTATGCATAGGAAAAAACTCGATCACTGAAATAAAACTACTGCCAAGACAACATGAATAATTTTTCAGGTTGATTTTTTTTTATTACTTTTAATTTTAGTTCTATGTTTAATTATCTGCCTTTCTCCTAGTTAGTTTTAATTTAGAAAACTTCTATGGTGTGAAACATGAACTGGTTCCTTCTTTCATGACTATATATATGAATTGCAAAAAAAAAGTATTTCTGAATTACAGAAGTCCAAGGAAATCCAACTGATAGTCTTCTCTCAAAAATGTCTACTACTTAACTTAGAAGTAAATGTAGAAGTGAGGGATAAGATATGCATCAGCAGGCTCAGAATAATCAAGAAATGGGAAGCTGCATTTATAGATTTCCAAAAGTTAAGAACAGAACTCCTATAACAAGAATTAATTTTTTTTCCATGTTTCTGGAATTCTTAAAGAATTTAGGCTTTTTTGCTTATTTTGTTTTTTTACTCCCTTGCTCTCATCTGTCACAACTTTTGATACAATTCCACTACAATCTCTGCTGTTGAGGCAATCCCCACTGGTTCAGAGGCTGCCACTTTACACTGATACTTACAAAACATACTTGAGCAGCAGAGCTTCTGTGTAAGAAAAAAATAAAAAAGAGCAAAACAACACCTAGAAACAATCCTTGAAAAGACTAGGAGATAAAAAAAAAAGTTAAGTATTTAATATTCAATCTTACATGAAAGAACAGTAAGCATTCAGAAGTTGAAAAGTGACAAACTCACAACAAATAGCTCCTTATGCATGCAAGTTACACTTGAAAACTGGGAAATTACCTTTGAGGGAAGAGGGCAAGGACAGCCAAAAACTCAACTACCTCTTTAAAACATCATAAGAAAAGATGTAGGCTGGTATCACAGCTATTATGTCATTAAGCACTTGAAAACGTTTTGCAGCATTACGACAGAATTAAATTTGTGCATCATAAAACTAAGACTATAACTCCAACCTATTTTGGTCTCTTTTGTAAACACATGAAACCAATTTCAATTCACTAAGTCCAAAAAATACTCTTTTCACTCTTCCATGTTGGTTACATGAACAAAAGGAATCACTGGAACTGCAGTTATTTGGTAAGAAGACTTCGGTGAAGATTTAACAATGTATATCTAAGTAAGTATTTTGCAACAGGACAGTAAACATTACATAGTTTGCATAATTAGTATATACTAGCCCATAAAAGCACTGTATATTTTTAAAAACTATGTGTGCTGCTGAAAAATAAAGTACTCCTTCCAATCATCACCAGCAAGATCCTCTTTAGCAAGAACTATGTATGCAAAATTTAACCCAGCTAAATATTACAGGAAAGTGAGTTTCCTCCTTAGGCTATCATGAAATTACTATGCATATGTATCAAGCTGTAACTGCAGATTTCAACTAACTGACTTTTAGAAGGCATGGGCAAAGCCCTCAATGTGTTTATCCATAACTTCTATATCACAGATCACACAACTAGACTAATAAATTACTTAGGTATCTCTAGACTGTCCATTAGATTAATGATCAATGCAACCGGATTTTTAATGTACAACATCACCATGAAAACAATCCTTCAAAAAGAGAAATCCCCACACAGAAAATATTTTTATCTGTAACTAAACCAAGTAACCTGTAACTGCATTAGACTTGATTACAAGATTTTTTTTCAAAAATAGTCATACTGGAAAACCTTTGTTTAAGTTAGGGAAAAGATACAGGAAGAAACTTCAAACAGATAAACTTAATACTGCAGCCTTATATGAGAAGTTCCAATTCTGGTTAACATTGCACTTACCATTTATGTCCTTCTCTTATATTGAACAGTAAAAAGGGATAGCATATAAGTGAAGGAAGCTTACTTTTCAAAGCTTTTAAGAAACAAAAACAAGGATTAGAAACAATTATTATTTTCCTTCTAAATACACCATTGGCAGAAGATTTTAATATAACAATTATGCCAAAAGAGTTTATCAAGACCTGATATGGTAAAAACTATCTACCAGTACCACAAGATGCAATTTTCACCAAGATGCACCTTTTAGCTCTTAAAACAGATTATAACTTTTTTCAGTGTACATACAATGGTAATCTGAGACTAGAAGTAACTGCAAAATAGAATTTGTTTAGAGTTCTGAGACTAGAAGTAACTAGGAAATGGAGTTTGTTTAGAGTAAACAAGTATTAGTAAAAAACTGAAAAAAATATTTATAATTTTGTACATAAAGGGTTTACAGTTCTTCTCTGCTACAAAATGCAAAGGCTTTTTCAAACTCCCATTCACATTATGCAACTTAAGTAAATCTATTTAAAGACATGTTATAATGAATGCCTATAAAATGACAGGCCATACTTAGTTAAGTAGCTGCTCGTATTAGAAACAGTTGCTAAAGAAAGTAAACACATAGCTTCCAATTTTGTTTCAATATGTCCTCTTACCAAGTTCAGGACATCAGAAGTAAACCCTAGGTAAACATGTGACCAGAATGCAAAGTCTGATGACTTTTTCTATAGTCTGATGACTATAGAAAATTTTTTAATTCTTTTATATGCCACTTCAACTTTGCATGATTCTAAAAAGACACCACCTGTACTATATATTCTTTTATATAATTTAAAGCACTATTGGTAGAGCTGTCACTGCACATCTATATCTGAAAATTCTTGCAGTGTATAATTAGTTCCAGATGAACACACAATTCCAGTTATGCAACTCAGTGGGAAAGCTATACTCTTCCAAAGTATTCTTCCACCTTTATCCTTCAAAAAATTACACATCGTGATTGAAGTGCTTTCCATTTGATCCATTCCTCTTCCCTCTTACACTACATTTTTGCCATGTTCAGCACACCAACCTGAAATGGTTTCTATTCACACCAACTTTGCAATTAAAAGATGCAGATATGCATGAGGATGGCCAAACTATGGCAAGCAATTCAAGCAGAGAGGCTAAGTAACATCTCAAGACCGCTGGAAGAAGAAAACCAGCAGAGGTTTCTGTGGCCAACATTATATAGTTTCCCAGCACACCAAACTGCAGGGTATGGGACACAATTTCCTACCAGCAATGGAATCTGAGGGAGCTACAGCCATCTCAAGCCTGTAGGTCAGCTCCCCAGCCTTCTCTTCCTGCTGTGCTCTGCAGTGAGCAGCATGGGTATTCTGACAGGTAGCTCAGTGGGTGAGAAAGTCAGCCCACCCCCAAAGGTGCTACAGAAAGACGTTACAGTGGAACAAAATGGCAAATAATAATGTTGGCATTACAGAAATCAAAATCAGTAAGTGCTATTTCTAAGTTATATCAGATAATTGTAATGTGCCGTTTCACAGACTATGTTTAAGGACACTGAGTTTTGAATTCTTCATCATCCCAAAGAAAAGACATGAGGAAAGCAGTTTTCATTTACATTCTGAACACATATAGAAACAAGTATTTGATTGCTTTCTGCTGCAAGTTTCACAAAACACCATCAGCAAAATCAGCTGACAGCTGTTGATAACAAAGAAATTTTACTTCCTCCCCACCCGTACTAAAAAACATGATGTCCTGCTGAGAACAGGTAATCTTGTATTTTCTAGCTTGTCTTAGGATGTCCCAGAATATTCATAATATAATCCTCCCAACATTACAAAAAATGTTATGATATAGAATGTAAAATAGGTATTTCTTAGACAAAATCAGAAAGTAGCTGAGCAACCAGCAGTCTGGTTTTCTATTTATGTATCAGCTGTACCTATATAGGGGAATAGAATTCCCTCCTGTAGACTACAGTCATTAAAATAATGTAAAAGTATCGTGTGGACCACTTATTCATTGCCTCCTCACTAAGAATAACTGTTTTAACAGTAACAGGCATTCTTTTCACATCAAACTAAAGCATTTTCCATGCAGGTTGTATCCATTTAATTGCTTTGCTTGGTAGGAAAAAAGAGAAACTGACTCCTCCCATACCACCATTTTGCTATTCCTGCAGGATGAATCTCCACAAGCAGAAGGCACCTGAATGAATAATATAATCTAGCATTTATAGTAGAGGAAAAAAATATTTTTTTTTTACATTTTGGTGTCCTTTACTAAAGGTTTTCCTCATCTACTCTTATAGTAGAGTGATTTTAGGCTCTATATGATGTTAATACAGCCCATTTTTGTTATCTGAAGTATATTAATGAAGTTAAGCATGAACCAAAACCAGCAATTCAAGCTACCTTAACAGACTGAACCGGTTTAAAATTTCAACCACCAGTCAAACTAGGGCACCTCCTCATGGAAACATCATTTATTTCCATGGCCTCCCACTTCAAAAAATTCTATGATTTTACTGGAAAAATTAATTTCCGAAATAAAAAGGCAAATCATTACCTGAACAGCTTCACTGAGCTGAACGGTTACATCACTAGATTGTAGGAAATATAATGTGGTGCCATTGTACAAAAGAGTAACTAAACTACCAACTTTGTACCACTCCACTCATGACAACAATGAACTACTGGAAAAACAGTAAACAGAAGGCAGCAGTTCAATAGCTAGTTTATAAAAATATTACAATAAAATACGGTAATATTTGGGCTTCTGTCATAGAAGTTTACTTACATTATCCATGAAATTTGGCTTAAATCCTCCTTCCTGCTGCCGCCGTAATTCCTCCTGTTCCCTCTGACGGAGCATCTCTTCTTCACGACGTCGATGTTCTTCTTCATGTCTAGAATGTTTTTCAAGAACTATGTCAACTTAGACTCCTGACCTTTTCAAGTTTGTAATCAGTCTCATGAGCTAAGACCAAGTATATAAATAAAACAGGTCATTATTTATTTTTTTTTTTTTTATGTAGTGTAAGGCACTACAATCTCCTGCAAACTCCACCTGATGGCTTTGAATATAACTGAAAGGTTTTTTAGTTTGGCTTTGGGTTCTGGGTATTTTGTTTGTTGGTTTTGTGTTTTGGTTTTTTTCTGTAAGTGGGATACAAGCAACTACAATACTGTACATTATATACCTGCTCTTCTGGCTCCATACTGCTAAGCAGGTTAAAATAATTAAAGCAGTTTTAACTAAGCAGTTTGTTTTAGCTAAGCAGTTTTTAACATGTCACTATGGTTAAAAGTAATTGAATACTGACAAAAGATACATTTTAAACTGCAAGCTGTGTTTTGTTCTTTTTTCTCATCTACACTTCCTGTGATATTCAACATAGAACGTATTAGCTCAATCATTACGACAATACTATGTCTGCTTTCCTTAATTTTAACAGAGGCATGAAAGTAGATAATTGTATGAATCAGATCCTAAAGGAAAAATTGTCTGCATCATACCAGAATATCAAATGAAAATATCCCCAAAAATCTCATGTCCCACTATGAATTTCCAATGCTACTATTCCACAGGCAGATCACTTGCCCATAAACCTTAGAAGCACTTTCATATCTACTACAGATGTGGTTCAAAGTTAAAATTAACAATATGCAACAAAAAACATTATGTTAAGACATTTCTATGCTATTTATAAAGCTTGGAAATTTACCACAGAACTAGCATAACTGAAATAAATGAAAGCAATACTTGAAACTATTCTTTTATGTTAGCATATGATTACTATTCTGTTCAAGAACATGAAGAGAAACACCACAGAACATGAACAGAAACACCACACCTCATGCTTTTGACGAGCAACTTTCTGCTTCTAAAAACATTTTTATTTGCTATCAAAAGCAAGCTTTATAAGCTACAGTGTAAATTAACACAAGCCTAGAGCAGCTGCATGCCACACCTTTGGCACGGTAGAAGCCAAAATACCTTAATTGTATCTGCTTGCGTTTTTGGAGTTCTTGATTTCGAAGTTCTTCCAAACGCCTCAACTCTTCTTGACGTCTCATGAGATCTAACAGAATTAAAATGTCATAAAGGTAAAAGCTGCCAATGAACAATGTGGCAACACCAAAAAAACTGCTATTAATGTAAGAGCACAGTTCTAATATTCCATTTTTAAAGAAATTTCTTAACATTTAAGTAGTTTCTTCCCACAAAGCTAAGTGCAGTATATGAAAAAACACACTGGATCCACAGCTTACACAAACACACAGGACTGGGAAAGCCTCTGAAGCAGGTTACAGAAACAGAAATATGAAGTCCTCAGAGAAGAAGAGGACAAGCTCCTAATCTCTCAAATCATATCGTGGTTTTACATCTAAGACAAGGGACTGGTTTTCTCTCAGTACTGTGTCCTGTTTAAGTCACAATAGCAAGAAAACCTGTACAGTACAAATGGGTGTATACTCTCCACTATCTATTGCAGACCACTGTCTAACACACATTAGAAAAAAGAGAAAATAACTTCTTGTGCATGTAATCTGAGCCTCCATAGATTTCTCATATGATACTGCTTACAGCAACTTACAAACAACTTATCTTTAACACCACAAGGTAGGAACATACTCTTAAAAAGCAAGGTGCAATGAGTAGTGATTATTCTTGCTGTACCAGTTCCTTAACAGTCAAGTTATTGAGTTGTCCCTGAAAATTTATGCTTTCTTCAATACTAATCCTGCCTTTTGTTAGAAAGCATCTTCAAAGGATATTGGACATCACAGTATTTGTAGACACCACAAGGAACTTTCCAATATGCCACTTCCTATATGCCTTTTTAGTTCAGCTGCTCCATACACTTCTCAATGCATTTCTTCACTACACTAATTAAATTATCTCCAGCTATGCAAATCTCTTTGCTCAAATTTGCATCAGCATGTAATATTACAACTTAACCTTTTACTTTAATATCAAAAAACAACTACATTGACCAGCACATTTCACCAAAATAATCATGTGTATTTTCTGGCCTAACAAAGATGATTATCAGATTTTTACTACCACAGCATCCTTACTAACATTACAAGACTTTTCTCAAGCACATTTTGAATGCTTGCTTTTCCAAACTCTTCTGCAAAGATGAACAGGGCTATACTACAGGAAGTCCAAAGGACTGATGGAGCACTGGAACAGGCTGCCCAGAGACGTTGTGGAGTCACCTTCTCTAGAGACTTTCAAGACCCATCCGGACACCTTTGTGTGTGATCTGCCCTAGGTGATCCAGCTTTGGCAGGAGGTTTGGACTCAATGATCTCCAGGGGTCCCTTCCAACTCCTAACATTCTACAATACTAATTTACGATCCAGCACTATTTGGTAATGGCAGAATCTTGGCATGAAGCTTTACTAGCCAGATGAAAATATAGATCTAGAGGCTTGGCCTATGCTCAGAACCATTCATATTAAAAAATCTGTAATGATGGTAATTCTGGATGTTGGACACAGGCCCTTTCTATGAATAGAAAAGACCTGCATTAAAGCAGCTGTGAAATAAACTAAGAGACAGAAAGCACTGTTACAAGTTTCTGTACTTCCTTGTGCTTAAAAAAGGGCAAGGTCATCATTTTATCCTCGCCTCCTGCAGAGCACAGGGAACAAGGTGAACATGTACTCTCACCTCAGAAACTAATCCTACAGGAAGAAATACAGAGACCAAAAAGATTTTTAAGCGCTTCTAGCTGCTGATTTTTCACATTCTAAAAATTAAAAACTCCAATGCCTGGTTTCCACATAACTTAAAGAACAAAGCTGCTGTTTAAATTCAGTCACAATTTCCAGTATTTTCATAAACTAATAATGAGAGAGTATTTACAAACGTCTGAAGCATATCACCAATATGAAGAAACATCATGCCAATTTACTTACTCATGGAAACAGGTATTCTGCTTAACAAATTACTTCTGACTCAGTCTGTCAAAACATGACACTTGAAAGTGAAAAATATATCAAAAGAATTAACTGTACCTTCAGTATTAATGCCACACCACAAAAACCTGAGTACTTAAGCTAACATGTTCAAGTCCTACTAGCTTTTATAAAGCAATTTCTATAAAACTTTCACCTGCAGGAGTATATGGACTCCAGTAAGCTCACCCTTCTGATCTTCTTTTTAGTTCCTGACAATTAATATATTGCATTTCGTGTATCAGATTAAGTATTTCAATACAAGTTTAAACCTGTGGTTTGTACCCCAGGTATACAAAAAAAATAATTCTGGGTTCTGATGCCTCAAAACTTTAATTAGATCTTTCTTTAAAAACCTGTGATGCAACCTCATAAATGTCTCATCAGATACACTGTTCAGATAAACAAGATTTACAAACAGCTAATGTCTTAAAATAAATGCAAAAAAAGAGCTCCTTATTTTCACACATACTGAAGCTGGAGAGTTGACAAGATTAAAACAGAAGGAATATTTTACTAACCCCTAGAGCTCAGCAAACTAAACATCTGCAGGTGAATAGGCAGAAACCTAATTAACTGAACAGAATTCCAACCTTTTTCGTACTAAAGATAAGTCCTTCATTAACCAAAGAAAAAACCCTCTTCACAGTTACAAAAAACGTTTCCTCACTGGAATACCAGCATCAAAACCATTCACATTCCAGGAGCTCTTCAACAGAAGGAGTAATTCTTTTCCATACAGAAGAGTAGCTTAGCAAATACAAAAAGAAATGTTTTTTTTTCCTTCGCAGTGTCCTTAAAAGAAACCTTAATATCCACAAAACACACGTAAGCTGTTCTCATGTTTTACCATTAGGACCTTTTCTATCTTAGTAAACAGGCTGCTGCCTTCTTGTCTCAGTTTAAAGTATGATTAAGGCATGGTAATTCAGGACAAGTAATCCCTAACCTTGCCATCAAACACAGGCAAGAGATAGATAAATCCTAATTAAAGAAATTAAATAAATAAAAATTTAAAATAACTAAAGAATTTTAGACCTGGACCATTATCTGTCAAATATTAAGATTTAAGTCAATGGTAAATTTCTCCAAACAGTATTTCTAACCATATTTACCAGTATTAGTCACTCATATACACAAAATCAAAAATGTGTCTACTTGAGAAAGGAGAGCTGTACTGTGTATTATAGGTATTGCTGTTATATCACAATAACATCAACATTCCTGACCTATAGGATATATATAGAGAGAGAGATTTACATGCAAACCAAGTGCTTTAACAGCTGTTGCTCGGAAGAAACAACTTGATAGTTGTCATTTCAGGTGCTGCAATAGCCATTTGGCATCCCAAAAGAGTTTTATATTTTAGTATGCTCTGTATTTCAGTATAATATGTGAACAGTGTGGTTTCACACTAAAAGCAAGCAATCTGTTTAGAAAAAACAGGCTAAGTAAACTTCTTCCTAATGCCAACTTCCAGCTGCAGTAGATCTAAGAATTCAATATAGAAAAATAAATATGCTCTTTACTATTTTTTCCAGTTATGAAAATGTCTTAAAAGACTGTGTGTTTACATTCAATATATACCCAAGCATTTAGGTGCTCTAATTCCACCAATTTAGTGAATACCCTGATCCAGCTCATAAAGGTATTTTTAACATGTAATTTAAGTCAGCAGGAAAGCTTAAAATAAACCAGTCTCACACAGGGAAGTCATGCTACCAAAGATGTCCTTTCTTAAGAGTAAATATTAAGTAATAATTGCAGCAGACAGATTGTGTGAGTTACCTGGATTTAAGTTTTGAAATATATCCACTACTTTGATTCTCAACAAGTTCAAACCCCTTTTAAAATAACACCACACACTTATTCAGCCTATCAAGCCAGTTCTTGTATTGACTTATGATCTAACAGTCTTCTGATAGGAATTTTTTTTAGGTAGACACAACCTCCCTTAAATTAAAATTTTAAAATAGGACAGTTTAGTATTTCATTCATGCAATAAATCTTGACATAATTTCCAGTGTTACGTATTTGAACTTTATCCACTTGAGTCTTGCAATTTAGCAGTCATATAGAGGGAACTAAAAATCAAGTAGAAAATCTGTGACAAAACAATTTTAATACTAGTAGATTATCCAATTTTACCTTGCCTCATCAGCATTAGCTGATGCTCATGTCTAGCTGCTTCCATTTCTGCCTCTAGTTTCTCTTTGGCTTCTCTAATGTTCCTGTCAACCTGCTCACGCTGTTGCTTTTCCATCTCATCAAGAGCCTTCCACCGTGAAGCATACTCAAACTCAAATGTTCCAGGCTGAGCAAAACGTGGAGGCTGTTCTCTTTCCCTAATAAAAATTTTGCAGTTAAAATGCACAGAAGGACATATTGTAACAGCCAAAGAAGTTACAAACAATCACTTGAAGTGCAAATCTGACTTTAAATCAACCTGTAAAATGAGAACATTTGAAACCAAAGCTTAATTTAACTGTCAACAGAAGTGGTATGATCATCAAAAATGCCCAAATAAAGATTGTTTGATTTGTATAATTTAAAGGTAAAAATTCGTATTTATATCAGTACAAAATACTGATTAACAACACTAGATTAACCACATTTAAACTTCTAAAGCTGACAATCAATACATAAAAAGTTATTTAAATAAATATCAAAGCTTACTTGACAGCTCAGAATTATTAGTCAGAACCTCTATAAACACTAAAAAGTGCCAACTTTTTACTTCATTTTCTAACACCAATACTGTAACTAACAGCTATGCATCAACAGGAGTCTTGGCTGCAGGGACCACATAATGGTGGAGCTCAAGATCCTTAATGCAGTGAGGAGAGGAAGGTGAAAGCAATGACAAGTAGCCCGAGAGGAATATTGAGAAATTTTTCAAGCAGCCAGGGACAGGGTTAGGATAGCTAAAGCCCTGGTAGAATTAAATCTGACCTGGGACACCAAGGGTAACAAGAAAAGCTTCTATAGGTATTTCAGGGATAGAAGACTAAGGAAAATGGGAGTCTTCTCCAGAAGAAAACAGGAGACCTGGCTACCCAGGATATGGACATAACAGAAGTACTCAATGACTTTTTTGCATGACTTCACCGGCAAGTGCTCAAGCCACACCATCCATGTCACAAAAGGCAAAGGCAGGGACTAAGAGAAGGAAGAACTACTCAAAGTAAGGGTAGATAAGGTTAAAGGCCATCTAAGAAACCTGAAGGTGTGAAAGTCCATGGGACCTGAAGAGATTCATGGGTCCTGAGGGAATTGGCAGATTAAGTTGCTAAGCCACTACTCGTTGTGTTTGAGAAATTGCAGTCTGTCTGGTCAAGTTCCCACGGAATGGAAAAAGGTAAACAACCCCCAGTTTCAAAAAGGACAGTCTCACATCTGTGACTGGCAAGATCATGGAGTTGATCCTGAAGGCTCTGCTAAGGCACATGCAAACTGCAGAGGTGGTTGTCAGCAACCAACGTGGCTTTTCCATGAGCAAATTGTAACTGACAAACTTGGTGGCCTTCTATGATGGGGTAACCACATCAGTGGACAAGGGTAGCAACTGTTGTCATCTACCTGGACTTGTGCAAAGGGTTTGCCACTGTCCTGCACAACATGGCGGTCTCCAAATTGGAAAATACATATTTGATGGATGGACCACTCTGTGGATAAGGAATTGGCTGGATGGCTGCACTTAAAGAACAGTGGTCAGCAGCTTGACATCCAAATGGAGACCAGTGATGAGTGGCATTCCTCAAGGGTCAGTACCAGGATCACTGCTTTTAACATCTTTGTTGGCAACATGGATGGTAGGACTGAGCACACCCTCAACAACTTTGCTGATGACATCAAGCTCTGTGGTGTGGACAACATATTGCAGGGAAGGGAGGCCATCCAAAGGGAGCTTGGCTGGCTGGAGATTGGCCTGTGCCAACCTCATGAAGTTCCATAAGGTCAGGTGCAAGGTCCTGCACATGGGTCAGGGCAATCCCAAGCACTATTAGTTGGACAGAGAATGGATTGAGAACAGTCCTGGGGACAAGGACTTGACGGTGTTTGTTGATATAAAGCTCAATGTGAGCCAGCAGCGTGTGACTGCAACCCAGAAAGCCTACTGTATCCTGGGTTGCATCCAAAAAAATGTGGCCATCAGGCTGAGGGAGGCAGTTCATCCCTTCTACTCTGCTCTCATGAAACTCCACTTACAGTACTGTGGTCAGTTCTAGGTTCCCCAATGTAAGGGCATGGACATGTCAGAGCAGTTCCAGAGGAGGGCCACAAAGATGATCAGAGGGCTGGAGCACCTCTCCTATGAAGACAGGCTGAGAGAGTCGGAGTTGTTCAGTGTGGAGAAAAGAAGCCTCAGGGAGACCTGAGGCCTTTCAGAATCTGAAGAGGATGTACAGGAAACCTGGAGAGGTACTTTTTACCAGGACATGTAGTGGTACGATGAGAAGGAACAATTTGACAGAGTTTAGATGTACATTAGGTATTAGGTGTGAGAGTGGTGAGACACTGGCACAGGTTGCCAAGAGAATTTGTGGATGCCCCTTTCCTGAAAGTGTTCAAGGTCAGGCCAGATGAGGTTTTGAGGAACCTGGTTTAGTGCCAATGGCAGGGGGGGTTGGAACCAGATTCTCTTTAAGGTCCATTCCAATCCAAAACATTCTACTGATTTTTTAAAAATGGTATTCCACAGCCTTACTTGAATAACCATTTTAGCTTCAAGCAACATAATATCTGAAGAGCAATCAAGTTTCAATATTAAAAATTAACAGCATCAGATTATGTGACTTGTCTTCCATCTCATGATCAAGACTCACTTTCTCATGTTGCACTCTAAATTTTACCAGAATGGCAGAATCTGCAAAGATTTACATCCCACTGACTTCAGAAATAGTTTAGTGGCTACTCAGAGAACAACATACCAGTGGGTATACAAAGCTCAGCAGGATTAAACCACAACCCCAATCCAAAGCAGATAACATCTGGGCTGGCAACAAGCACAACAACTTCAGCATACACCAGAAACGGTGACACTATGTAAATGCACACAATGTTAAACCAACAAATATGACTTTTAATATAATTCAGAAATGTTAGCAGGGTACTAGTTAGTCCTCTAACACAAAAAAGCACTTCATACAAAATACTGCTTCCCTTTACACTAACTCAAAAATAAAAATTAATGTATATTTACCAAAGTAATATAAATCAGATTTTATAAAACAAAGCTAAACAAAACTTACTTGTGATACTGTTGCGTTTTTTGCATTAGCTTTTCTGGGAGCCCATCTTCATCATCAAATTGTTCCATTGGTTCTACAACAACAGGTCGAGGTGTTCTAGAAAACAGTTTCAACTTAATCATAAATGAAGCTATTAAACATTATTTTAGTATTCAGATTAAACACTTCAGAAAAGTAACATATTTGCTAATTCTTAAATCATCCAATTCCAGAGAATTCTGCTTTTCAATATTATCTTTGAAAATAATGATTTTTACACCCAAAACTGCTATTCTGTCTAGAAACCACAATTTGATATGAAGCATTTAAATATGAAAAAGCCCTGAAAACCATCTACAAACAATTACAAAATATTTAGTATGGGACTGTTTGATTTCATTAGTAAGGCAACACAAGGGCCATAATTATAATAGAAAAAGCACCAAACAACCCCAAAAAGGAGCAACACAACCCATTTGTATTTCCATAAATATTAAAAGTCACTTTGGAAAATTATGCTACAAATTAAAACAGCTTGATAATTTGGCATTAATATTCCACTGATAATTAAAAAAAGCATTTCTGCTTAAAACATTTAAAACCTATTATTTAAACAACCTATTCTCACAAATTGGAATCCTAATTTATCTTTTAAAATACCTTCCTTGAATTCTCATTATCTGTAGTAATCAGAGGCAAATATTGCACAGCAGTGACAAGGATAGCAGTAAAGTATCATGAATTGTGTAAAAATCTTCCTGAATCAATTTTGGGAGCATACCCTATAACGCACACCTTAAAATGGTAAGAGCTAGAGACAATATCCTCAAAGTGCAAGTGCTTATTTATTGTGCTTCAAATGTTTATTTAACTTTATAGATCTTTTCACAGGGAAAAAAACCCCAAACATCTACTTTAACAATGTCAACATCTGAAAACTTTGGGCACCAAGTGCACAATCAAAAGACAGAAATCTGATTGCTGGAAGCTCAGCTCTTTAAATGCAACTGAATAACTTGCATTCTGATTAAAGACAGTACTTTTAAATCTCAAATGTCTAGTTTTTATATATTTAGGCCATGAATTGAAAGATTTTCTTACGATCAGCTAATTTCTTAGCTAAAAGTTAGATTCTGAAGCAAAACATCAAAAAATATCATGGCAGAAGTTTATGCTTCTTAACAACTGTGCATCAAGTAGCACATCAGACACCTAAGCAAGATAAAGATCCAAATGCTCTCTATTTACTCAGGCCAAGGTTAGATGGTCACTTCAACGAATTTATCAAGCTGAAAAGGAATACTTTTGTTCGTATCCTGTCGTAGAACGCTCTCGAATGTTCCCAAAAGGTAGGGGGTGTGACCCCTTTGCCGTGCCCGAGCCCATGTTTGAGGGGCCAATCAGATCAGCCCATAATCCTGTGCTACCTGCACCAGGGATTCGCTGTGCTACAGGTAAACACACCAGGTGTCCAATAAAAGATTACGTTGTTGTGTGGTCGCGGGGGTGTGGTCACAGAAACACTATATAAGTAAAAGTTACTGCGCAATAAAGCTGAAGCTTGTTTATCAACCATATTGGTTGCATTAGTTTTCCCTCGCTGTTTTCCAACAGTATCCTACCTGCTTTTTCCCTGTCACATATCTCATGCCACGAAGAGCATTCACTTAACACTGAACTAGATTAGCTCTATACTTTGGCTCACTGTACTTCCATTCAAACACTGATGCCAAGAAAACCCAGCAGATAAGAACGAACTGCTGGCACCTACTGATAACAGTGAAGACATACTCAGATTGAATTTACTAAGTAGCCACCAAGTTAAGTACAGTGGCACATGAGATTTATCAGACTATCATGGAAAGCATGAGTTGCAGACCCTTTTCCTACGGACAATCTCCCCTTGACATTGTCTCATACCTTATCCTTTGCTGGACCTGATATTCATAGTACCCATGAAAGCACTTTCACGTGCTTAACCAGCCAAATGTGAACTCAACAAAAACAGCTGAATATTCTTGTGCTGTTTTAGAAAGCGCAAGTGGCTTATAGAAGTATCAGAAAGATTAAAAGCACAGCCTTCCAAGGCAGGAAGAGAAAAAGAACTACAAGTTCTCCAGCAAGCTTTCATGCTGCGAAACCACAACCTTATCATCTCAAATGAGAAAATAATAATCTCAAATCAGAAGCAGAGGGGAAAAAAAAAAATCTATCATTTCACACAGTCCTTAAGAAAGCATCTGAAAATGTCACTAGTGAATGTGTTAAAGCACAGCAGATAGCTCTCTTCAACAACTACAGAAATAAGAGACACAAGGGAGAACTGCCATAATTTGCAAGCCTACTTGCCCTTGAAGTAAGTTTTAGTTTTACAAATATCATTGCCATAAGCTTCTGCAGAAACTAAGCATTTTATTAAAAAAACCAAAAAAAACCCACACAAAAAACCCAACCAACCAAACAAGAAAAAACCAAAACCAGGAGTACTTGAGGTCTTTCAAGCTACAAATAAAGCTTCTGAGATAAAAATAAACAGGGGAAGACTTTCCTGAGTTTACAGAAATACCAGCAATGTAGCATACTTTTTTGCTATCTATTTTGTCACAGTGTTACTTGGATCAGGAAGACTGCAAAAATCAAGTGTCACTAGAAAAATTCCTATTATATAGAGATAGAATAGCAAAATGGTTCTATCACTCTTACATGGTAAGTACAATGCTTAAAAACAGTAAGCAGAAAACACCATAATCTGAAGTATTTCAGGTATTAATGTAAAACACCTCTATTTCTCACATCATGGCTTTCATAATTTTAAAATATGAACTAGGGAATACTCATTAACACAGATTTTTTTCACATCAGAAATATATACTCACATAAATGCAAACAAAAGCCTGTGAACTTACGTTGTTAGCAAGAATGCCCCATCACTGCATCTTTCTAGAGCTTTACGTGCTGGAGGTTTTGCTGCAAACTCTACAAAACCTTTTCCTGTAGCTCTGCCACGATCATCTACTACAACAACAGCTCTTTCCACTGGCCCAAATTGAGAGAATGCTTGTTCCAGCAGCTCATTAGAAACCACGGGTGAAAGATTCTTGACTGTTAGTGCAGCTCCATGTGTAGCAAATCGAATTCGAAGTGGTCTGCTCTTCAAAATAGTACCATCAAGTTCAGCCTTTGCTATTTCAGCCAGTGTCCTAGATTCCTTTTTGAAGATACAAAATATTTAATATATTTTATTTTCAAAGACAATAATATAACTTTTGTTTTCACACAGACAGAAGAGTAGAAATTTTTTTTTCCTTTGAACATATTAACATTAAGGTCATTTAACTCCCTCTCCCCCAGCAAAACACACCCCAAATTTCCTGTCCACTTACTGAAGAAAAAAAAAAAAAAACACAAAAAAAACCACAACAAAAAAAGCTCAAACATCTGTCTTCCCCTAAGATTTATTCTTAATGTGAAAAATTTTGTTGCATATTATAGAGGACTTAAATTCACCGCATGTTGGACACATTTGTGCCACTTAATAGTCTTTCAAAAAAATTGAAAATGTGATACTTTTTCACATTTATCTACTAGAATGTTTATATTTTAAATCCCTAATTCCATATAGTAGGAAACAGTATTTTTAAAGATAACACTACAGGATCTAAGGTCCTAATATCACACTTGCTCATTACCACTGATGCTCAATGGATGCCCAATTCAAATTTCATCAACAAATTATTAAATTATTTGGTAATTCTCCTGGCATTCCAGGGCTTTCTGTAGCCACGTATGAGACAGACTGCATCAATAACTGCCTTTTTTCCCCTCATATTTTTCCCCCCAATCAAATTTTCATTGAGTCCGATGCCTGCAATCCTTACATTCAATGAAATTATTCTGTAGCACATAGCCATTTTGTCCACATTTCAACTGCCTAGGTAAAGTGTTAAAAAATACTCTTCCTAAACATAATGGAAAAGGGAAGTTCAAACAAAAGCTGTATCTAACCGGTATTACATACAAACCCATGTAATAACATGTAAATATATCGCACTTCCTCCATAAAATTTCTATTTCAGGCTGGGAGATTCTCAGGGTAAAAAATGTAGGACAAAATGCCACAAGCACTTACTTATCTTTAAGACGACAACCAAAAAGAAAAAATTCTAACCAGTCAAATATATAGAAAAATCGTCACTAGAGATACCCAAAGCATTCTAAAGCTACTCCCAGCTTTAGATATCCCAGCTACTGACATAAATCAGCGCATTCTACTCATGATTGTCATGAAAACTAATCCAGCATAAAAAATTGACATTTAAACACAGTATCTATCATAAGAGGACGGACCCGATTCCTTTTTTGGATGCTCACTATGTCTGATCGCATACAGCATTATCCCTAAAAAATCTTGTCTTATCTGAACACAAGTAATTTAAATAACCCAAGGTTCCATTTCTTTGAAATTCTCAGATCGCACGTTCCCTTTTCACGATGTGCGAGCAGTGTTACTTCGAAACAACCCTGTCCCGTTTTTAAAACTGTGTTTTAACAGAGCAAACCTACACTGATAAACTGTACAGGATGAAATTTGTTTCCGCAACTAAGTTTTTTTTTTCTCGTCCTAAAGTACGGTAGATTCTCCCAGATTTAAAATAAGAGAAGCCTTTATACACGTATTACACGAACAAAGCAGATCGCGCAGCAGTATCCTCCATTCGCTGGAGACTAACGCAGCCTGCGGGAGTACCCGTGGTAACCGCACGTAAACGGTAACGGGCGGCGGGGCCCTGCAAGCAGCGGAGCGGTGCGCAGAGGTGCGCCCCTACCCGTGAGGGACTAGGAAGGCTGCTGACGATGCTGGCCTCTGGCTTGGATGCACGGAGGGAAAGAGGGGAGGGGGAAGGAGGATAAGAAAGCTGAGGAAACAGCGCTAGTACCAAGGAGAAAGAACGAGGGGCAGCTACTTTTTCTTACACTCGCCCAACAAGGACAGACCGGGGGAGTCGGGGGGCAGCAAACAGCAGTCTCCTGCTTGCAAAGGGAGCCCATGGGTTACGGGGCCGCCACAGGCTCGCGCGAATCCTCACCAAGCGAATGAAGCCGAAGCCGCGGTCCCGATTGATGAAGACTTCGCTAGGCTCCCCATAGCGCTCGAAGAGGCGCTTGAAATCTTCCTCGGTGATATCGGTAGGCAGATTCCCCACGAACAGGCGGCAGCGCTGCGTGTAGCTCTTCTCGCCAGGTTTGAGAAAGCTTTTGATATCGATGGTGAAGCCACCCTCCTGCTCTTCATCTCCACCTTCTTTGCTCGGCACTAGCGCCATGGCCGCCGCTGCCTCACTCTCCGTTTCTAGGCCCCGCAATCCCTTTAGGTTGCCGCCACCCCCCCCCCACCATGCCCAGCGGCGCAGCCGGGGAGCTATTCTCGATCCGCACTTGCTTCAAGTTCCTATTTGCCGCCATACTCAGACCTCACGCCCTTCTCGCTGTTTTTCTCAAGGGACGCGGAGCCCGCTTCAGCACCCACGACCCCCACCCCCCAGCCAATTCAAAATGGCGCCGCGCTAACCCCGACGAGTTGTAACATCCCTGAGCAGAGCCCCGCCCTCCGGGCGCGCACCGCCTTTCCCGCCGCCGCTGCTCCGCCTCGCTGCTGAGGGTGGAGAGGGTTTTGCGCTTGCGCCTTCCTGTGCGCCACTGGGCAGCAGGCGGTGGCGGGAAAAGCGTCTGCCCGCTCGCCTACTGGCGCTGTTGCTGTCCTTCAGCTCCGGTGAGCCCGTGCACCTGACTCCAACTGCCAGAGCTCGGTCTTCACGTCTGCAGAGGCGGATTCGTACTAGCGGGCTGCACTGCTTTAGAAGGTGACTTACCTAGAAGCTTCATTACTGCACCTGGCTAGCTTGGCTCCCTCGGTGCGTCACACTGCCTCCCGGAGAGAAGCCGCAAACACAACCACGTTGGTTTATAGTAGTAGTCGCGGGTGCATTCAGAGCCCGTGTGCTCTGGGACGGTCCCTTGCTGGCGTCTCCTGTCCTGCAGTACAGTGAAGATTCAGTCCCTTTCATCCTACCTCTGAGCATGGATCAGAATCTGGAAAAAACATGAGCTCCAAGACAACATGCATTACTTTATCAGCCTACCCGATTCTGGTGTGGGGCATTGAACTGAACCCAGATTTACACCTCTGAAAATCAGAAAAGAAAAAGACAATGGAGGAAGGGAATCTACTCACAGCAAAGGCACAGAGTCAAGTGGTGTAGGAACATGAGGGAAGTACTAGAGTAGCAGTACGGGATCCCTAAAGCGTAATCACCTTGACTGGCAAAAAATCTATTTTTTTATTTGTACTATATTTACATTTCAGTAACAGGTGTCAAGACAAAAAAAAGGAATGGCCTACAGCAAACCAATAGCTTTTAAAACTAGTAAGCATTTGAAGGGAGTGAAATGTTGGAAATCACGTGACTATACATTGCAGAGTGAAAGCTCAGTAGGAGGGAAAAGGAAGAGTCCTAGGAGTCTGTGTAAGTTATTGTTAATGCTGTGTAATAAAATTGCCATGGTTTTCAGACATAGCTTTCCAAATCAGGTAATAAAAGCTACAACCATTTAAGTATAAAACCATTATTTACTGTGTGCTATAAAGAAGTCAAAAGGAGGTTTTCTCAAGTTGTTTATGTATTTATGAATTCTGTATTTTTTACCTTTTTTAACTGTAGCAACATCTCAATAGCAAATGATAGTCCAGTAAAATAAACTGAAAAAATTCCAAATTCCATAAAATGTGAAAATTATTAATATATCTGCAAAAAATACATATTTAATATGCATGTGTCCATAGCTTACCTACATTCGTCACTCATGGTATAATCGGAATGCACATACTTGCCCTGTTTTTAAGTTTTCTTGAGAAGAGCAATTTGCCTTTGCCAAAACATTTTAAGGTAATGTACAAAAAGAACCTGATGCCTGCTATGCTCAATCACTTCCTCACCTTCATTTTCCATATATTTTTTCACATTTTATTCCTTCACTAAGACAACTCCAGACCATTCATCTACTACCTAAATTCCCAGACTCTTTGTGGCTTAATGATTGCTACATCTTGCCACTGACACCAGTTTAAAAAACAAAGCATTTTGAACAGACACAAAGTAGATATCTTTAAGTTCTTGTTCAAATGCTTTCTTTCTGTTATAAACATCTATTAATTTTTTATGATTTAGTAATCGCAATTCATATCATTGGAGGAGTTCTGCTAGACTGTTGCAGCCACTCTCTATAGGTTTGGTATTTAATAATTTAAATGCAGCTGAACTACGTGAAATTAATTCTGAAAAATGGGCAAATAATAGTTATGATTTGTAGTGCAACCACTATCCCCCTAAGGACACAAACATTTTAGTGGCAGAAAGCAGAACTGTGAAAATAGCCTGTATTTTTCATTTTGTCTCTTACAGAGAAGGGTTCTGTTTGGTGCATGCTGAAGTCACTATCATGAGACTTAGGTTATTCAAAACACACTCTATACAGTCATGTGCCATGTGAAACACAGTCAGAAGCAACTGTTCTATTTTTGTTTTTTTTATAACAGCATTCCTGTGATATACTTCCCTACAAAATAAAAGGATCCTGCTGAATATCAGGGAGGCATCATCAGTCATAAATCCTAGACATACTGATCTGCAAATAAAAACCTTAACTATGTGTATTTATCCTTGAACAACATCACAGTGATTGCTCGGATAGCAGCACTCCAGTGATGACAGCTGTATGGTAGCTACGGGGGTGCTAAAGTTGGCTTCTCAACAGAGACAGTGTAACAGCTTACTGCTCAACATGTCTTTGGACTCCTAGGTTTATTTCTTTTTACTTCTTAGAATGGGCAATGAGACATTCAGGATCAGTGCTTGTAACTCAAGCTACAGTGGTAGATCATCACAAAATATGTCAGGGAGCAGTCGAGCTGAGAGATAAATTAGGGCATGGAGGGGGATGCAAAGGAAAGTAGGAAATTCTAGTCTGAATAAACAGGGAATTCAGTAGGCAATGGCTGATGGCCTGAGGTTGGGATCGTATTCAGAAGTACAGGGCCAGGGAACTGAGGGACACTTCTGTGCATGACCTGAAACAGGGGGGAGCTGCTGCTGCTCTTGCCATTAAAGACAGCGTCTGGACAAATGAAGCTTAGAGTGGGCTTTGGTCTTCACTACTGAGACTTTCTTACAAAGTTAAATTGGCTAAGAATATTTTTAAAACTACCTGTCATAGCTGTGCCAACAAGCCTGATGGCATAACATAACACTGTGGAGAAAGAAGGTCTCAATGCAATCTGAATGAGTGATGCATATTTTGTAATTATCCGAGGATGACCTCATTATGCTACTGCTCGGGCATGAAGGAGTGGGTAGATAATGTCATTGCACTGCCATCTCGTGACAATTACTGGGATTATCACTAGAACTTCAATAGAATAAATCAAGTGAAAATAAAGACGGAAAACCTACAATGAAATTATCTCTCTGGTCCCAGATGAACAGGATGACTTAGACTTCTATTCTTAAACCTGGTGGGCAGGCCTCCTTTTTCTATTCTCTTCAATATTAGCATAATTCAACAGGGTACACTCATTGTTTTTCCACAGAGAGAAATGTATGTGAATCACATTTATAAAACAATTTGTGAAACCTAACCTGGTATGGTTAATAGTCACCTATATGCCTACGTATTTATACATATTTTTTTTACATTAATGAAAACCAGTATTTTAGAATTATCTGAGTATGAAAAGTCAGTATTATTCTTTAAAACAAGACTGGCCTCAAGGAAAAAAAGACTGATAATACATGAAAATATAGTTGTTTGTGAAAATGTGCTTTTCAGATGGACACGAGTCTATGATTTATGAGCCTATGATTGAGGCTCAAAAAATTTACCTAACTTTTCCAAAGCTACTTTCCCAAGTAATATAACCAGTAAATATGGTTATATTACTTAATCACTCAATTAATTGCTTAATATCACTTAATTCTGAATATTTTCCAGCATACTGTCTTTGTCTATTCTGTAGAAGCATGACATTTAACTAGTGAGGCAGCTGGAAAGTTATAGCCTAAGGAAGCATTCCTCATATATATTCACCTCTTAATTTATCTGTAAACAACCTTTCAGGGTGCTGTCATTACATCAGGCAGTAGAGCTTCATGGGAGACAGTTCCTGGGATTAGGTTAGGAAGAAGCAGCAGTTTGTCTGAAACAATTACAGCAACTGGGAGAGACCCAGAATAGCCAAATTGCCAGCCCTGAAAGAAAGCAGTGCCACAAAGTGTTTCAGTCAGATTATTCTGAACAGTTTAACACAAATACAGACAGTTTTAACTTACCACCAAGCTGGGCAATTAGCCCAACAAAAATAGCCCACAGATCCCAGAGGCCTTTCCCTTTGCACTTCCCACTGGGAGTATTTGTCTTTCTTTGGCCTCAGGAAGCTTCTCTTCCTCTGAAGTCCTACCACAACACATGGTGCGCAGACAAACATTAACCACTCTCTGAAGCTTTAACCCTAATGTAAGCTGATGAAAACAACACAACCAAATCACAAAAACTGCCTGCCATTCTTCTTCCCTTACTTTGCACATCATTAAAAGAATCCACCAATGGTTTGTCTTGATCGTGGCCTCTACAGCTGCTGTCCAAATAATCACACACTAAGGTCATGGAAACAAAAATTGTGCCAAACTATTGATACAATACCAAGTACTTGAAAATACTAAACCCTACACCCACACTGTGAAAAACATGAAAAGATAATGATGAGTGAATGTGTGAAAGTTAGCATAGCTGGAAGAACTGCACAAGCTGAAAATGCTGTTAACACCTAATTCTCAAATGCTAGATAAGCAGGACACATGCATGGCAATTGGATCATTGGTACTGAAGTAATGATGAAGTAATGCATTCCAAGCATTGGCTGTCTCACTTTCTTTTTGTGGAGTCTTTTGGGGGGTAATGGGCAATTCTTTCCAGAATCTATTGCCCTAGGGATTTTGAACAAGAGATTTTTCCTCATCAGCAGGCAAGAAAGTCTGAATAAGTTCCCTATTAACTGTTTTCCTTAATTAAACTGATGAACTCATAGTCTGCATGGTGATCCAGTAACAGTTCTCAAGCAGCTGTGCTGATCTAATAGTTTATTGTCAACAAAATGGGGGAGTAAACACTCCCTCCATTCCTCTTCTACTGCTTCTGTCTTCCCTCCTTTACTCTCACCAGTGGCCATGGAGTGTCCCCCTCCTTGTGCTGGCTTGCATACTCAGCAGATCTTTCCAGACTCAGTTGGCTCACTAACCAATAGAAAACTTGACACTTTTTTACTAATTAATTTTCTGTGGTGAGTTGAATCAGTGCAAAGAGTGGTCTGAGAAGCACCTGATCCAACACAAAGGTGAGCAGCATGTAAGTGGCCAACAGCAGGGAGAAGACAAAATGACAAGAATTTCTGTGTTTCAGTTTCAACCATTGCAGAACTTTGCTTGTTGACATTTTTGGTTCAGAATGAGCACCAGTGATAGCAGTGATAGCTTGGATGGCTTGGGTACTGAGGAAGGAGAGTACCTCTGCAAGAGCAGAGGACAAGAATGCCTTGCTATTACTTGCAAAGGAGGCCAGTATAACCAGGTGAAGAAACACCCATGGAAAAGTTCCCTTTCAAGCATAGCTCAGATTTTCCTTGTTTATGACTTCTTCATAGTGCTGCATTTTGAATTTGACCATTATGAAGAAAAAATATTTTTTCATGAAACATTATTTGGCAACAATATGTATTTTATAATTGTTATTAATGTTAGCTAGAACAGTTGCTGAATTCCAAACCTGTGAACAGACATCTAGTTCACATGTATCCCCAGACTAAACTTCAGTTTACCTTTCCCTGATGTCTGAAAGTCCATTGATGGGACATACTGTTCACACAACTCCCCCAGAGCTCCTATATCTAGGATGTTTTAGCTTATGATACTGATGTCGTGATTCTTAGAGGATCCAGACAGAGAACCTTTGAAAAATAGTTCTGTATACGTAATTCACACAGCTTTGGATATTTTTTACCTAAATCATTGTTTCCTACAGGGGTTGCACAGCTAAGCATTTGTTGTTTGGTTGCCTAAACATGCAACCATTAGAATTAACGTGACATATAAAGTTTTGCTAGCCCTCTGTTTTTCAAGCAAACCTATTAGTATGGCAAAATTCAAAAGAGTACATATGTAACCCCATCTGTAAAGCAGGTATTTTCACTGTAAAATACAAAAACAGAAGAGATGGTGTTATGCAAATCAGATACTCTCTGCTAAGGCTCTTACTAAAACAAGTCTTTAATGCACAAAACCTGTAATGAAATGTAGCAATACTTATTAAATAACTTCTCAATATTTATCCATTATGGAAGAAATGAAAGAATTTCTTTGTTCCATGAAAGGCTTTTAACAGGGTAACTTAAAGTCTGAAGAGCCAATAACACTACAGAGAGAACCATGCACCTTATAAATGCTTCCTTTCATTCAAAGGACAATTCACTTGGTGTCCAATAGGATGAGGGAGATGGCCAGTGGTTGGTTGCTTTTTAGTCCAAATGATCTCTCTTACAATCTGTAGAAAAAAAAATATTCTTATATCTGATTATTTGCATCTTCTCTGATTATGCTAATTTCTTCTGTAAATTTTCTTGCATGGTTCATGTTTGTATAGTTATTTCTTTTGATTTTCCTGTCAAACTGGGGCATAAGAATATTTCTCTCTTAATTGACCTCCTCTTTCACAATGCCACTGGGGCTGAAAATATTATTCAATCTGACCAATTTAAAAGCTCTTGAAAGAAACAGTGATTATGTTCTGGAACAGTGTAAGATATTTTCGGGGGTCTTGGTTTTTTTCACTTTCCAGATCTAGAACTGGATGTTGTGTTTAGCAAGGGAAGGAATTTAAATTAATTAGGAATGTGTGAACTCAGTTTTCAGTATTTTATCTAATACTTTTACCTAAATCTTTTTGACTCATATCTTTCAATCAGTTTTACAGCTGGAAAACAAATAGTATTTGTAATATTTGAGCATTTTGTACAGGTCAAAATATGTTACCATCTTGAAAATTCAGTAACTTTAAAATTTTATCTACTCAAAATTATGAAAAAGTAAATAAATTAGGTGAATTTAAACATTATTTTGACACATTTTAAAATATTTAATTTCAGGTTTATTTTATTGAATTATTTTAAAGGTAGGGTGACATTTGTCTGTAGTGTAGCACATGGGAATTCAGGAACTGCCATGAGAGATTAAAAACAAAGCCTATCTGGTTTATCATTTTTGAATGATGAATGTCAACTATTCTGACAGGTAGTTGATGCCAAATATTTATGGGAAAAGTGCTGACCTGTCTAGGAAGTAGATTTAGGTGGAAGATGCAAAAAAACCCAAACAACCAAACAAAACCCAAAAACAACAACAAAAAAGCTTCAAGATATGTGATCTCCAAGTTGCTCAATTAAAATTTGTGTGAGAAAATTAAGTTTCATTTCATGTTGTGTAGTGTGGTATTAAGGTGTTTTCATCTTGCTATAGTTGCTATTCAATATTTGTTAATTCAGATATCTGTCTGCAACTGTAGTGCACATAGATCAAATTCTAGTAAATTTATATATTCTTATTATTTTTTGCAAAACTCTGAGAATGTAAGTCTTGTGAGTGTGGCCATTCCTGGCAGCACACTGCTCTGCAGATCCTCTGCTCCATTATTTCCCCTGACATTTCTTACTGTCCCTGTGTAATTTCCTGCTGTGGTTTAACACATGACTCAGCTGTTTATGTAGCCACGTGTGAGCGGGATGCGGGAATTAATCCAGATAAAAGACAGAGGGAGAAGAGGAGCAAGTGAAGGGTTGTTTAAGCCAGTGTTGATAGCAAATAAATGTAGAAACATGTTTCATGCTAGTCTCAAACAGCATCTGTTAGAGGCTTCATCTGCCCCTGAGGGGAGGGAAGAAGTACTCCCTAAGTATTGTTTCCTTAAATATCCAGAATTTGGAGATATCCATCTGTGTAAACATGACAAAGAGTCTGCTCCTGTAACAATCACTTCAGGAATTAGAGGAGAAAGCTTAGCAGATCCTGCTTCAGTTTAAAGCTGTTCTATACCTGTGTCAGCCATCCCTCTTCATCAAGTCTTGCCATCTTTCCAGTACACTATTCATCCAAGTGAACTTGAGCAGAAATAGTTGGCTGAACTGAAGCAAATGAGACATATTTCCTGCTCACAGCTCTTCCTAGGGATTAAGATATAAGTTATCTGGGCAAGAAGGCAGCTCAGCAACCAGGTGGGCAGCTGAGAAATATAACACACTAATCATGACAGTAAAATTAACCACAAACTTTTAGCCTAGTTAAAATATTAAATTTAGATCTCTTTTTCCCCCCAAAGTTGTAGTCCACATAATAGCCCTGTATAGTCCATTTAATCTCTTTCCAGACCAGAATTAATAAGGCCACAGGCTCCTTGGTTAATTTCTCAAGCAAATTGTAATCCCAAAATAAATGTAAGGGCAGTTTAGCTCATTCAACAAACAAGTACAATAAACTGCTCTACATGCATGCAGGTCAGGTAGCCTTGCAGTGATAGCTTAGTCTCAAAGAAAACCTCTTGCACCTCCCAACCCTCCTAGAGGTAGCCACCTCCTATATCTGTTGGGATCCAGTTTAAGCCTACACACAGAGAATTGCTTCCCTGAGCACTTCCCCACACCAGTGGACTTATTAGTTACAGGGCAGAATAAACTGGTCACAGAGTTCCTCATGGTGCCACTTAGACCATATGACAGTTCCTGCTGGTCACAGTTCCTGCTACAAGTTAAACCTGTAGCACAGCAAGATTGCTTCCTGTCCCAGCACTAAAGAAATATTAGGAATTGTACTGCCTCATGCAGACACTTAAGACATAAAATCACATTTTCCCAGCTTCCAGATAAGACTACATGTATTATCTCATCTCTGGTTTTGGTTGGTTGATTGGTTTTGGGTTGTTTTTATTTTGGGTTGTTTTATTTTGGTTGGTTGGTTGGTTTTGTTTGTTTGCTTTAGTTTTGGTGGCTTTTTGGGTTTGGTTTTTTTTTGAAGGGGTGGCTTCTGGTATGTTTTTTCCCTATTATTATAGACTAAAGGGAGCTAGAGTAAGGTTTCTGTTTGACAGTCAGGTGACAAAAGCTAGAGGCTAAAATCAATGGAAGCCATAAGTACTACAATAAAATATAAGGCCATTTTTATGTAGGTGTCTATGGGACATAGAGTCTACAAAGTCTTGATCTTCTTAATATGTAATTTCTGCGCTGGGAGCAATATTTACTTGCTTCACAAGGGTACTGTAATGTAATATGAATTAACTTTTAAGCACTCTGAATCCTCAAATGAAAAGAACTCTTCACGTGTAAATTCCCAGGATCAATAGTGCATTATCACACACAGAATCCCAGTTGTCCTATGGCAGAAATGCAAGCAGGACAATTCCCCAAAGCAAGTGATGTTTATTAGGTGTTTCAAATCTGAGAAAAATTGGGACACCATGGTAGTTTTTTTTTTATCAGGCAAAGAACTGAATTTACTGATCATAGGAACAGGACAGGAAATTAATAGTAATAATAATAATTAATAATAATAAATCAAGCCAGATAACTGCAAGTTTGCTGATGACACTAAGCTGGGAGGAGTGGCTGACACACCGGAAGGCCGTGCTGCCATTCAGAGAGACTTAGACAGGCTGGAGAGTTGGGCAGAGAGAAACATGATGAAGTTCAACAAGGGGAAGTGTAGAGTTTTGCATTTGGGGAAGAACAACACAATGTCCCAGTATAGGTTGGGGGCTGACCTGCTGGGGAGCAGTGTAGGTGAAAGAGACCTGGGGGTCCTGGTAGACAAGAGGATGACCATGAGCCAGCAATGTGCCCTTGTGGCCAAGAAGGCCAATGGCATCCTGGGGTGCATTAGAAAGGGTGTGGTTAGTAGGTCAAGAGAGGTTCTCCTCCCCCTCTATTCTGCATTGGTGAGGCCGCACCTGGAGTATTGTGTCCAGTTCTGGGCCCCTCAGTTCAAGAAGGACAGGGAAGTGCTTGAAAGAGTCCAGCGCAGAGCTACTAAGATGATTAAGGGAGTGGAACATCTCCCTTATGAGGAAAGGCTGAGGGAGCTGGGTCTCTTTAGTTTGGAGAAAAGGAGACTGAGGGGTGACCTCATCAATGTTTTCAAATATGTAAGGGGTGAGTGTCAGGGAGATGGAGTTAGGCTTTTCTCAGTGATGACCAATGATAGGACAAGGGGTAATGGGTGTAAATTGGAGCACAGGAGGTTCAAGTTGAATATTCGAAAAATTTTTTTTACTGTAAGGGTGACAGAGCCCTGGAACAGGCTGCCCAGGGGGGTCGTGGAGTCTCCTTCACTGGAGACATTCAAAACCCGCTTGGACACGTTCCTGCACGATGTACTCTAGGTGGCCCTGCTCTGGCAGGGGGGGTTGGACTAGATGATCTTTCGAGGTCCCTTCTAACCCCTATGATTCTATGATTCTATGATTCTATGATAACTGCTAAAACTCTGCAAATCAGCTCATGTGGTCACCTGATGTCTCACAAAGAAGCACCCTCGATGCAACCTACATTGCCATGTACCATGTACAAAGTTGCCCACATGCAGAAGCATCAACCCACATTTGCACAGTGGGACACACAAGTGCCTGATCCTAGCCAGGGATGAATGCCTCGTTTCATGTGTATTGGAAATGCTGCAAAGCCTGAAAAAAATGTCATGATCCAGAAGCACCACTGAAGCCCAGTGACATTCCAGCGTCTGCAATGTCTAACATCCTCTGCCCAATTCCTTTGGACATAGTCAAATCAAACTGGAACTATACAGTTGCAGAAAGTCACTAGTTCAGCTTTTTGCAGATGAACTTATTTGGTGGATACTCAAGGGAGAACTGTGACCAGAAAATAGGAGATACCTTTTCCGAAACTAGCCCAATCCTAATGCTCTACACTGAGTGATGGGATGCAGAACACATCGAGGAGAGCCTCTTCAGACATCTGCACAAGCTTTCTAAGATTTGTCAGATTTCAGTGAAGCCCTAAAATGGAGAGGCCAATTCAGTTGGTGGAGAAGGAGACTAGACTGGCTGGAGTTCAGGTGTGAAGGGATACTGCATCTCTGAGCCCGTGTATGGAAAACAGGTCTGGTGAGAGGAGATTATTTTATTTGGCTACCAATAACTTGATGACTCTTGCCTGAATTCTCTGTGGTAAAAATGTTTTCTTTCACTAAAAATGTTTTGCTTTCACCTGCCATAGCTCAAAAGAAACTAAGTAATACATTTCTCCTTGTGTTTATTTTTGCTTTTGCTTTCTCACCTGACCAAGTGGAATCCTTATGTGACCTGGTCCTGACTAGGTTGCTGAAACATGGTTGGTGGCCACTCTCAAGCAAGACACTACCATGCAATGAAGCAGAATTTTAAAAGTTTTGCAATTAATAGAATTTTAGCACAAGCAAAATTGGCCATAAAGACAGATATGTGTCTGAATATCAAAAGCTAAGTAGACAATTGGAGTTAGAAAATTCTGAACCATCAGGATGCATCCTTTCAGGGGCTACATATTAGCTTTGATTTGATAATCAGTGGACTGACTAGAGAATTGGATTCTCTACTTTCAGTTATCAAGAGAACCTTGAAGAATTAAGAGAAGGTAAGGCACAGGAGTTCATAATTGGATTAACCCAACAATTACTTCGTTACACTGAAGAGTGACAAAAGCTGCCAGCTGCATTGCCATATGAATCGTAGGAGGAAGTTGCAGATAAAGGTCAATAAAAAGGACATAATAGAAAATAACTGGAGAAAGGTGGCATCCAGCCCATCTGTCAAAACAGATAAGGCTAAGTCTAGAACTTGAATGATAGAAAATGAAATGCAACATAATCTGCCCTGACATGGAAGGAATGACAAAAGACGGTGCATGACCAAGAAATGTGCCAAACTGCAGAACAAGTGCACTGAAAGGATGAAAGCCTTGCATTTGGCAGCAAGGGTGATAGGAACATCACCCTTGCTTCTTAGTGTTTCTGCTGCTAGTGAGAGACATCCAAGACAGAGTGCTTGGAGAATAAGGAGACAGTTGGTCAAAATACATTGAGGGCTGAAGCTATTATCTCTGACATGGACTGCACACAAGTACCCTCCAGTAAGGACGGTCCTAAACTAGACAGTAGGATTAACAATGTTAAAAGAAAAATATGCTGAAATCAGCAAGAAAATTGGAGGTAACAGAGTGGGCAGCAGAAAAGCCTTGAATGGAATCATAGCATGATTTGGGTTGGAAGGGACCTCTAAAAGTCATCTAGTCCAACCCCCTCCAGTAAGCAAGGACACCCAGAACTAGATCGGGTTGCTCAGAGCCTCGTCAAGCATCACCTTGAATATCTCCAGGGATGAGGTCTCAAGTATCTCCCTGGGCAACCTGTTCCATTTTCTGCTACCCTCACAGTAAAGAATTTATTCCTAACATCCAATCTAAATCTACTCTTCTGTAATTTAAAACCACTGCCCTTTGTCTTATCACCACAAGCCTTACAGTCCCTCTCCAGCCTTTCTGTAGGCCCCGTTCAGATACTGGAAGGTCACTGTTATTGTCCAGGCTGGACAACCGCAGCTCCCTCAGCCTGGCTTTGTAGGAGGGATGTTCCAAACAGCAGGAGATTTAGCTGCTCTTGCATTAAGTGGCCGGTTAAGTTTTCAAACTGTGAATTACTTTCATGCGCTTACTCTTTGTATTCTATGAAACATAATTTTTTGTTATGTACATGGTAATTATTTCCTTCATTCTACATCCATGTAGCCTTGCATAGCATTGCACATTTCTTATTCTCATCTACCATCTTTTTAGTAAATGTGCTACTATACATTGTCTTAAAAAATGCTTTTTTAGCACTGATGTTCTAATTCCTTTTTTAATTATTACTTTTTTTTTCCCTGGAACTGGTGGCTTATCAGTCAGCAGAGGCTGGCACATAAAGCTGCCTGTAAGGAACCTCATGAATAACAGATCTCTTCCACAATGCCACCGCCTGCCATTCTTCCCTGCGGGGCCGAGATCACAAGCTGATGTGCCTCCCGTTGCCATTTTCCAGCCCCGTGCCATTGTCCCCGATGGGCCGAGCTCAGGGCCCGGGAGGCCCATCCCACCCGACACCAACAAAGGCGCCGCCGCCGCTCTCAAGATGGAGGCCCCGGGCGATGTGGCGCCGCCGCCATGTTTAGAGGGGGCGCTAGGTGCCGTGAGCGCTGTGAGCCGGGTCCCGGCGGGGGGTGACACTTCCTCTGTGTCCGGGAAAACCGGGAAAACCGGGAAATGGCTCTCGGCTAATAACAGCCCGACTGTAACGCTGAAAGGATGCGGTGATTGAGGTCGCAGTGGTTTTCAGCAGTGCAGGAATCGGAAAGCTCCACCATGCTTCCTTACTAGGGAAGAATTTAGTAGAGTAAGCACATACGCAGTACAGAGAACTTTAGATATAATCGATTTTAACTTCTAGGTTACTATAGATGATTTGGAACTCAAGAAGAGATAACGGAAATACATTTTTTTATATATATAGTAAGGAAGTTGACCCTATACTGATATGCCTGTTCGTGCCTGAAAACATCAGGGCTGCCTCCCAGCAGAGGATCCCTTCTGAGTCCCCCTCAGAGGATCCCCTCTGCCCACAGGACTCAGCATCACTTACCTTGATGGTAGTTTGGCTGGAATTCCCCACTGTGTTTTTACTCTGAGGTGGTAGACTCTCCATCCCTGGAGACATTCAAGGTCAGGTTAGACGTGGCTCTGAGCAACCTGATGTGGTTGAGCATGTCCCTGCTCACTGCAGGGGTGTTGGACTGGATGACCTTTAAAAGTCTCTTCCAACCCTACCTATTCTATAATTCTAACAATATATTTGAAAGATAATAATGCCATTTTTTAGCTTTTTCCATTTGAACTTTGTTATGGAGAACACTCACCCTATTCTCAACAGAGTTATTGCAGCCACCGTTGCTCATCCAGACCTTGTCCTACTTGGTATCTCAGTGGCTGTGGACACATTGCTCTGAAAAGGAAGTGATGGATGTGGCTGTATGGCGAGGTGCCAGGTGAGCTGGTGTTCTGCTGGCAGCACTGCTGAGGGCAGCCTGCTTGGGAACACCTGGTGGGGCTGGAGCCATCGGCAGGAATGCTTCAGGCACAGCTCTAAACATAGCATCAGCCTCACTGTGGAATGGGATTCCAATAGTAGGTTTGGACTAGCTTTCACAGTGCAGTTGTAGATATATTCAATGCATCTTGCACAGAAGATGTAGAAGTGTCATGACCCAGAAGGTGGGTACAGCACTGTCACATCTCACAAAGTAAGCATGGCTCCCCAGAGGTGGGAGCCCAAACCAAATACCGCATCCCACAGAGAGGGTATGGAGTTACATCCCTCAGAGTGGGCACAGGTAGAGTTCCCGAGAGGTGGGAGTTGACCTAGGGAGATTCAGACTGGACCCCCTTGCTTTTTAAACTCTTTCAGAAAGGAGCCTTGGTGTAGCTGGATCCAGTCCTCCTCTCTTAGTTAATCTCTTTTACCAACATATAAGGCGAGATTAAGTTCAGGAATTCTCTGTGCAGTACTTTAAGCCCAGGAGTCTTGTACAAAACACAACTTTACTTAAATGTAAGATTATAAAGCATGTCAAAAGCACACCACAATATTACTCTCAAATCAATAATAGATTACAAGTATCAGAATTAGAAATGCTGGTACTTTCAAAGCAATGGATTACAAACAGCATAACTTAAGGAAATTGTCAAAACAACAGGTTACAACTAATAAAACAAAGCAATGGTTTGCAAAACCTAACAGAGTTAGAAACTGTCACCCTTATGTGCTGAGATGTTAGAGAGAGAAAGGGGAGATAGAAAAGATATAACCACCCTTAGATGCAGCAATGATCTTGATAGGAAGCTGTAGTCCTTGGATGGCGGGCATGCACCCAGTGTTTTAAGTCTGACCCTTTAATGCTACCTGGATCCACCTTTTTGGAGGGGGCTTGGTGTATCTTTCACAGACTCAGTGTTGAATTTTGCAGTGTTCTAGAAAAGAGTTGGTGGGGCATGGGTGTCCAAGTGATGACTTGGCTCCTCCAGCTGGACTGACCAGGCACTGGCTCTCATTTCTGTGCATGCACCCTGTTCTGTGGCTTCACAGAGGGCATACACCAGAATGCACTCTGCCTCTGCAGGGTACTGCTTGCCAGCCCCTGTCCCTTATCAAATAAGGGCAGTGTCCTGCTTCTCAGGACAACCACTGAACGTGGGGCTGCTCTTGCAAGACCATGGCCCAGTTTATCAAGGTGGTTACCCAAATAGGGGTCTGTCCTTGCGAGAACAGAGTCCAGGTGGTTTATCAAATGAGGACTCCACCCAAGCACAGTGACCATTTTGTTAGTGTGATTGTTTGGGACAATTATTCATTTAGGGACTCTATAAGAAGGGTGAAGCAAGTAATTTATTTTTATTAATTTAATAACACCTCTTAGAAGTACATTTTTTTTTTTTTTTAAGTGTAACAGACCAAATTTTAAAGGAAGCTGTATTATCAAGGTCTAATAAATAAAGGTATTTGCAGTCTGGACTTTCAACTGATACAGTTTCTGGGTTCCACTAACTGATATGATCTGTAAGAAGGGCTTGTATTTGTGGTCTTACTTGCTGAAATATTTGAATAAATTGTACAACCATTTGAAAAGTAGAAGGTAATACAAGCTCTTCAAATTTCTCAAGTTTCAAAACGAAATATGAATGTGCTAGAAGTTTGCTATTTAATTAGTTTTTAGCTTATGAGAACACTTGGGGTGATGTTTTGAAGAGATAGATAAAAAAAAATATTAGCTATCCTTAAGAAATTGTTATAGCGCAAACTGATTTTTTAAAAATTTGAAAAAGAAATACATTAAATGTTCCTTAGAAATCTTTATCCAAATAGCTAGTAAGTACTTCATGCTATCCTTTTTTTAAAGTTTGCCTCAAGCTGATCCTGCTGGTGGAGAAGAAAAGCAATGTGTATGTTAGGAAAGCTAAGTGGAATGTTTTGGGTAGATATATGTAGCCAAAACTAATTGCTTCTTTCTAAAGTCTGAGTCAGATCCTATGTGAATACACACACTTTCTTTTATACAGTATTTATAATTGAATTTAATTAAAAAAACTAATTGCTATGTATTTTACAGCAGGTGTTGATTGGTCTTTTGGAACTCATTTTAAGCCCAATATTAATTACTACGTTAACACTGTATGAAGTTAAATTGCACACAAATACTTTAGAACAGGTATTGAGATGTATATGAAGTAATTAACACAGTGGGACTAATAATCTGTTACCAATACAAGGTTGCATTATGAGATCTGATAACTTATAAACAATTTTTCATATTCATAAATGGAGAAGAGTGAGCATTCAGTTTCACCCTTTTACACTGCTACACATAATGCCGTCTAGAATTGCTACTTTTTAGGAAGACAGCAAGTTGCCAGGATGTAGGCTGAAAAATGCTGGGTTTGATTTAAAATTTTATTGCCAGATTTCACACTTCATACTTAGCAAGAACTGTTTCTTGCCAAGTGAACTTTCAGAAGACCATACTGTGCAAATACTGTATTTGAAAAATAGACATAAATCTGTGAACACAGACTGCAGTCCATCCAGAGAGTGTGAATGTTTAACCTAGAGAAGAGCTGCCTGCGAGAAGCACTATATTTATTGTTATAAAACATTCTTTCTGTATTTCAAAATCACTTCAGGGAAGCCTATCCCAGCATCCTCAGATGCAGATCTTTTTGAGAAGGTGATAAAAGTTTTGTTTAATCATGAACTAAAACTACATATTCCATACTCTGGTATGAATCTCCCAGTAGAAATATTTGAGGATCAGAGTAGCAACCAGTACAAAAAGGAAAACCAAGAACATTGCAGAAGTCTGGAAAAGGCTCCTTGAACTAGTGGAAAGATTTAGAACTGTGAAACTGCTCTCTGGGTAGCTTAATGGATGAATGGCATAGAGACATCAAGACTGAATGAAGTCTCAGTGAAGAAATACCTAGGCAGATTACATAGGTCTTCTTGATATGCAAAGTTATTTGATGTAGAATGGCAGAAATTACAGTGAAAAGTGGTTTAGAGATCATCACTACAGAGTCAGCTTGTTGCGCTACACAGTGAAATACTGATGAAGGAAGAACATCCATCAGCTGGCTGAGGTGCTGCTGAGAGGGACTAGGGATGTGGATCAGGTGACATTTTAAAGGACTATGTGTTCTGCCTTTGCATTTGTTTGCTCCAGCAGTTTTAAAGATCTTCGTGGATCAGTTTGGGAACAGGTGACAAACCTGACTACCTGCAAAGGCACTCTGCTATACAAACCTAGTATCCCAGATACCAGGTGTTCCAGACAATGTGTTTTTTAAAGTTACACAGTTCTTAGTTACAAGAACAAATCCATTTCTACTCACCTCCCAGAGACTGACTGGAAGCAATTGTAAAGTAAAAAGTAACCATGGTTACTTAATTGACTGTTAAACAGCAGAACATTAAATTTACATTTACTCAACTACAGCTGGGACATGTCTCTTGATTTTCAGATTATTTCACTAGAATACTCTGGTTTTCACCGTGGTTAAATACACAACTCAATCACTTCAATCCTACCTATAGAAAGTGTACTGCTACAGTTGTAGAACTGTTGTCAGCACAATTAAATTTCCATCTAAATTCTGTCTTAGTCCTGTCTCCTTTTATTTTAGTAAATTTGTTTAACTTGAAAAGTTGGGTGGACTAGTTTTGAATTCCAAATGATGAAGAAAAAAATCCTTATACTGTGCAACGTTGATGTATTTTAAACTTGCTTCAACCCAAAATATTGCAGTTCTGTAGAACTACAGCCACTGTAATCTGATAGCCAAATACTGTGTAGGATCTGAATCTATGGATCCAATAGTTCAAAATATTCCATTGCTGTCTTACCTTGCTTTCCACTCTTCAAACTCTTGCAAAAATAATGAATGGGATGTGTTTCTTGAATGGAGGTTGTAACTAAGAAAAACTATATATAATTATTACAAATTCAATTAAAATCCTGGTCATTTACTGGATCAGGAGAAGCCTTAGGACCAGGTCCAAATTTGTAAATGCTGGATCTCCTTTCAATACAGATTTAATCTAGACCAAGCATGAATACAGCACTCTACCAGAGCACTTGAGACAGTGTTTATGCCTTTTTTATGGTGGCAATCCCTTTTGACACTATCTAGATGAGGACGCTTGATTCAGAAAGAAGTCAAAAGTAGCTTGGTGAGATAATACCTGATCAAATATCAATTTTTCTAGGAAAGAGTTGATCTTCACATTTTTTATATACAGTTGACGTTACATGGATGGTGAGTTTCTATGAGCTTAGGTCTTTGCATCATGTGACTGCCGTTGTTTTTAATCCAATACCACTAGATTTCCTAATTGTTTTTAATCCAATACTACTAGATCTCCTTGACTGACAGCCTTGTGCAGCTGTGGCCATATAGTCTGTTCCTATCAACCAAGCAGAGGAAGAGTGTCTTCAGAAACCAACTAGAGGATTTTAAAATGTTTATTATTTATTAAAGCACCTGAGTAACACTTTCATCTGCACTGTACAAAGATTACTAACAGGGATGATTCTGAGCTAGTGCATTGTGATTATTAGTTCAATAGGGACATTTTCAAGTAAATTTTCATTCTCCCAATGGATTATTTCACATGGAAAGGCCATTGCTTAATCTCAGCATGCGGAAGAAGCTTTTTGTGAGCTGTAAACTGATTGTAGTTACATGACAAATCTTTTAAATATTGTCAGTTTTCTAATGGAAATCTAGAATCCTTTCTCCATACTTCATTTTCTAACTACATAGTTTGATTTTCAGCAATAGTAATCAACAGCGGCCATGAAGTTCATTTGGAACTACCAGGTGTCACTTCTGAAAACAGAGCTGCTTGATTCAATGTCTGTCTTATTCTCAGGCTACCAAATAACATCTTAGAATATCTGCCTGATCTGTGTAGCGGGAGGAGCCATTCTTGCTCCTGAAGCTCGACGAGCTGCTGGTCTCTTCCAGGACTCCAGCCACCACACAGCGCTTCCAGGGTAGAAGTGTAGCAGGAAGAGCCTTTCTTGCTCCAGAGGCTCAACAAGCTGCTGGCCTCTCCATACCTCGCACCGGAGTGAGCTGAGCTTTTTTTCTGTGGGTGTGTGTCCCACCTTTATTGGTCCCCTGATCTTGCTCATGCCCAATAGGGGCCTGTCCTAATCAGGCACAGGTGGACTCACACCCACTCACTGGCAATTCGAGGCACCTGGTTTATCTTGTCTCTCTACAGATCTGAATAATGCATTCTAGAGTTTTTCTAAGATATTGACAGCTAACTTTATCTACAGTAGGATTAATGACCAATTGAGGGTGTTTAACCCAAATAAGAAGCTTAAGCTGGACCAACCCCTTAGTAAAAGAACTCTGGGAACAGAGAAATAAATCAGAGATCGCTTCTTTCACACACAGGCACATGGATGGCTTGGCTATAGAGAATTGTTGTCTATGCATACCTCTCCCTTCCTGTACCTGCTTCCTTCTGAAAGGAGATAGGGATTCCTGTAGTCACTACACCGTGACTCCTGAGAGGAGTCACCCCCTGAGGCCTGTATTGGAGTAGGTAACAGATTCTCGGCAACTGTTCTTGCCAGGATGGTAGGGAAGGCACCCCCTGTCAGCACTGCTCCAGTAGAGTAGCCACAGTAAAGCTAATGGGAACCCCATGTGGTGATACACCTGAGCCCACAGACTACTTCATGGGCTAGGAGAAGATGCCCCAAAATATATGGATATTACAACTGAGATTTGTCAGACAGGTCTTTGAGGCTGAGAGCTCGCTTGTCCCCACTGTAGAATAAGGAGTTAGGGATCATCTGGGTCTTGAGGACGATATCGTAAAGTAACCAGAAGCCCTGAGTGTTCATGGTTAGTATGAGCAGTCATGAACCTTAAGTCCTCACCTGATGCTTTGAAGGTGTGTACCCCCTTCCTTCATACCTCCACTTAAATACAACTGAGTTCTAAATTGCTGAAAGTCTTGATACATTAATCAAGTTATGATCAAATTGGTATAACATATTGTATCATTGTTCAGAGAACTAGACTACTAATGTGATAGAGTTTGTTGTTGAAGGACAGATAGGAATAAACAAAAATTTATCTTTGCTATGCATTGCAGATGGTAGAGGGAAATCTGCTGCTGAAGATCTTTTGACAAATAAAGGAAATATGTATGGGTGTTACCACTGTGGGAACAACCTCAAGTTTTAACTACTTGTGGGTAAGCAGACAAGTCATTCACTGCAACTATTTGATAGTAATGTAGGTTCTTAATTAGGCTTATTATTTGTTGGGAAGAGAACAAAATAGGACACAGACTGTCCAGTAAGGTCCCACAATGCTCTGATAAAACCTTTTGGAGGAAGGGGGGGAAAGCACCTTGAGGAAGCGCCTACAATACAAATTTTTAACCAACTGACAAATGGATTAAAATTGGGAAGTTAGGAGAACAGCAAGGAAGGAAGAACTATAAAATAGAAATTCAAGATCTTCAGGAAAATAAGAACAGGCAGGAACTGGAGACAAGTTGGACTGTTTCATTGTGTAAGGAAAGACGGTATATGTACAAAACCACCAACCTGATTAAATAATGTGTTGTTAATTTTTCTTAACAACAGGGAATCACAGAGAAAGTGTAAAATAGCTCAAATTACCAAGAAAGAAATTAAAAATATAGCATAAATGTAGAGGTGCAAAAATCATAGAGGCCAAAATACACACACAAAAAAAGGAGACACTGAGCTAAGATGATTAATGTATGCTACACATGTATATATATATGTAACTACATTAAAAATAACATGAATATCAATAAAAGCATGAGCCCACAGAAAAATAAGAATGTTATCAACAGATCTAACAGATTAATGACTTTTTTGCATCAGATTCCACCTCCAAGGTCAGTTTCTATCAGATGGTAGCATGATGCCATAGTTAAAGGAGTAAGTATTCAGTGCAGAGAAAGAAAGAACATATGAGAAAATACTTTGAATTGTGTATTTTAAATTGTCTGAACATGACTAACATATATCTAGGATGCTTAAAAGAAGAAGTATTTAGCAGTTATCTATCTTTTACAAATTGTGAAAAGTAATGATAGGTTAGAAAAGGGAAGACATCATACTTGTATTTAAAAAGGGGGAAAAGAGAAATCAGGAAATTCTAGACCAACCAAATACCTTTTTCTGTAAAAATACTGGAACAAACTACTTATGAGAATCAGAAAGAACAAAGTTACATCCAGCATAAAGTATTGTACACTGATTTTAGTAATGGTTTTGATATTCCTCTGTGTGAAAGTCTAATAAATAAACTAGAGAAACATGACCTAGATGAGATGACTGTAATACAAAACTGTACTAATAGAGTTGTTATTGACTGTTCTCTGTCCAAGTGGGAGAGTGGAAAGAGCATTGACTGGAGTCCTGCAGGAGCAAGATCCACTATTTGAAAATATACCTGAGTAGTTAAATAGAAAATATGGCTTTGCAGATGACAAATTGGGAGAGATTTTAAGAACATTTAGTCAGAATTAGAATTTTAAAAAGTAAATTAGAGCAATAACCTAGGGGAAAAAAAGAGAAATAATATAACTCACAGGGAAAAGTGCAAGATGCTACCTTTGGGCAAAAAAAATGTAAAGCAGGATTGAGAATAACTGAGTGCTCAGGTGACTATACTACTAAGAAGAATGTGGGTCTCCTGGTGTATTAACCAATAGCAGGGTGAAGATACAGGAATTCAGTCTGCAAGACACAGGAAATAATCCCACATTATATAGCACTGGAGTCTGCAGCTGTAATACTGTGTCCAGTTCTGGGCCCTCAACAAAGTTATGCATCAACAAGTGTCCAAAGAAAAACAAAAGCATTACTAGAGCTGTAGAAAATATGGTCTGAAAGAAATTAGGAATATGGTCTGGTCATTTTTATTCTGAAAAAGCAAGTAAGATTCAAAATGGATGTTAGGGAAAACTTCTGAACGTTGAAGGAGATGTGTTGGGACAAAATTCATGAGGCTGATGAGGTTGTAGAGGTTGTTGAAAAACAAGGTAACTGAAATTTTAAAGAGCAGGTCAGGAATGATAAAGATATAATTTTGCAATGGGCTACATTGACAGACTACATGACCTTGAGAGATCACTTTCATCCCTAGCATTCCATGTCTTCTCCACAAACTTACCAGTTCTGTGGGATTTCAGTCTAGTGAAGTAGAGGACCAGCCTCTACTTTTCCAAATTTCCTCAGAAATGTCTGGGTTTCTTTTTGTTTGTTTGTTTGTTTTTAATGAAAACTGCTTGCTCAGATGTTTGCTCAGTCATAATATTTATTTTCAGTATCCTTCTGTAGATTAAGGATTAGGACATCCTGGTGAGGTCTTAAATTAAGTCCTGTAAATAACAGTGCTGGAGTGTGTTTCTACAGACAGAAGATCATTGTGTTGTCAACTATCTTGAGCTAGCCAGCTTAATACCATGCAGGAATGAAGCAGAGATTGCTTTCTCAAATGGCTGGATGAATCGTTTCACTAATCCATTCATGGCAGGAGGGTAAGAGGCTGATGTATCACTTTGATAGCATTTCCTCAAAAAGCAGCTGGAACTCTTCATATGTGAACTGAGCCATTATCACTTATAGTCTGTTTGGGGAATTCTTGTTCATGGGCCTTATTACTTTCACCATTTCCAGTTCTTTGCACAGAATACATCAGACTATTTTAGATTTCTTTTGTACCTGAAGATACAGCACAGTAGTCCAAATGGCATTAATTATGCATTCTTCAATCAGTATCTGGAAAGTGCCAGAACGTTTGATGTTCTGAAAAGAGCTGGTAAGGCACTGTCACACACTGACCCCTTCCCATCACTCAGTGTGCTCAGACTGCTATGGAGTAATTAGCCATTCCCAAAGGTGCAAGACAGGTTATTTTGCATGTGTTGTGATTGTCATTCTCCTTGCCTTTGTAATTTCTTTTTATTTGTGGAAGGTGCTACACTATGTCTGTAATGATGACTGTCATTTTTACCACTCCCAGTAGTTAAGTTTCCCAGGAATAAATGTTCTGGTTCTTCCCACTATCTTTGGTATGTTCTAAACTGTAATTTTAGGCAAATAAAGATGGAATAAATTATTCACCTACACAAGTCCTTTTTTCTCAACACAGTACCACACACATTAGCCAGCTGTAGCACACTTTTGGTTTCATGATGCAGCTCATTGTTTCCACAGGATTCATTATGTGCCATACACAACAGATGAGCTGCTTCTACTTGTGTATCTTGATAGCCTCACTTGCCATCACTGATGGCAAACGTGAGTTCACATTGCTCTGCTGGTCATTACTTTTAATCTCTGTATCTTTATCAGCAAGTGTCCCAAAATATGATTTGTTTCTCTAACTGGACATCTGCCATTACATTACAAATCAGTTAGGAAGTCCAAGTCACATCTCTCCTACCTTTCCTCCCAGTCCCACATTAGCACCTCTGCTCAGGTGCACTCTTTCTGTCATGTGGTGGAGAAAAAAAGGCACCTGGATCCAGCTACCAGTCAACACAGGAGCTGTCTCCAACGTTGAAAACTGAAATTTGTAGATACTACCTATTGGTGAAGTAAGTTCCTTTCCATATGGATACTAGTGATTTTGATCCAGTTCTCAGAATTTCTTATCAATGCAACAAAATGGTTGTGTTCTACAGAGGTAAGAGGTTTAGAGTTAAAAATATAAAAGCCTTCAGTATAATCTCAAGATGATAAACTGAGATGATATCTCAAAATGAGAACTCTCCAAGGACTTCACTTTTATATTTCAATGCAAAATATACTGAATTAGCTATGCTCCATCTGCAAGCAATATTGCATTCCCATGTTTAAAAGTCCTGTGTTATGCTGAAAAATTCAAAGTGATTTTTTTCCAAAATGGTTAGCTAATTATGCTTTTCTCTGGAGTATTTTTCTTTTTAATTATGAGCATAGTTGAATATTCCTTAATCACAAACTATCAAATAGTACACTATTCCTTCACTTCATATCAAAGAAGCATCGCCATAGTTCCCTGGGCCAATGCCAAATGTACAAGACAACTACTACCTCAGCTGGTATATACCTGGCAAAATTCCATACATCAACTTCTATGTGACAACTACTAAACTGAGAATGCTAAAACAGGAAAATTCTGCAACATATCTTTTTTTATTATGATTTTTATTTTTTAATTATTATTTATTTACATGATTCACATTTAGTCTGAAAGTTAAAATTTATCAATGCCCAAGAAACACCTGCTTTAGAATTTATGCAGCTGGGAGCATTGGGAGAGGTAGGTGTTCTGTGAAGCTTCTGAACCCTGCACTGAGTCAGAAAAAGAAAGAATATTGAAACACTTAAGACTTTTACTCCATATGGTAAGGAACGTTTACTACAAAAGCACACATCTTTCAATATATAAATTAAGGTTTTGCTTTTAATTTCATTTGTACTGCCCAAATTCCACTTACCTCATTGCTTCTACTTTTGGTAAAATAGTTTCATTTTAATTCTGAAAGCATCATACTAGATTTATATATGATGATGACATTCCCAGCAGTGACAGACTTGATACAGAACTAAACAAATTCCAAATGCACCCATCAATCTACAAAAAAATGTCTGAATCATATTATTTTCTCTAGCAAATACAGAACTTGACAACAATATAATTATTCATTTAAAATATATACCCAAATTTGCATCTATAGGAAAATATGAAGAAAATTAAACCCCTTGCTATTTGTTGCTGAAGGAAATCAGGATTAAGAAATGCAACTCAATTCAGGGAAAATAATGGGTCAACTGTTATTAACTGTTCTTTGGAAATAAAAGACAAGGGCTTTTTTCTGCTATGCTTATCTTAGAATTCAATCACCCTTGAAAAGATCACTTACCAAAATGAGTAATTGTTACAAACAGCAAATCTAACAACAACCAACAAAAAGCTGTTTAGTGGAAAATACAATACCTCTATTTAGTTTCAGTGCCTTCCCAAAAATTTTGGATATATTTGATTCCTCCAGAAGAAAAACCTGATAATAAAGTCATTTCTTTCTTGATGCAATTCCACTTATTTCCAAAGAAAAAAAAATATTCTGATGAATATACAAACAATTTTAACTTTCTTTTATAGCAGAAGATCAATAAAGTGATGGTAACTCTTCTCTAAGAGTTCTACATCCTGAATTCCTTTAATTCCAGATCCTTGATGTGTTATCTACTTATGTATAATCACCTCTAAGCACTGACATGAAACTCATCAGTCTTCTTCTGACAAACTGATTAGACCACATGCAGTTTAAGTGTCATGAGACATTCTGGTTTTCTTCCTAATTCTTGATTCTAGTTGAATTTCCTTGGCCCTCTTAATGACAAAAGGATAACCCAAGATGCCTCCACTGGTCAGAAACCTAGGAATGGCTTTCTGACTGATTCTAGAATAGACCCTTGGCTGCCTAATGAACATAAAACAAGAGACCTTATCAGAATTAATTCCCACATGAGTTATAATATAACTTTTAGGGCAAAAAATAGAACTGTGATTAAAGCATTTGAAGTGATGAAAAATGGATGACAAAGCTTGATAAACAGTTCAAGTGCAGCCTGTGCTTTTCTTTTGCTTTATTATGTCTGACTTCAAGGTCTAGTTAATAAACAAGAAGCTCAAGTAATACCAAATATGAGTCCCATGGGAGAAATCTACAAAATATTTGTACTAAGCTAAAGTTACCCAGGCTTCTGCCTACAATGGTGTCTCTCACTACAGATTGGCTTTGCTCTATTCAGACATCCAAAAGCTGGGCAGTTAGAATAAATAAGCATTAAGATTACCCTAAGAAGTCCATGTAGAGTGAAAAACAGGAACAGAAATACCGTATCATCTACCTGGTGCAGTTTTGAGGGGCAAAAACTGCATGCTAAGTCCATTTTTTTCACTCTCAGTTATTCTCTGTAGTTTGCTCAATTCTTTTCTCTAATTTTCTTCATGTTTTGGACCCCGTTCTTCAGTACTGGTCCACAGCTTTGTAGAGCACTATTGTAATATATCTTCCCTTTTCATTTCTAGCATCTGCACAGAAGTTAGAGCAAAAGTTTCTCTAAATCATGCCATCCTAAATTTTGCTGGGTTTACCAGTGACCCATCAGGTGTAGTGTAAGAAAAGTGATTGAAATTTATTTTCCATTCTCAGATTGCAGGAATTACATTATTACAGCTCTCTGATTCCCCAGCTGTCTTCTGATGGAAAGCTCTTCATAATGCGGGTTTTCTACTAATTATCTCAAGCCATTTTAAATTGTGTGTTTTGAGAAGTGACTTTGTAAGCAAAGCTTTCAGCCTAGGATCTTTCTTCACAGATGTCTTCATAGCTTGACTTTTGTTCATACTTGTACTTCTGTTATACCAACATAACTAGAAATAGGGTCAAATACTCTATTTTTTCAATCAGTAAAATGTATCTGTTGACACATTAAATTAACCCATTAAATTAAAGGTCCATGAACTACAAAGACTAAAAACGTATTGCATTTGGCTTTGTTGTAGAGGGATTTAGTATGAAGTATATTTTAATTTCAGATGAAGCTTTCTCCTGTTGTAAGCTTCTTCGATGTTATATCAAAGTTCTACTTCCTTCTTGTCTAGCAATTAACTGATATCTTCTATATGAGCCACCTACCTCAATGGGTCTTGAGAAGAACAGTGATTTGGGGCTGGCTGGTGTTGTTTTGGTAATCTTCACTCCTTCCTGATTTCTATCCAGTAACCCACATTTGCAAAAGTTATAAGATGGAGGCTGAGAGAATATTTGGGGAGTTATCACTCAATTGCTGTCTTCTGCTGTTCTCTAAATGTCCACCATTGGCCACTGGGAGAGATGGGATCATGGGCTAAAGAGACCTTTATTTTGACTGCTTGTATGTTTCTATGTATGTAAACCTGAAAATTACCTGTTTGCACAAGTTAGCTTGTGATTGATAAATTCTTAAATTCCATCTATATTGATATGCTCCTGTCTGAGGTGCAAATTTTGTAATTTTTCCTGAGCATCTTGTTATAATGCCAAGATCTGAGAGCAGGGAATCACAGACTCAAAGAATTCATTGGGTTGGAAAGGACTTCTAAGGGTCATCCAGTCCAACCTCCCTGGAGTGAGCTGGGGCACTTTTAACTAGATCAGGTTGCTCAGAGCCCTACTGGACCTTGAATGCCTCCAGGAAAGAGGTGCTGGAATACAGACATGTGAGAAGATGTGCTTGAGAATATCCAATGATTACTAAGGAAAGGACGGGAGCTGGAACAATGTTTCAGAGAGACAGAGGACTAAGATATAAGCCTCAGATTTGCCTGGATCTGCATCTTCAAACTGGAAGTTAGGATTTAAGCGGGAAAATGAAAGGACAGAGACATAGGCTGAAGGACAGGTAGGAATGGTGAAGAAAAGTGAATGCATGATCCTTTATAATGCAGATTAGGATCCAAGATTCCTGAGTTGGTTTATAGAGGCAACATAAAATACTAGTTTTGCTCCCCCTGATGACTGACTGAGCTGCACAGACTTCACAGATGATAGTTTTCTCCTGCTTTGACTTGCTATTAGCTCATGTCACCTGAATTTGTTCCATAAAATCCTGAGTTTTGAACTTCTTGGATGAGCCCCAGGCATGCCAATTTGCTTCAACAAGATAGAAGCCTTGATAATTGATTTTCTAGATTGCCTTTTAGGAAGTTACCTCCTGGAAATAATTTGGAGACTGTCAAAGTTAGAGAGCCAGCATCATCCAAAAAGTAGAAAGCACTTGAACTAAAGTTGCTTGTGAAAACTTAATTCAGACTCCTACAATATATGTACTATGATACAGACTTAAATCAAAGATCACACTGTTTTTTCCACTGGCCATTCCCTTTTTTAGTACACGGGATACCTATAGTCCAGAGTATGAAGTTATTAAGTAGCCTATTGTTTTTATGACCTTTCCTTGTCTAGTACAAAAACTACACCGTGACTGAGAGAAGATCCCAAGAAGACAAAGTTACTTATGTATTTCAGACAGATAAGTATCTGCTAGACACCTCAGTTATTTCCTTGTCTCATTTCAATAAATCCTGTATGAGGCTGAAATGCACTTAATTCATATTTGGGATAGATGTATTTTTCACTTCTTAGGTACTCAGCTTCATGTTCTGGAGACATCAAGCAAAGTTGATGTCAGATGTAATTGCCAAATTAATTGTAAAAATAAGATTATATATTCTTGACAAACGTGGTCATCCAAAATAGGCAGACAAAATAAAATGTATTTTTGATGCTAATATAATTGTACCATAGGTCTCTGTGTATAAAATGTGTCTAAAAAAGCCTATTGTTTGTGAAGCAGTCATCTGCCCTGGTAAGTACCAAAAGAATCAAATATCCTGAACTGAAAGGACCCACAAGAATCATCAAGTCAAACTCCTGGTTTCAAGCAGAGCAACCTAAAAGTTAATCCATATATCTAAGAGTGTTATCCAAATGCTTTTTGAACACTGACAGGCTCAGGGCCATCAGCACTTCCCCCATGGCCCCATGACCACTCTCACTGAAGAACCTTTTCTTAATATCCAGTCTGAATTTACCCTGACACAGCTTTAAGCCATGCCATTACATCCTATCACCAGCCACCAGAGGAGAGATCAGCACCTCCCTCTCCACTCCCCCTTGTAGCTGCTGTAGACAGCAATGAGGTCAACCCTCAGCATCCCTTTCTCTTAGATCCATAGACCTATTCCTCGTAAGTCATGCCTTCACCATCTTTGTTGCCATTCCTTAGATACAATCCAATATTTTTATATCCTTATGTTGTGGAAACCAAAAATGCACACAGTACTCAGGGTGCGGCCCCAACAGTCTTGAGTAGAGTGAGACAACCACATCTTTTGACCATTTAGCTGCACTGTACCTTATACACCCCAGGGCCCATCTGGCCTTTTTGCCACCAGCACACGTTATTGACTGATATTGAGCTTACCATCAAACAAAACCACCAGATTCACAGAGCACCAAGATGACCAGAGGGCTGGAAAACCTCTTCTATGAAGACAGGATAGAGTTGGGGTTGTTCAGTCTGGTGAAGAGAAGGCTCCAGGAAGACCTTATAGCAGCCTTCCAGTACCTGAAGGCAACCTACAGGAAAACTGGAGAGGAGCTTTCAAGATTATGTAGCAATAGGATGAGGAGATATGGTTTTAAGCCGAAAGAGGTTAGATTTACATTAGATATTGGGAAGAAAATCTTTACTGTGAGGCTGTTGAGACACTGGCACAGCTTGCCCAGGGAAGCTGTGGATGTCTCATCCCTAGGTTGGATGGGGCCAGGTTGGATGGGGCTTTGTGCAGCCTGGGATATTGGAAGGTGTCCCTGCCCATGGCTGGGGGGTTTGGAACTAGGTGATCTTTAAGGTCCCTTCCAACCCAAACCACTCTATGAATCTATGATTCTGTGAGTCTTTGACTGAAGAGAAGGTACCTTAAGAGATACCATAGAGTTAAAAGGGAATGATGGACCTTTGGAGGACCACAGAAGAGAAGACTGCAACAGATTCAGAACTGGGGGAGTTGCATGAACCAGTGAGGGGACTGAATATAAGGATCAAGTACTGGTTAATGCAATGAACAAGGAAGAAAAATTTTGGGTGTGTGGAAAAGAGGCTGCAATATGATGACATGTGCATACAGAACAAGAATTTTCATTTTCTGGACACGAGTGAAAGTCTCACTTAGCAGACATTCCAAAAGAAGAAAAGGCAGAGTTAATAAGAACTCTTACGATAGGCTCATCACACAATCTTGTCCTAAAGGTTGGGTCCTTTCCATTTACAAGGTTCTGTGCAGCACATGTGTTGAGTCTCATGGCAAATGAGAGACTGTGTGCTATTTAACATACTCTTCCATCCACCTTATAGTTAAATATAGCTGTGATGGAAAGATCCTGTAGAAAATTTCCTGATTGTGTCCTGCTCTAACTACTTTTTTCAAATAGACTTTTAGAATATTAAACAGCAATGTATTAATCCTGTCTGAAGGTACTGATGAACACCGCACAGTCCTCATCCAACACAAATTTCAAGCTGACAAAAAAGCTTTGTTCATTGCTACAACAGGCTCAGGCACTTTGAATGAAATTGAAGAAAAAATTACTTTGCTCTACAACTTGATTTTTAAATTAAATTTTCTACAGGAAATTTCTTATATAAAGTTTTAAGAACTGAGCAATTTTAAGCCTTATTAGATAGAATTCACTTAATGATTCTGTATTTTGCAGGGTTTTTTTCCTCTCATCTGGCTCTAAACAATGATAATAACAAATCAAAAACTTAATTGCAGATCTTACTGAGATAAAGCAAAAGATATTACACCAGCCAAAAATCACTAGTTCCTTCTCATATATGTAGCATCACTTTGATTTATGCATACTAGGATTGCAATTTCACAAATGGGATATACATTGTTCCCATGTGCTTCCCACTGCACCCCTTATTGGCACTGTCACTCATCTATCACTCACAGGCAGCAAGATCAACATCTTGATCCAACTGAGTATTGCCCAGTTTTTAGCTATATGAGTGTTCATGTCAGCACTGAAAGGTGACAGAAATTTCTACCCAGACACTGAGGACAGGAATGCTACTTTTGGCAGCAGCTTTATCATGCAGCAACCTGCCTGTGGTGAAACCACACGCTAAGCCTCAAGGAGCCTGACCTTATTCGAGCTCTTCAGTATGAGAAATACCAGGAAAATAAAAGAATGCCATATGCTGGATTCAACTGAAAGAAGCTGAAGGCTTGGATATATTGAAGTCATTTCTTGAAACACTGTTCTTCCAGACCTCTCAAGATCTCCAACCTGTAAGTAGAAAGATTTTGTTTAAGAGGAGACTAGAAGAGGTTTGATTTGCCAGATCCAGTACTTGATTAATATTTGTGACCAGTTTTTGAGTTCCTTTAATGAAAACCTAGAAAGAAATGGGACATAGAAAGAAAGAGGAATTTTCTTTATATCTATGGATCCATAAAGAGATGCCACTCCAAAGAAAGGTTATGGCAAGATGAGAAGCTAGGTTCTTTCAGGAACTCTATGCTGCTGAAACTGAGTAATTCTGTCCTCCTTCAGGCTCTACACCTTACAGTGTTGTGCTTGTCAGGGCTTCGGTACCTGTCTGAGACAGAAGTCACTTAAACTCATTGAAGTGGCATTTTGTTTTCTGTAATTGATTTACTAGGTTTGAGAAAAAATGTTATTAATGGTGGCAGGGCCCCAAATATGGCTGAATGTAATAGCTGACAGCTTTTCCTGGTGAAATGTCACTAAAACAACATGAAATTATGCTATTTTACACTTGGATTTACAGTTTGAGGATGGTGCAGAAAAGCTAGTTATAGAAAATAATCTTAAAGTTGATTTATTGTAAAATGCAAGGAAAAAAAAAACCAAAAGAGGTCTATATCTAAGACTCCTGATTTCATAAGGCATTTTTTTGTAAATGGAAGGACCTAGCTAATCAAGTCGACTCAACTAAGGAGATCAGGAGCCTCAAATGATTTGAAATACTTTGCTGTTTCTTCACGAGGCAGGTGCTAGCACAGTCCATAAAAAGGATAATTTGGAATAAGTATAGAGCTTTCAGGGAAAGAAGAACTGACTAGCAGAGAAGCTTTGCTATACATTTAGAACCACAGAGAAAAGATTGTATTTCCAGAGCAGAATGAGTGAAATCACACCAGGTAGTAAAGAACAGGAGAGTGTCACATTGGAGAGTGCCTGCTAGTAAATTTCTTTGAGATTTATTCTTGGGATTGATCTTTTTGTTTGGCAAAGAGGGGAAAACAAGTTTATTGCATTGTCTAGTCTCAAAAAAATTAGGCAGCATCATCAACAGAGCTGCCGTGGGATGTCATATGGAAAAACAATGAATGACCATGATTACTGAAATAATAGAAACAAAACACACTACTGTAATACAACATGCAAGGTCATGCTCTTGGAGGCTAATAAAAAATTTGTTGTTAATGGAGAACTTTTCCAGTAAATGAGTAGTGTAGAAAACAACACAGATACTACTAGAAGAGATGATGGTTACCTAATGTAGTTGAGCAAAAGGACAACTGAACACCCAAGACTGCAATATCTCATGGAGATATGTAAATATTAAAGTACTGCACAATGTAGTAATTCCATAAAAAATGGAATATTATGGGACTTTGAACCCATACTAAAGATGAGTAACTTCAGACTGGGACAGGTAAAAGGCTGGTAGAATGATGAAGGGAATGAAGATCTGTTGAGTAAGAGGAGACTAAAAGAGCTTTGTTTAGTCTAGCAAAAGGAAGGCTGAGAGGGAATATGATTACTGTCTATAAATACACCAGGGGTAAACACCAGGGAGGGAGAAGAGCTATTTAAACCAAAGGATGAATACTGGCACTAGAACAAATGGATTCTTGAATAAATTTAGTCTGGAAATTAGAAGAAGGTTTCTAACCACCAAAACAATGAAGTTCTGGAACAGATTTGCAACAGGAGTAGGGGGTAAACATATCAAGCTACCATTAGGATGGAGCTTGAAAAGTTTCTGGAAGGGATTATATGTCACAGTTTCCTGTAATAGCAAGAAACTGGACTCAGTGCCCTAGGGAGTCTCTTCCAGTCTTAAGATCCTATATTCTATTTTGCACTGTTATTTCTTCTCCATAAGAACATGAGATTTATCCAACTAAACCCCTCAAATGCTTAAGAACTAATAAAAATTATTCTGCAATTAAAAACTATGTTGATTACTGTAAACTCACTGCCAGTGATTTCAGAAAAAGACTTTATTGGGTATTGCATTCTTAGTCTTTATTGTATTGCAATGTCTTCTGTGGGGATGTTGCCCAGTTCAGAACATAAGCTATTATTTACCTTTCCAAAATTGAAATATGTGATAAAAAGATCATTTGTAGGCTTATCACTCAATGTATAATAATCTAATAGGATAGTGTATATTGTCTCATTATTTGACCTTTTGAAAGATCACTTTTGGTTGAATAATATGCAAACTAGATAGCTGAATGCAATTTCTTTATAGATACATATATATATATATATGTATACACACATTGATTTGTTTATAAATATTATGAAAAGTATATGTAGTTCAATAATCAATGCAAACCACAGGCAATGTTTTGTAGGAAGCAATTTTTTTTCCATTTTTTTGTAGTATGGGATCTGTTATGTACCATAAAAACACATATACACGTGGTATTTTTTCATTAAGAGCTTTAGTTTATAAAGGATAGCTGCAATACCTAATGAAACTCTCAAACTGGAACACTGATAGAGAGAATATTATATAAAAACTCAAAATTATTGACGTGTCAGTGATAGGTGTTTTAACAGTCTACTATTTTTTTGTTGGATTTGGTTTTTAAATCTTTTTTTCTTTCACTACTATTTCTTGAATTCGTGTTGTGCAACCAGCTAGTAGACCAGAAATCCATTATGCCACGATGATGAAAAGACAACATGTTTCATCAACCAATACAGTGTGGAAAAGCAGAGACACTTCTATAAACATAATTTTTACCTGCATTCCAAACACATTTTTTCAAAGCCAATCTTCAAACCAGTTGTAATAAACTGTGTTCTAAAATGTTTTGTGAACCTTTACTATTCAAGTGTTACATGTATGGAATAGTGAAAGACACCTTGTGCAAGTATTTCCTCTTCATTCCTCACATCTCTGTTCAGGCACCTGGACAGGTAGATTGATGTAAACCTAAACAGTGTTCAGGCTGAAGAAGACCTGCAGTCAAATGAATATGTTTCCTTGAAATTCTGGAACAAACCCCACTAATCCTTATCAGAGGTAAATTTTGCTGATAGCAGGAGGCAGCTTTAAGCAATGTTCATCCTGTTGCTACAATATACTGTGCATAATTTTAAGGTTGGCTTGGTAGTGTTCTTAAGATTCCTGATACAACACTCTTTAGAATACATCATAGAAACATAGAACAGTTAGGAACCCTAAAGGTCATCTAATTGGACCTTAAAGATCATCTAATTCCACAACCCCTGCAGGGGCAAAGATACCTCCCACTAAATCAGGTTGCTCAAAGTCCCACCCAACCTGGCCCTGAGCACTTCACGGATGAGACACATACAGACTTCCTGGGCAACCTGTCCAGTGTCAAACAAAATGTCTAACCTGTATCAACCACTTGCCAGTTTTAAACCTTTACCCCTCATCCTTTTGCTACATGCCCTTCTAAGAAGTCCCTTCCCAGCTTCCATGAGGTGGAACTTTAAGTTTGCCTTGGAGCCATCTCTTCTCCAGGCTGAACAACTCCAACTTTATCAGCCTGTCTTCACAGGAAAGGTGCTCTAACCCTCTGATCATCTTTGTGGCCCTCCTCTGGGCTTGCTGCAACCACTCCATGTCCTTCCTGTGTTGGGAGCTCCAGAACTGGACGCAGTACTCCAGGTGGAGTCTTACAAGAGTGAAGTAGAAGGGGAGAATCACCTCCCATGACCTGCTCACCATACTTGCTTGGATGAAGCCTGGGATATGGTTGGCTTTCTTGGCTGCAACCGCGCACTGCCGACTCACGTGGAGCTTCTCATCAACCAACATCCCCCAGTCCTTTTCCTCAGGGCTGTTCTCAATGCATTCTCTGTCCAACTTGCATTTGTGCTTGGTATTGTCCCTGCATAGATGCAGGACCTTTTACTTGACCTTATTGACCTTCATGCAGTTTGTACGGATCCATCGGATTACTCCTTCTCAGTTCACATACAGTTGACTTCTTTTTGTGATTATTTTACTTCATCAGATAGAAGGGTGTCACTCCTCTTGTAAATAATTGAGCCATATGATTGGTTCAGCTTTGTTGAATTTATCTAAAGCCAGTCAATACTTCAACACTTTTTAGTGAAGTTGCTGACATCATGCCTGACCACGAAAGCAGTGGTGTAGAGCCAACAAATACATCCATTTCATATCTCTGGTTTCATGAAGAGCTTACTGCTTAGTGTTTGAGCTAATGCTAACTCTTGTAAATCATAAAAAGAGAATTTTTTGATCTGGATTATTCTTAAAAAATAATCTGAGTTATACATGCTTTCAGTGATGAAAAGGAATTTACATAGGTGTCTGAAGATCTCACTCCTTATGTCAGTTGAAAAAATGATGGAAACATTGTGTATCTCATTTCTATCCACATTTGAACATACATATTAAAAAAAAGAGTTACATGTCTATAGGGGAACAAGGGCTTTCTTATCTTATAGATTTTATATATAAATACATTACAGTACAGTTCCAAAATTTATTAGCAAAACATTAAAATTTCTGTGAAAATTTAATAATCTAAAGCAATAATGAAAATGGTCTATTGCTACAAAAAAGACATAGTCACACTTTTAGGTAATGTCTGCTGTAAGTGGCAGTGGTAAGAGGAAAGTGCTCAAGTTAGTTTTTTTATGACTAATAAGAGTGATTGGTTACACTGAACATGTTCTAAATCAGAAAACCATTCATTTTCTACCATCCATCTCTGGATGCATCACAGATCTCAAAACCAGACACATAAGTCCTCTTGAATTTATTTCTGAAACTTGAAGTGTTTATGGATAAGCGCTGTTGTAAAATGAAAGACCTCTTCCTGAGGTAACAAACTAGAAAGATTGAAAAACATGAAATGCAAAGGATAAATTAATGTGGTTTTGACTTTTATCAACTTAGTATATATTCAAGGCTAATAATGGAAATGATAAGGAGACAGCTGCCTGAGTGAATCAGAGTAAATGTTGAAATTTCAGCAGTTGTCTGGTTACTATGAACACAAGTAGCTGGATAGTATGATGCTATGAAACAAAATTTGTTAATTTACAGGGCAACTTTGAGGAGACATTCAAAACAGGTCATGGTTTTCAACCTCAAGGACCTCGCTTTTCTCTTTTACAGTGTTTTTTAGAGCTGTTTCACCACCAACTCACCGCTTTTTTTCAGGCATGAACAATGGCAGTGCAAGCTGCCACCAGCCCTAGGGTAACTTTCTACTCCCACACCAGGTAGTCCTTCCAAGATTCATCTGATGGCTAGGATGGTATGAAAAAAAAACCCAACACATTAATCCCAATCAACAACATGGAGTGATTATGTTGGGAGAGCTTTTGGCTTGAGTTGGTGGCTGAAGCCTACATCTCCGAATGGCATTGTCAGGAGGAAAGAAGATGCAGTGTGCCAATGGAAGCATTTCTGGTCTCTCCCACACGTGAATGTTGTTAGCCAAACCCATCAAGCAGGCTGATGGCTAAAGGAACGAGCCCTTCAGTGACTTCGCCGCTCGAGAGCTAAAATGCTGCGAGGGTTCCCCAGGCTGAGGGAAGCTCCGGTCTGGAAATGGCGCCAGCAGCTGGAACTCGGCTCCTTGCGCAGGCAAGAAGCTCTCGCCGGGGGACACTGCTCCAAAGGGTTGACACGAATTGATACTGGCTAGAGAAAGCAGGGCGGCTATTTGCTCTCTCTCTCTCCCTCTTCTGGACAAAGGAGGATGAGTAAATGGGACAGAGCGCGGCCAACGCGCAAGATAGGAGGCTGAGCTCCCGAGGTCCTCGAAGGAGCGGGCGTTGAGTTCCATGGCTAGCGCGAGGGGAAGGAGCCGCGCAAGGGAAGTGCGCATCCTCCATTTTGGCGGAGGGCGGGCGGAGAGCTTGGCTCCTGGCGCTTGGCTGCCGTCGCCGCCCCGAGCACTCTTACCCAGCCCGCGGCACGGCCGAGGGCACTCAGCTCCTCTTCTCGCGGGGAGCTAGGGCAGAGGCGCCTCAAATGGACGCCCCGCCGCACCTCACATTGGTTTGAATTGGTCCCAAGCTCCCCGCAGCAGCTTCCGACAAAATGGAGGACGCCACCACTGCTACCACCACCACCACCTCCACCAGCTACTCCAGGAGCCATGTTGGCAGCTGACATGGCGCCCTCCCCCACAGCGGGTGGCTGCAGGAGGGCGTCCTAGGGAGACGGCGGAGAGGAGGCGCTGCCCGGCGGGGCAGGCTGCGGGGGAGGCGCCCTCCCGGGGATACGTGCGCCTTCTCCCTTTCCCCTCTGGGAGCGCTTCCATTATGCACGCTCTGTCCCTCATGGAAATGGCCCCAGGTTCAAAGCCCTGATGGGGGAAGGAGAGGGTGGGACCTCTCGGAGGACCACAGAGGAATCCTGCCATCTGTATCGCTGGGCGACGGGGGGCAGAAAGGGATAGGTGAGCCCGGTGAGCCCGCGCCCCACGGCTGGGGCTGTAGCGCCCAGAGGGACGGAGCGCAAGGCTAAGATGGGCAGCGCAACCTCCCCGCCGGCGGAGTGCGGCCGCCACGGCGTGGCGGCAGCGCAAACTTCTACAAGTTGCTGCTGTCAAAGCGCTGCGCCGGGACTGCGAGCACAGCCTTCGGACGTGGGCAACGATCCGGTGGACAACGATCCGGGTTCCTCAAACCTGATGGATCAATGTGGGAAGAACCCCGGGCATGGCCAGGAGGAAGATTGGCAGTTTATAGGGTCAACCGGCTACGGGCGGCGCTGATGGATGGGCGGCCCACCCACTCCGCTAGCTCAGCGCCAGAGCCCGCCCTCTAAGGGAGCCAATAGCGGGGCAGGGAGGCGGATCTCCCCCGAGCTCGCTTGGCCCGGTTCCTCCTCCCCTTCGCTAGCAGCTGCGCTTCGCCCGGGACTGGACCGAGTTAGAGTTGAGACGCCGGAGGAGTAGCGCAGAGTGCGTGCGTCCCTCGCGGGGGGGTCCGTGCCTGCGAGCGGCGGGGAGCCGGGTAAGGTGGGGGTGCGGGGTGCTGCGCTTCAGGGGCGGGCTGGCCGGCGGTTGGTGGCGCGGAACTGCCCCCAGGGCGGGGAAGGGAGAGCAGCCGCCGTCCCTCGAGCTACCCGGGCTAAGTACCCCACGGTGTCGCCGCCGCCGCGGCGCCACCTCTGGCGACAGTGGATGGGGCGCGGACGGCACCGGGGGCAGCCCCGCGGGTAGCCATCGTGGCCTGTAGATGAGCGACGGGGGTAAATGGGGGGCATCCGGGGGCAAGCCCTAAGGGGGGGGGCAGGGGCATTTGGTGGAAGGGCCGGGTCTGGTTTAGCGCCTCCTATTTTAACACCCTCTCTGCCTTCCCCGGCGGGCCTTCGGCTGTTGTTCTGCCCCGGTGCCTCCCCCACCCACCGCCCTCGCCGCCCCCTCCCCTCCCCCCGGGTGCTTCCCTCTCTCTCCTGCCCAGCGCTCCGCGGATCCAGCCGCCGTCGCTGCTCCCCTCCCGTATTGTTTGGCTGGGTCTCTCTAATGGCGGACAGGAGGCGGCAGTGCTGCTGACCGACTGCAGGGGGGCAAACCCGAGACCGGGGGCAACTGCCGCGACAGCGTGCGCGGAGCCGAGGCTTCGGTCTGGCGCTGAGGTGCCGCTGCTGAGGGCCCTGTGACCCCCCGGGCGCCGGTTCAGGGCAGCTTAGGGTAGTTAGCAGGTAATATCTGCTCCCCGGCGTGGGTGTCGCCGTTGCCTTTACTCCAGCCCGGGGCGGCTCCTTGTCCCCTCTCCTTCAGTGGGTGCAGGCGGCGTAGGTGTGCTTGAGGAGTACCCCACCGCCCCGGGGAGGGCAATTTAGATGGATTGGTTGATTTATTTTAAGGGTTGGGATTAAAGGGAAGTAGAGGGTGATGCAGGCGGTACCTGCCCTCGCCAGGCGTAGGAAATACTGCTCGGGGGCGCTGCCTGCTTCCCACTGCCCCGGGTTAACCCCATCTCTTTCCCTTAGGCTCCAGCCCAGTTTGGTGCAGCCTTGGCAGAGACCAACAAGGAGAGGGAGCTCCATTGTGAGTGCTATTTACGTATCTGTTTCTGCCCCTTCTAGACCTGCTTAGGGTGGGCTCGAGCCTACCCCCCAGTTTTCTCCGTGGGCAGGGGAAGGGCCTCCAGGGTTGGGTGGGGAAATTCCTGGGTCCAGCAGCTGCTGCCCTGGGGCGAAGCCCCAGTAATGGCTGTGAGGCGGCTCCTCCTCGGGGTGGGCGCTGCTGCTGCAGACATCGCTCCTGCAATACCAACTCCGGCAAGCAGACGACGGGCTCCTGCCGCTGCTCACGTTACCCGGCTCAGGAGGGAGGGGGAGGGCATATTTCGGGTGCCCTCTAGAGTTTTACAGCGTGCATTAAAACCACAGGCGAGACACCTTTAGCCATCTTTAAAAATTTTTCGCTCTTTTTCCCATCCTGTGTCCCGCATATCTTGAAGGTAAGAAGAGGAATGAGAGGTTTAAAATAACCCAGCAATTTGCAGAGGATATTCCAGTCTCTTCTCTTTGTGCTTTCGCGCTGGTTCTTTACACCCGCAGATTTGCTCGAGGGTTACTGTTGGGTAGCTTTGGCAGTTTGTGGACCTTGGTGGGGTGTATGAGCCATCAGCTTTGCCCTTTCCCCAAAAAGCTGGAGGTCACTGGGTAAACCCATAGCTTCTTAAAATTGAAGATACTCGGTGTTTCACCTCTGTGGTGGAATTTTTCCAAGCAGATTGTCATCTCTGTTGGGTGTTAGGCCGGCTGAGGAGAGCCTGATGGCTGATCGCTGTCTGTAAGATTGGGGTGTAGTTTGACACTTGTTTGCCCCCCTTGTGTTTTTGGGTCTTTTGTTTGTTTGTTTTGTTTTGTCTTAATTCTCCACGGGAGATTCAGAAATCGCGAAGTAGTGCAGCGAAGGAGAAAGTGAGACGGAGTGCGCATGGGAAGAGGTGGTGGGAGCTGCGGCGCTTGGACGGGGCCCTCCTGGGGCCGCCGCCAGAGGCCGCCGCGATCAGCGCCTTGGGCCCCGCCGGGCGGTGGTGGGAGCGTGCAGCCCGGGAACAAAACATAAAGGGAAGGCCAGCCTTGTGCTCTGGAGTCTTCACTCGGGGACAGGGGCGCTCAGGTCCTGTAGTCTTTCCCTCTACTCGTATCTTGAAATATTCTTTTTGTCTTTTATTTTTTTCCTCTCTTTTGCCATTCTACCTAGCAGATTTCCCAAGTTTGCATAGATCGCAACTTTGTCACTTTTTGGTGGCTAAAGTATACAAAGAATAAATGTTTCACTGCAAAACCTCACTGCTTAGGAGAAAGGCATCAAATTTACATTTATTCTGAGCTTCTAAAATTACCAACCCTATGAAAGATACTACGAGTTTTTATGGCCTTTTAACAAAGTGGGCTATTTGAAACCTTTGCTTATTACTGTACCATTTAAATTTTAATTATAATTTTTTAACTCTTGCTGTATCTTGGATATAAAGCTACCATCTGATTTTACTCCTGATTCATTATGCATTTCAATCTAACAGCTGTTCTGCTTTTTCTGATGCTTCCTCTTGTTAGAAAAGTTACATCTTTGAGTGATGAAGGCAAATAGTGCTTTGGAAGGAGGAAGGCTGTTGTGTTGGAAGACAGTGAAAAAGGATGTTGAGTATTGGAGCTGGTTTGAAAAAATTATTGCAGCTTTTTGTGGCTGTCTATGAAAAGATGAGAATACTGCCAAGAACAGCTGTATAGCCAAGATTCAGTAAACCTCAATAAGCAATTGCCAGCTGGTTTGTGAATTACACTAACATGTTGCACAAAAGCACCCTACTAGATGGCACGTTTTTCTTCTCCAACTGTGGTGGTAGTGACAAAGCCTTTCCTCTAGCATGTGACTGGAGGTAAGAAGCCTATCCTGTGGCATGTGATTGGCCATGCTGTTGTGAAACAAAATGTATTCAGTGCTTACTACTGCAATGTCTGCTCTAGAAACCAAGTTCCTCATCCACAACTTGTGAAATGGAGGTGGTGTCGCATTGTTAGGTAGTTAAACGAAATAATTTCTTTTAATAGAAGACTGTCTTAATTAGAATATTTAATAAGTTAGCTTTATATTTTTCACAAAGTCACAGAATTGTCATGGTTGGAAAAGACCTCAAAGAGCACCCCATCCAACCATCAGCATCCCTCCCCTACAAAAAAGTAAAAATAAAATATATGTATATATCACCATGCCCACTAGAGCATGTCCTGAAGTGCCTCAACTACATGGGTTTTAAATACCTCTAGGGATGGTGACTCCACCACCTCCCTGGGCAGCCCATTCGACTGCCTGACTACTCTCTCGGTAAAGAAATTCTTACTAATATTTAGTCTAAACTTCCCCTGGTGCAACTTCAGGCCATTTCCTCTAGACCTATTCCTTTCTTTAGAGAAGAAGCCAGCACTCACCTCCATAGAACCTCCTTTCAGGCAATTGTAGAGAACAATAGCCTCCTCTTGGCCTCTTCAAACTACATGATTCCAATTCCCTCAGCCTCTCCTCATAGGACTTCTTCTCTGGATCCCTCACCAGCTTTCCCTTCTCTGAACTCACTCCAGCAACTCAGGGTTTACCTCAAATATATGATTGCATCTACTGTTGTTTACCCTTGCTAAGAGGGATTTGAATCAGGAAGAATGTACAACTGCCAGGGAAAAAGTGAAAGTAAGTTTCTTTGTCTTCTACAGAGCTTTTTCAAGTATATGGAGAGCTTTGAGACCAAAACTGGTTCTACCTTTTTTTTTTTTTTTTTTTTTGTCCAGCATATCATGAATATTTTACTGAAGCTGTCATATTGTGTGAGTTTGGAGCTAATTGATAGTTGGAAGCTCTGCAGCATTCTGCAACAAAAGCAGGATGAGGAGTTCTGTGAAGAAATTTTATGAAGTATTGGTACTAATGGAGAATCCACTGTTCATGGAGAACTCTTTTTCCCTGGAAGAAATGTACATCACAAATAAATATGAACTCAACCTAGCTGTGGAAGCTGATTGAAATTAGAAGTTCAGAGTGTTGGTATGCTGTGCCTTCTGAGAAGTTTGATGTACTGCTTGCCTTACAAGATCCTTAAAGCCTTGTATGCTACTGAAGTTTTGTTGTCTGCTGAAATGGTTGAGTTTAACTTAAGCATTGAAAGTATATTTTTTACAACTTCTTTTTAACTTCATCTCAGTGATGTAATCTTACTAGGTGAATGCTCCAGGATAATAATTAGGTTTCTGAGAGATGACCATTCAGAGGAAACTTAGCTTTCCTTCCATACTTGTAGCATGCCTTGTGTGATGCTGGTAAATATGGTTGGCAACACATGCCAACTTGCTATATGAGTTATCTGTTCAATTCAGATGCTTGTATTAAAATTCTTCATTTTGGACCAAGTTTTGTAAGTTTGTCAGGTGGTATTTTGTACTTCCAAGAGAAATTTTAGGTAGAAGGGAGCAGTGTGAGACTTTTGGAATGAAGTTCTGTGGTACGTCCACATCAGTTAACTCCTTAACTTACTTTATTTCATAGTTTTCCAGCTTCACAAATGACTTCCAGCTGCTGTTTGTTGCTCACATTGTGTCCATTCATATAGATGTGCTTCATTAGGGCAACTGAATCCACTGCCTTTTGTGGCAGAGAAGCTATTATGTGACTGTTCTGAGGTGTTTCTTTGGTTTGCATCTTTGCTGCTGTGTGGATCTCCATCCCTTACCCCCACTGAGATGACTAAGGAGCATTCATTGCTGCTCTGGTTGAAGTGGCTAAATGTGAACCAGTGGTGTGCCCAGATGGCCAAGAAGGCCAGCAGCATCCTGGCCTGTATCAGAAGTAGTGTGGCTAGCAGGAGAAGGGAAGGGATTGTCACTCTGTACTTGGCACTGGTCAGGCCCCACCTCCATCGGGTGCTCAGTTTTGGGGCCCTCACTACAAGAAAGGACATTGAAGGGCTGAAGTGTGTCCAGAGAAGGTCAACAAAGCTGATGAAGGGTCTGGAGCACAGGTCTAGTGAGGAGTGGCTGAGGGAACTGGGGTTGTTTAGTCTGGAGAAAAGGGCTCAGAAGAGACCTTATCACTCTCCACAGCTACCCAGAAGGAGGTTGGATTGATGTAGGTGTTAATCTCTTCCCAGTAGCAAGCAGCAGAACAAGAGGAAATGGCCTCAAGTTGTGCCAGGGAAGTTTTAGATGGGGTATTGGTAAAAATTTATTAGCTGAAAGAGTTGTGAAGCTCTGGAACAGGCTTCCCAGGGAAAGGGTTATGTCATCATCCATGAAGTATTTAGAAGACATGAAAATGTGCTTGAGGACATGGTTTAGTGGTGTTAGGCTAACAGTTGGACTTGAGGTTGGAAAAGATCCTTAAAATCACAAATGATTCTGTCATTTCAATTCCAGTTACTTATATGTAAATTGTTTTGGCAATTTCAAGTGCTTGTTCTCTGTGAGCTTCTAGAAATTATCAATTTTTAAGACAAAATATTTTGTTTGTAAACTCTGCCACTAGAATTCAATGGGATTCACACACACGTGTGAAATTGGATTATGTGAGAACATCAGTAGTTGCACTACATGAGATCACGTGAGGTAAAGGACTGTCCTTAATAGACAGGTTGTATCCTAACTGTTCACTGTGGGATTCTCATGTCATCACTTGAAATACCATGTGGATTGGGTTTTTCAGTGACCAAAACTGTTTTTTTACTGCAGTTTGCTATCTGAGCAAAGTTATTGTGATTAATGTTTACAGTTCTGGTGACAATTCAGATTTTGCTAGTCCAACATAGTTAAAATTAACTGAGTTTATGCACTTTGGTGATCAGGGGAGAGTCTTCAGTGACAAGATTGTTCTGTTTGGAGGCTATTTGCACTTTGTAAATATATCTTAGTGTTTAAGTACTCCATCTTTCTCTCTGTTTCCCAAGCTTTTTTGAACTACCTTCATAATAATTCCCTTCTCTGCCCCTTCCACATTCAGCTACTGGAGAGTAATCTGATGGGGATGGCAGGAATTCGTCACTGAGGCAGGGGAACAGAACCAAGTGTCCAGTGCTCTGAACAGACGAGCTGCAGTAATGGTTTGAAGAGTCATTGGGTGTTACTGGTGCTCTTCCCAACCATGCTGCCTAACACAAGAGTATTGTGGCATTTTTTTGTTTGCTTTAAGTTCTGTAATTAGATTACTTAATCATGTATTGCTGTTATGTAGAAATAATAATTTTTGAACTCTAATATACATAACACTTAATGTTACTGCATTACCTAAACTAAATTAATTTCGTACTTCGTACTTAACTGTATAAGGATCATAAATTCCTTTACTCATACAAGACTGTCAGAATCCTTCAGTTTGTGTCACTGTTACTTCTAAAAGCCCTAATACCTAGATTTATGTGCCCTGTCTATCAAGGCACAGTTCCTACCCATTAGTTTTAATACTTATAGATACATGCTAAGCAGGATGTCATCCTAATACCCCCCTTCCCCTTGAAAGTTAAACTTCAGTGAAAATCTCAGTTCTAAACATGAGTTCTTTTTAGAGTTCCTTTTCTTTTTGTCCCTGTAAGACCTCTGCAGTTTGGCAGTTACCCCTAGTGCTATGTCAGGTTTCTCTGTAAGTTATTTTGTTAATCTCGTTCATAAACTCAGCTGTCATCTCAGTATGCATGACCTTGAAGTATCTCTCTCTTCTGGACTTGTGAACATGCTGCCTTCTATACCAGCTACATCTCAGTGTGTACCTCTGATTTCTCTTTGTGGATGTCTGGCCTTTAGCTCAGACTGCTGTCACAAAGGCAATCCATCCTTCCCCAAAGGAAAGCTCTCCATGCTGTCTGGTGCTTGTGGACAGCATAGTCATGAGAACATTGGTTTAAGCCCATAATCTAGCCCTTCTGGACACAGCACATACTGCTCTTCTAAAAGACTGCATAATTCTTCCATTTCTGAGCTGTCTCTTAATTGTTAATAGACAGTTTTTTAGTTGTGTTAATAAATCACATGACTAAATCTCATACCTTTACTTTGATCTTGGTAGCTTGTAACATTTTTTTCTTACAGTTGCAGTAAAAAGGTACTGCTTTGTTGATACAGCTTCAGAATCCTGAGCAAGAGTAATTTTGTCTTCTACTTAGACTGTCTGGTCTTTTTGCATGTTAGGTTTTATAGTTGTAAAAGTAGCAGGTTATGTTTGGGTTTGGCTATGAAGGGTATTCTCTTTTTGTTGTTAATGAGATTTTAAGTGCGATTTTATTCTTCTGTGATGCTCCTCATTCTTGGAGAAGTTCTCTGTGTGCAGCCTTTAGTGAAGTTGCAGCCTGGTACAACAAAAAGAAGTTAACTTTAGGAAACATTGCCCTCTAAAGTCTAAATGAAACCACCACCTTTCCTGTCACCCTGGAACTCAACACACCATCCTTAGAACAATAACTAATTCTAACTGTTGTTTACAGTGGTGCTGTTTCCTTGTATTCTCTTGTTTGTCTCTCTCCATCTGTTGTCCCTTATGTTTAGTTTATTTGCTCTTTGAAGTGTCTTATTCTGTGTTTGTACAGTGGCTAGCACAATGTAGCCCCTGACTTTGGCTACTAGCAGCCTGTGATAAGGTTTGCACTATATGGGTGTGGCATCCGTGTCTGTTATCTTTTATCCTCTTTATTATTTTTTAAGTTTTGTGTGTGTGTAAAGGGGAAGAAGACCTAGTGTGCTGTTACACCTGAAATTATTTCATCATTTTGCTTGAGCAAGAATTTATGATTAATACACCAACCTCTATACATTTAGGAATTAACCATACATCTTTTAAATTAATAGCTACTATTTCTGTATGCATGAGTTTTGGGGAGTTCAGCTTTTCCTTGTGATGGTTGTGTTATTTTTGGCAAATCTTCATTCAGAAGGTGAGGTTTTGTTCTGGTAGGAGGTGCTTTATTAAAGTAGTCAAATAGTATCTAGAAAGGCGAGGTTAAGAAGTTGTCTGTATACATGTAATAAAAAATAATTGCAAAGTATAAGCCCCAGAAAATGTAGAGCACCACAAAGGTTGGTTGGTTGTTTTTTATCAGATACAAATCTTGAAAGTATTTTGGAATTGTTGCCCTTGTCTCTGTTTTTTCATGGCCATCATTATGTATACTTCTAGCCAAAGAATTAGCAAACAGTAATATTGAGTTTATCTGAGTACAGGAGTTATGATCGGAACTAAGTCCACCATTTTTTAGTAATTAAGAAGAACTGGAGAGTTCAGAGGAAACCTCAAAAAATGGCTTAATGAGTGTAAAACTTGCTTTCTATTAACAGACTCAAATCTGTTCCCCAAGACATAATAGATTAGGGTGTGACTTACCTTGTTCTAGAAGAGGCCATGTGTCCATTAACAGATTAGCTAAGGGGGTGCTTCTATCTCCTCCCCAGTGTTAAAGATTTAATTTCTTTCTGTAGTGCCTAAGGAATACAAATTCAGACAGAGAGCAGTGTGTAGCCTTTCAGCAGGTAGGATAATCAAGAGTTGGGTTAAGAGCTGGAATAACTTCCCAGGTCATCACTTTCTGCTGTGTAGGCAAAAGGTTAAAAGGAATTTGAAAAGCTCCACACTAGCAAAGTTAAATAGGTTTTCTTTTCTTTTATTTAATTTTTTTTTAAGGCTTGGAATACACTTCATGGTCTGTAGATCTTTATTGAAGAGTTGGACTCAGAAAAGTACTGGCTTAGAACAAGTGCTATAACAGGGTATTTTTCATGGAGATAAGTTCTAGTAGGCATATATGCTTGATTGCATTTTGCTGTTCAAACCACCCTTACTTAAGGTTTTCATTGTCCTCTTTGTACCAGCACTGACCTTTTCCATTTCTTTTTTTGGGAATCAGTTTAGTTCCATGAATCATCACAACGGCTTCTTTTTTGGGGGAGCTGTGTGTGTGTTGGATGTTTGCTCTGTTTTGACCCGTAACAATTAGGGAGAAAGAGTTGCCCTGGAGAAAGTGGGAGCATGGAGTGGGAATTCAAAACCACAGTGGTTGTGACCTAGGCTGGATGTGGTTTGTTGTGAAACTGCAGCCTTAGCCAGTACAATACATGTTTGTTGTCTAAAAGTGAAGCTACCTTTTACTTTTTAAAACTACTTTGTTAAACTGGAGTCTTGCTTGCATAACATAGCTTGCAGCCAGCCCACAAGTGCAGCCCAACAAGGCAACCTTGCCTTGTTGACCATGTCCATTCTTTCCTTGGCTCCCATTTTCCCATCAACATCCCTCAGCATAGATCTTGGAACTATTTTCTCTTTTATTTTTTCTTTCCCTTCCTTTTTAAATCACCTTTTTGTACATGATACTAAGGTTTTCTTTCCTTTGTTCTTCTGTAGTTTTACTGGCTGTTTGGTTGGTCACAGACTGCATAGTTTTCCCTCTAATGCCCATCATAGTGTTAATGTACTCCCTTAAATTCAGTTTTTCTTGTTCTGAATAACTAGATATATTGAATGCTAATCACTACAGGTGAATTGTGTTGAAGAAGTTTGTCCATACTGGGCCAAAAATACTAGGTTGTTTGCTGATACTTCTCCAGGATAAAAAATATGGTTGAGACTACTGGCTGATGCTGTTGTTAAGGACAAGGAAAAGGGCTGATCTACAAGTTCATGTTCATTTATGAGCTATTGCATGAGGGCCTTTTGTTTTTCTCAGCACGTGCAAAAGTAAAAAGAAAGGCTTTTAAATTGCTAAATTAAGAAGATTTGTGCAATATGTCACTGAGTAACTGTCTGTGCCATTAGGCATGATGGTTACCAGTTATCCATGCAGTTGCTTTCTTCATGCTGCATGCTAGTTTAAAAGAAAAAAAACCAAAACACCCGAAGAAGCAGCAGCATTAATGAAAAATAACATTAAAAGTTCTTATTGGCTGTTAGTAAAGCATTTTCTTTTCTAAAATCTATGAGAATAGTACTGGCTGTGACTCTTATAATGAAGACAACTGATATACTCAAGTAAGTCCAGTGGAGGCTGGATGCTTGGCACCTAAGAAAGGAAAAGCAGAGAGGGATGGGTGTGGTCAGTCTAATGAAAAGGCCAAAAGGATATTTTGCTGTTGTCTGCAACTAATTAATGGGGAGCTATAAGAAGATGAAGCCTGGCTCTTCTCAGAGATGCATGGTGATAGAATGGCAGGTAATGAGCAGAAGTAGCAAAAAAAGAAATTCTGAATAGCTAAGATAAACATTGGATGAGGGGTGTCCAAAAGTAGCTGAGAAATCTGTATCCTTGTAGATATTGAAAACTTTATTCGGTATGACCTTAACAACCTGACTTAACTTTGAAAATTAATCTCATTTCTTACTTGTTATTGCTCTTAAGATGGGATGGGTTTGATAAGGTGATATCTAGGGTTCTCTTCTAACATCAGCTGCTTTATGACATTTAGTGTTTTAAACTAAGGTAGGATACTATTTAATGACCAGGAAGATGCTCTCCGTTGATATGCAGTGCATTACTGTAAGTTAATGGCAACACTCCCCCACCACTCCTCCTGCAATAACACAAAAAAACAAGTTAACTTCTTCACAGAATCAGCATTACTGCAGTGAATAAGTTAGTCTGTTTCTGAACACGCAATTCTGCAGAATGTAGTTGATCTACTGGATCTCATCCTCTTTCATGGGAGATTTCCTCTTTCCTGTTTTCTGGGTTTTTGTCACATTTTATTGGTTTATACATGTTTTGCTGTATCTCAGGTTGCTTGTAACTTTTCAAATTTGAAAGATGGCATGCTGCTTGAGTATATTACTCACAGATTGGTACAGTTACTGATCTTGATAAAGTCATATAGAAAGTATGGCCAATGCAACTATACCTCTCATGAAATAGGATATTTACTTTGTTATAGAGCCTTTTCTCATTAATATCTACTCTAAATTTGTGGCATTTGTTGCATTATGTCAGTTACCAGAGTACTTCCAACTTGTTTCCTAGAGCTTGTAATAATTAAATGGTATTTTAAAAGGATTGTGCATTTTATGTATTGCTATCTCAAGGTTCTTGAATGCTAGCAAAAACTAAGTACTTAATAGTTTTGAATTCTCAATCTTCATTGGTCCCTGTGGAGCAAGAGTAAAATGTGTTTTTCAGATGTATGCTGTGATCCACTGACATTTATCAGTGGTCTGTATGCCATTGCCCACTCCCAACATCTAAATAATTTTACTGTTCTCAGGTCTGTTTCTGATCTAGCCATTCAGTATGTATTTTTTTCTCCTTAGAAAGAGTTAGTTTTTAAAATGTAGAATTTAAAATTTAAAAATTAAAATGTCAAATGACAATTTGGCCTCTTACATGCTTCATCAAGACCACTTTACACTATTTATTTATACTTTTCAATGTTTTATTTACCCTTTTCCTATTTTTGTATCTTTAGCACAGTGTTACTGTACTCCTCCCTTTCCACTTAGGTCATCTTTCAAGTCTGTTGCTGTGGTCTAGGGTTACCTACTTTCCTGGAAATAGATATGCATTTAGATATAAGTAATAGATAAGCATTTAGATACAACTTCTTCTGTGGGTCCTTGGTTCCTTGTATTATTTCACCTTACTTCTTCCATTTATGATAAAGGATATCCTTAAGCAGCTTGAGTAGTAGGGAGGGAAAATTTGCTGTCTACTGCATTGTGCATAATGGCTTTTAAGGCTGGAAGTGGTGCTGGGTTCCTGCTCATCAGCACCTTTTAATGAATAAACAGCCATGAAATTCATTGAAAGTGGTTTTATAAGGAGAGGGATACAGGTCAGTATGGCTGTCCTAAAGCTTGTACCTAGTTAGTCAACTCTTTGATTTTGTTTTGCAATGAGTTGGTATGCCAAGTGCTAATTATTTTCCCTGTTAGTAGACTAGAAAATAATTGGTGCTTGGTGTGGATATGCTTGCATTCAAAATTGACCCTGAATAGAATCAAATTTGAGATTGACCCTGAATATTGATACTTTTCATACATACAGGGGAGCAATTCTTAGCACTGGTTGAGGAGAAGGACACAAGCAAGATGCTATGTTAAGTAAAGTTATTAAAATTTTCCTGGAAATATCAGTTGGAAACCAAATGTCAGCATGCACATGTAGTACTGGTGGCTGCAGAGCATTTGAGGTGCTCAGGAGATAATGATTAAGTTTGCTTGTTTTCAGCAAGCTATAGTTTGTGTTAATAGTTTGTCCTGTGAATAAAACCAAAACTTACTGACCTGAATGGCTTAAAAATATTTCTTTCTCTTTTCTTGCTTTTTTACAGTTCTTTGTTGCTGCTTGCTGGATTACAGGTCTTCATATGTATATGCTTTTCTCTTAAATATCCTGAAATCTGTGTGACAGACTAATTTTGGGTGTTACATAATGACTTGCAGTGAGCTAATTTCTTGAATCCATACAACTGCTCTGAAAATCTGGGGAAAGGATGAAATTTGAAGCTGAAAAAAATTTCTGGAGTATTTGTTTCTGGGCTGAAGTAATGAGATCCCGGGCTTTTGTAATGATAGTACTCAGACAATGGATAGATAAGATTTGTGGACCTAAGCTTAGTAACCTGTTGCTGAAAGCTCTTACCTGTGTTCTAAAAAACAGCAAAATAAATACACTGAATTAGTGTTAAATTTTATTCAGACTCTTGTATAATATTTTTAAAAAGACTCTTGTTTTACCTTGCTGTTGTGAATACTCACACTTGAGTGTAGCCCAAAGTATGCAAGTATTTTTGTTGAATTCACTCATGTGGTTTGTGTGTGAAGCTGGTTGAATAGTTGTTATTGTGGTCCTAATGTCGTATGTTAGGTTTGCTTCAAGTCTTACAAGTTTTGGGTAACCTACTAATTGTGACCAGTGGATATACACATTTTAATACTCAGTCTCACTGCTTGCTTCATTTTTAGTTAGCACCTATATTTTGGAGTGCTTTACTCAGTACTTGGCAGTGTTGTGGAGTAGTGCCTGTGGCTATCAGCTTGTCACTGTTATCCTGTCTGCTGAAATGATGTCTACACTGAAGTAAAGAACAGCGGCACCAACCTTGTCGTGTTCAGGCACAGCTTTTAGTGTTGTTGCACAGAGATTTTTTCTTTGGGGGAGGGGAGAACTGATCTGCCTGGAAAGGATTCCAGTGGGAAGGTCTTGTCAGCTGGTTCAACTTTTTTTTATGGTTATGTGCACAATTGCAGAAACAGCTGTGCCACATTATAGAATAACAAAATGAGTCTGTGGACCAGATAACTGTGTGGACCTTCAGAAAGGTTAGAACTTTTGTTAAAGTCAGAGATGTAGAAGTTGGCAGTAAATCAGAGGCACCATGTATCTCAGCATAAGATGCTTGGGTTGATGACTAGATGACCCTCAGGAAGATTATAAGGAGGGAAAAAACACAAAACAAAAGCCACCAAACAAAAATACTGAATCATAGAGTAGTAGAATAATTGAATGGAAAGGGCGTCAAGGATCATCTGGTCCAACCCTTCTAATATTATTGTTTATATGATATGTCTGGGCACCCTGTCATTTTCCAAAGTGGGGCAATCCACCACTTCCCCTGGGAGACCATTCCAATGTCTGACTGTCCTCATTTGTAAGAGTGGTTAACAAAACTTGTTTTACTGTGTGCTTGCCTGTAATAAGAGTTTTTTGTCTGGTGACCCGGAAGGGCCCTACGACATCTTTTTTGCTACCATGGAGTTCTGCTTACATAGTAGGTGTCTGTCCATACACAGCATTTATTATTCACTGCCCAAAATGTTCATATCCCAAGAAAGCCATGGTATGTAGGCTGCATCTGGTTGTGTAGGGAATGAACCTTCCCAAGTTGCAGCAAGATGTTACAGCATAGTGTTTAAGCCAGAGTAAGAGCTTCTTGATAGCTGTGTGTAGTATCTGCAACAGGCTGATTATTTGATCATTAGACTTACAAAATATGAAGTGATAAACAGTTATTTTCTGTAATAAGGAAGGATAAAAACTGTTGGAAGTAACTGAAGTCAGACAAATTGTCATGGTCAAGAAGAGGCAGGAGATGATCATTAATACCATGTAGCCTTACAGGACCTTGAGGTGAGTTCAGATCTGTCTCTTGCCTGATAATTTTTCCAAATGTTGACACCCTCCCTCAACTGAAGTCAGTCAGCCTGGCAGCCACAGGCCAGAATTCACATTTTGGGTAAGTGGGTAAGGGACTCGTTGAGTAGGTGACGTTTCTTCTGCATGTAAGATATATTATTATTCCTCTATTTGGTTAGATTAATTGCTTTACTAGGTTAGCAGACAATTGGGTTACTTGTTTGCTAACAGTGATGTCTAGGTATAGAAGCTTGGCAGTTATAGCATGATTTTTCTGCAGGTGTATCTGTTTTTTCAGCTGATTGGCTTGGGATTTTTGTAGAGTTGCCTTTGGACCTGTGTGTTTCAGTTGTCAGTGCATTTATTTTCATGTTTGCTCAATCACTATTTGAACTGGTTGCATTTCTTGCCTCTGTAGCCTTCTCCAGTGGGAACTGACAGTTAAGAAGACAGTATTTTTCTGCACAATAAATTATTAAACCTACTTAATTATCTCATTGGATGCCTTTTTGTGTGTGTGTTGTAAGACACTGAGCATAGCTCTCTGTCTCCTATGTATTTTTTTTTCTTGCAGATTTTTCATCTGCTGTGAGTTGTTTTGCTTTTCCAGTGAGAAGACTTTTCTGTTCATGCAACTCATCAGTTTTTCCCTCTCTGAAGAGGGGGTGACCTAAGCCTCTTGTGATAAAAAAAGTAGTTCACTAGTGTCTTGCTTATGTAGTGACAAATGCGTTTTGTGTTGTTCTTGATTCTTCTTTTGTATTGTTTTTCCTTTTTGGGTTGATGATGAGTAGACTTGGTTTGAAAGAGTGACAGAGTTGCAACGGATATTAGACTCAACTTTAGAGGAATTGCTCTTTCTGTAGTTAACGTTTTATACCTGTTCATTACCTTGCATCTATCACTAGTGATTTTGCCTACCATACTTTCTAAGCATTCAGCACTGTGGTATCCTTCTGTAGTTCTTCACAGTTGATTTCTGTATTCAGCTCCTGTGAATAATTTTGTTTGACTGGGAGACTATTGCTTTGGTAGCTGTTGTCTCATGGTGGCTTTATGTATTTTGACCTATACAATTTTATTTGATTTTATCCCTGGTAAATTCTCTTTATTCTAATAAAACAACATATTATATAGTTCTCTTTAAATTATTAAAAATCTCCCAGACAACCCTTTCTCAGCTCCTTATGGTAGATAATATCCTTAAGTGGAATTTGTCTTAAGTGAGAGATGTGTTTGAAGGCATTCTGGAAGTCTTAAATGCTATGTACCAGTTTAATTGGGGTTGGTCAACAAGTCGTCAGGCCTTCAAAAGGTTTCTAGTAGTCTTATGACATACTACCTTTTGATTGCAGAATCCATGTGAATTCTTCCCCCATTTATTTTTTCTTTATATTTATTCTTCTGTAGTTTCTATCAGCCTGCCAAGTGATGAAGATAGGACTGTAGTCTGTAATTATGTGGGTAATTGTTACTGTCTTCTGCTTAAGTAATTGCTTTAAGATGCTGAAATGCAACATTTCTGACTGTCTTTAGAAATCTTAAGTGAATGCCATGTAGCCCTAGTGATTTGTTCTAAAATCCTTTTCTATTAGCACTTTGATACGACATTTTTCCTCTGATCTGACCTTTAGAACGAGAGCTTAGATGTGGTTTTCCCTGATCTTTTCCTTATTCAGCATCAGTGCAAAGAATTAATTCTGTGTTTTCTACTGCAGTTCAGGCTTCTTGGGTACTCTTTTTAGGAAAATTTTACTGTATGTAAAATTGGCAAGAATGAGGATTTTAGACAATCCTTTGCTCTGACATAGCTCAACAGCCTGTCCGGAACTGTGCATTAAAACAAACAAACAAAAAAAAACCAAACAAAAAAAGCAAATGGAGATGAAGTTTCCCCCTACCAATTTTCAGCATCTCAGAAACATCCTGATGGTAGTCTTCATGGTTTCCTATGGTCTTTGTAGATTGGTTGTACATTTAATATAGTGAGGTTTTAAATGGTCTTAGTGTGCTCAAGAAACTTTTTGCTCTTCTAGCTGTTCTTTCCCATTTTATTTTAACTGAAATTTTCACAGTTCTCCTTTTTGAAGCCAAATGTTGACGTAATGAGTTTTTATATATAATTTCTTAATGCCCTTGGGCATTTAAATAAGCTCTTCTGGAGTGCTATCTGGATAACTACATCTTGAGCTATGTTGTGTGGCTCAGAATTAGATCAGGAGTTATTTTTCTTCCAGTTAGTCTTAAAACTGATTACAGTTGGCTGTGTTGTAAGAATTTGTCTCCATTGTTCAGTGGTGGTTTTTGTTCGGTTGGTTTGGATTGGATTTTTTTTGTTGTTGGTAGTATACCATTAATATGCTATTTCTTCTAGTTTGGATATGGAATTTAAATGTGGAGGTAAATAATTCTGTTAGGATACGCGCTTTTCTAGCAGAAAGTAGTATCCTTCATGGGGGCAAATGAATCATCCCCCTCTTGCTCCTATGCTTGTACCTCAGTTCTGCCTGAATTTTGTTGCTCTATTCACTTTAGAAGATGGCTCAGGTATGTGCTATCTGAAAAGCAGTTTCTCAAGTTCTGCTTTTTTTATTTTGGGGCTTCAAGCTTTTTTATGGAAGCACTTACATATACTGGTCCTACTTTGGATTTCTGTTTTAAGTGCCCTGTTTTGGCTGGATCTCAGTAATTTTTGTCTTTGCTCCAGTTGTACATTACCATAAGTGTCCTCTTCTGTTATCTTAATTCCAGGTATTGCTAATGAGACTTAGTAAAGACTTCTGAATTCCTGTTTCTATCTTTCTAAAGTGAAGTTGATACTTTTTTTTGGGTAGACACACTCCCTGCCCCAATTTCAACAATTCATCGTAGATTTAAAACTATATTGTCATTCAGCTATGGAGTTAAGATTTGGCCTAAAAAGTGTTCATTAACCTGGCTATCTTGAAAGCTGTTGTATTTGCCATCCTTCCATAGAAGTGCCTGCATTTTGCCTTTTATTTCTTCTAGCAATTAAGCCATGAATGGAAGCTATGGAATTGTAATTTATTTTGTCATGAAGACTTTTACAGAAATGATGTAGCCTAATTGGAAGGCACACAAAGGCAGGTTCTGGAAAGGCTGTTGCATGCTGATAGTGTTTCTTTTTCCATCCAGCTGTAGTTTTGGTGCCTGTAGTTTCGCACTACCACGAAGCCTTGAGCTCTGCAGCACTATTGTACATACATTTTCTACAGATTAGGTCTCCTCAGTTTGAATTTTCTTAGGTTTCTTCCAAGTCTCAACAATTCCTCCAGTGATCAGTCTAATCAGTCTTACAGGTTTCTAGCAATGAAACAAATGTTTCTATTCTATATTTTGTTAGCAGTTGTGAGGTTTATCCTAGTACCTCATTTTCATTTTTCTTATAATTCCTTTTAGAAAAATTCAGAAATACTGACTTTGACATTGACATTGCCTGTGTAGTTTTTCTCCTTGTTACTAGCATTTATAGAAGGCAAGGTACCTCATTTTGAAAATTTTTTTTGGGGGGGGGAAATTCTCTGATTCTTTGGGTAATTTTGTTGCTGAGTCTTACAGAGATAGGAGCTGATACTTGAGGAATTATATGCAGATTTTACTTTAAACTGTAGACTAACAGTTAAGCATGTAAACTTCTCTTATTTTTGTGTCATACCAATATAGGTCATTAGAATCTTTTTAAAGAGCCTTTGCCTTTAGACAAAAAGATGTGTTTTGAGTATTACTTTTGCTATATATTTTGTCCATGTAATACAGTTCAAGTCCATCGCTCTACTAAGGATTTGTAAAAATGGGAATAGCAAAGGTTTGAGTCAGGCCTGAGGTATAGTCTTGGCATTGTCTCATTTCTTCTTTGCTTCCATCTGTTCAGGTACATTTAAAACTTTATTAAAAGCTTTATGTGCTTATGATACTTTTGTCCTTGTCGAGAAAGAAAATACATGGAATAAACCTGTAGACTAAGAATCAGGGAACTGAGTGACTTCTTTTCAGCAAAAGCTGAGATGTAGGGAAATCTAACACTGAATTATTCAGCCCTAGAGGACAAATAAGATAGGTAAAAGAGAAAATTGGATTAAATTTATCTTCAGTGTAACTGATTTCCAGGGAGGTACAGGCCAACTGCATTGATAATAATACATTTTTTCTTTTGTAAAAATCCTCTTAAATTCCAATTGAATGTTACCTTTATTGCAAGTTAAATGCTATTACATAATGACATTTGGCTGTAAGGGTAACACATAAAGGAATTAAAAGTGGTTGCCTCTCTTCTAGGATTAATGGGTTCACAGCTTTGCTGTTTGGTGTTTCTCCCCTCAGCCCTCACCCTGCTGCCTCTCACTTAATGGACAAGAGAACTTTAATGAAGTTGTAAATGCATAAAAGAATATTTGAGCTTTATTCCTCTGGGCCTCTTCACTGTTTGGGGATTTGATGGGCTGTTCTCAGACAGGAGAAAGCTACACAGTTTGATACTCTATATTCTAAAAATGCTGCTAAGCCTGAAAAACCTAATGACTATTATAAAACCTGAAGAATAAATATAGGCTTGAACTTTGAATGTCTTCAGTCTCTTGTGAATGATGATATGTTAATATAATCTACAGATGCGTGAACCTTAGCTAAGTACCACTGCAGTGCATATATACAATTTTGAAAAGGTTTCTGTTGCCATTGTAAGCCTGATTTATAATTTATATTCTGTGATTTTTCTTTTGCTGTGTTTAATTGTAGCATAGTATACTATGCTACAAGCATCAAGGTGGTTGACACTAAAATCCAAAGAAATGTAACTGTTAATATTTTTTTTCTCTATATCTCAGTTTACTTGAAGCATTGTTAAATATTCTACAGATACTTTTTAATTCTAGAGTTTGATTATTTAATTGCATTTATGACTGTCTGTCTCTTCAGAAGGATTCTGGAAATATGATTGACACAGTTGAAAATACAAAATAAACAGTACTTGTCACTACTTTACTCGTGTAAAGTCTACTTGTGTAGACTGATGTTCTCTCTCTAATGTTGTAGGATGATAGTGGTTAAAGTCAGGCTTGAACGTAAGTGGTAGATTTAGAAGGAAGTTAGTTTAATGAACATAGTTGGTAGAATCACAGAATGTTTGGGGTTGGAAGGGACTTTGAAAGATGAAGTCCAACACCCTCCTAGAGCAGGGTCACCTAGTGTAGGTTGCACAGGAGAGTGTCCAGGCAGGTTTTGGTGAAGAAGAGATGAAGATACTGTTTGACTATCTAATCTTGTTTCAACCCTGTTTCAGAACACACTGCTTTTGCAGAGGGCAGCAGAGTTGATCAAGAAAGAGCAGGTTACCTTCAGGAACGAAAAAAAAAAAAAGGTCTTGGAGCAACGTATTAAGGTAAAACAGATTGCAGTGGATTTCTGGATGGGTAAGTATTGGTGAGCTGGGTGCTTCTAGATCCCCTATTTACCTTGCTTTATAAAGGATTTATAAAAAAGCTTAGTGATGTCACACAGTAGTGTATACACAAAGACATTACCAACTTATAATGTAATTGTGTCTAAATTTTTCTAGTATATATCAAGACCAATTTAATTTACGGCTTATTAGTACAGCTGTTTTTAGAGAGATCTTTGGTACTTAATCACTGGTTATATACCAGTTTGAAATTACAGGTACAGAAATTAGATATTCAGGTTACCTTTTATAATTTGTTTAACTCATGGGACAGTTGACAAATATAAACAGCACACACTTCAAATTGAAGGATTACTAAAGGGCAAACAAGCTCCCAGACAAAGTAGCTGTTTGGGGAGGGTCCTGAAGAAGATCAATTGCTTTTAAAAAGAAAGAAAGAAAGATAAAAAAAAATTCCTTAAAAGCTGCAATGGAACATGAGGTCCTAAGTCCTTACCTCAAATGAGCCATCTCTGGTAGTGGCTGGAAATAAGAGGTTGTTGTGTACCTTCCACTGCTCACCAGTGGTACTGTTGCTCATTGTGTACAGCAGTTCTTAGTTATTCCAGCTCCAGTTATTTTGGGGCCACCTAAGAGCTTTGGCAGTGTAGAACTGGGGAAAAATCAGTCAAATGTAAAAGCTAACACGCAAAATGTTGACTTTTTTTTGTAATTGTTGTTAGGCACTTGAATATGCACTTCAGCCTTTATTGTATACGTTTGTTGATATTGAAACTCTTAACATTTCTAGTAGATATGAAACTTAATAGGAATTTAAATTTTCTTTCTGCATATCTGAAATTTTGGTTTTGCTTTGCAGACTAGCAAAATCAGTATTACAGAATCACTGTATGCGTGTGTGGGTGGGAAAGGGACTGAGAAATCAGGATCATGTAATTAATGCCATAAAAATTTGTTTCCTGCGTGTATGTGTGCACTGCTGAACATAATGATGTGTAGCTATTGTGTGGGAAACGTTGCTAATTGCTGTATTTTTTTGCATTAGAAAGTAAATAAATGTTAAGGCATTCAAAAAGAGATCATAGCGAAACTTTTTTTTTTTCTTTACATGATCTTAGGAAGAAAACCAAGTAAAAGCTGGAACTATTAATTCTGTAGTTATTTTTAAGAACTGTTATTGGAAAGTTCTATCTTACTCTGAAGTTGGGTGTGTTTTTTCTTGCTTTGTTTTTCTTTAAACAGCAGATCTGGAATGGACTTGAGTCCTCTGGGAGGATATAGAACTGTCTGAACACACCTCTGGTGTATTAGTAGGATACAAACCATGGCAGCAGGTCTTGCAAATGTAGGAAATACATTTGGAGGTCCGCCAGGTTTCTTTAGTTTTCTAGACTAGTAAGTTCCAGAACTCATCTATAGAAGATGATGATGATGTAGTTTTTGTTGAACCTATACAACCTCCCCACCAATTCTGCCATCACTGATAGCAGATCAAAGGAAGCTGCATTTACATCATCAAAAAATGAAGAACTTCAGGGAAATGATTGCAAAATGCTTCCTTCTCCAAAAGACTTAAACTCTCAGAAGAGGAGTATAAGTGAAACTATTATTATTGATGATGAAGACGACATTGAAACTAATCAAGGACAAGAGAAGAATGCTTCCAGTTTAATGAACGAAGACTTCCAGAGTGTAAAAATAGAGAATCAACGATATGGAATTCTCATCTTCCGGTTTTTCGAGAAGTAAGGTAAATTCAGGAATAGGTAATAGTGGTATAACCACAGAACCAGACTCTGAAATTCAGATTGCTAATGTTACTACATTAGAAACAGGTCCTATGAGCTCTGTGAGTGATGGTCATTTAGAAAATGCTGAAGGGCGTGACATGAACTTAATAATTACACATGTTACATCACTGCAGAATGCCAACATGGGAGATGTATCTAACGGACTGCAGTCAAGTAATTTCGGTGTTAATATGCAAACATACACCCCATCTTTGACTTCACAAGACCAAGACTGGTGTAGGACCTTTCAATCCTGGTAGAATGAATGTGGCTGGAGATGTATTTTCAAAATGGAGAATCTGCGACTCATCATGAATCCTGGTAAGGGTGCAATTCTTTATAGTTTTCTTCAAAGCTGAAATAACTACTAGGATGCTTGATTAAAATATTTTTTGCACTGATGCTTCCTTGGGTTTTTAGCTTAATCCATATGGTTTTCTTCATCTCTATCACAGCCTTTGTCTTTGTTTAGCAGGTAAATTTATCCCAGTTTAGTAGTTAGTGATCATTTAGATGTTTCATGATCCAAGAACAGAAGAACTTTCTCTCATGACAATTAAGCCATACCCCTTTGTAATTGACAGCAAAAGGAAACATCAGTGACTTCTGTGCAAACTTTCTGTACCTTTTTGGGGTAATTAATAATTATTCATTATAATGGCATCCAAGGTTAAATTCTAAGTAATATCTTTACTGATCTACTTTCTGTTAATCTAAGATATAATTTAGACTTCGCAAAAAACCTGAGATTTTAAAAGGCTTTTTTAAGTCACTAAGTAGCTAGTCTGTCGCTATTTTGTGCATACTGAACAATCTTGGTACTGTCCAATGCTTAACAAAACAAGGTCCAAATTATTTGTGGACTTGCATATTTTTGTACTAAGTTATATGTACTTTGTAATTGCTCTTTAATATCCTGTGGTAATATTTATATAATCAGTATGAAGTTGGTTGGGTTTGTGCTGGTATTTTCTGTGTACATAGCAGTATATTTGTCTACTGATTTGGCAAGTAAACAGATATTGCTAAAATCCAAATGGAGAAGCCATGAATGGTCTTCTGCTATTGCTAGTGTGCAGAATTCAAGATATCTAAATACAAGCTATCTAAAAACCTTCCAAGTACAACACATGCTCGTACTCTGCTGCCCTGTTACATTAGAAGTGTAGGGAAAAAGCCAGATCACTTTTCTTACAGGTTTAATTTCAGACTACTTTAGGATAATTTTGGAAGGCAAATTTTAAAACATTTATGAATCCAGGAAGCAATAGACTCTGTTATGTACAATTTTCTTATTTTGCTCACGTGGGTAGTTTTTTTACCTGTTTTTCAACAAAAATTTAAATAACACATCCAACAAATTGAAACTAGCAGTGTGTTTAATAATCTGGATGTTTTGCTTTATATCTTTTAAAGCAGCATTCCCACTAATTGCTGGTTGACTCCGTAGACATGGATAATGATTGTTATCACAGGTGGTAAGTAGATGGGCATGAGAATTAAGAGCATTTGTTACTTTAAAGTTGATGCCTTTGTTTGTCTTGAGGAAAGCAATGTCTCCAAAAATCAGGATGTGCTTTCTTAAATACTGGACCTTTCATTTTTGGTGTCATTAACAAACAAGTCACCAAAAATTTTGTTGGTGTGAAATCTGATAGTCTGGGACCATAGCAGTATTCGAAAACTAGATTATGTTCAGAAGGAAAGACTCATTCAAAACAGAGTTAAAATAAGTTTACAGGAGAATGAGACTTATTTCAAAGTGTACATATGCAGTGGTTTTATGGCTGTGTTTTGTATTTGAAAAATAAAAAAGCATTAGGTTAAAAAGGGACCCTGTAAGGGCAGCCGCCAGGTAAAAGGAAAGGAGTAAAATAGAAACTAAGAGGCTATGTTTATAAAGTGGCAAATGAGGCATTGAGAGATTGAATACAGGAGGTGGAAAGGACAGCACAGCTATTAATTGGACAATAGGCTTTATACTACAAGAAACGACAACATGAGAAACATTGGAGCTGCAGAATAAAGAGAAATAGAGAAACATTGTTTTGTACTTGCAAAGAATGTAATAAGGTTTTTTCGGGGAAGTTTTCAATTTTTTTCTTTTGCCTTGGAGAGTTGCCTTCTTTTCTGCTAGAAACAACCTCACTACTAAAGTTAACCCTGCCCTGTTTGGAAATCTCTGATATTAAGACCGGAAGTATTTGATTTAAATATTTTAATACAGTCTATCAATTCCAGTCTAAGCTGCTAAAGATGAATTAATCTCTTCTGCATCAGTGATTTTCCATCTGTTTTGATTTCCAGATTTCTAGAATATTTCCAGTGGACTTGGAGACCCTTCTTTAGCTAATTTAAGCATATAGATTATGAAAATACTTATTTAGGTAATCTGAAAATCATGAACTGGAAAACACTGCTTATAGTTCAGAAACAGGATGTAAGAAGTTGCAAAGCAAACTTAGTTTTCACATGCCGCCCCTTCTTTAGGGGTTTGCTAGTTAGAGTTTGAACATCAGAGCTTTGCTTGAAGACTTCATACATCAATTTACAGAGCAGCTGGTTTGTTACCTAAAGACATTCTAGCATGCATCTTCTCCAAAACACGTTACTTCCCTGTTTGCTTCCCCTTGTAGAGCATTTGAAGCATTGAAGCCTGCAACATGTACAGTTTCTGATACTGACTTTTTAAAAAATTTTTTTCTCTAGGACAAAAAAGTTAGGACATGTGACATGTTAGAAAAACAGAGGGAAATTGCTGATGCTGAGGGTCTGGCAAATACATGTATGTATTTGTTTCAGAAACAGTGTGGCAAGCAGGACTCGGCAAGTGATGGTCCCTTTGCATGCGGCACTGGTGAGGCTGCACCTTGAATCCTGTGTTCAGTGTTTGGCCCCTCATTATAAGAAGGACATTAAAGTGCTGGAGTGTGTCCAAAGAAGGGCAACAAAGCTGATGAAGGATCTAGACCACAAGTCTTGCATGGAGTGGCTGAAGGAACTAGGATTCGTGTAATCTAGAAGAAAGGAGGCTTAGGGGAAACCTTCTCGCTCTTCACGGCTACCTGAAAGGAAGCTGTAGTGGGTCTCTTTTCCCATGTGAAAGGTGATAGGATGAGAGGAAATGGCCTCATGTTGTGCCAGGGGAGGTTTAGATTTGATAGTAGGAAAAGTTTCTTCACCAAAAGAGTTACAAAGCATTGAAACAGACTGTCCAGGGAAGTGCTCGAATCATCCTCTCTGGAGATGTTCAGATGTAGTGCTTAGTGACAGTTTAGTGGTGGACTTGGCAGTGTTAAGTTTATGGTTGGAATTGATGGTCTTTAGGTAATTTCTAACCTAAATGATTCTATGATGCTGTATATGGTTAAGAAAATTACTTTTGGATCAGTGTTAGTCTGTTGCCCTCAGCTAAATGCCTCCACTGTAGGAAGCAGTAAATGCTTAATGAAGAAACATCTTTCCAACACAGTGATACAGAACCTGATGCCCCTGGTAAGCATTGCAGTACGTTTGACAGAATGGTTTGGGTTTAAAGGGACCTTTAAAGATTATTTAGTCCAACATCACCCTTTGGTCAGGGACATCTTTTGCTCAATCATGTTGCTCAAAGCCCTGACCTTGAACACTTCCAGGGGCATCTTCAGCTTCTCTGGGCATCTTGTTCCGGTGTCTCGCCACCTTTGTCATAAAAAAAAAATTTACTCATAAATCTACCCTCTTTCAATTTAAAACCATTGCCCTTTTCCCTGTTACTACAGATCTTGGTAAAAAGTATCTCTCCATCTATCTTAAGTTTCTTAATATACCAAAAGGCTTCTTTAAGTTTTTGCTAGAGCTGTATTTTCTCCAGGCTGAACAACCCCAACTTTCTTTGCCTTTCTTTGTCTGTTTTGTACTGGGGACAGTACAGAGTTGGATGCAGTTCTCAAGATGGGGTCTCACCAGAAAAGAGGAAATTGCCTTGCTTGACTCTGTTGGGGATTGCCCTGATCCAGGTGAAAGACCTTGCACTTACTCTTGTTGATGTTCATGAGGGCCCATTCCTCAGCCCGTTCCTCAAGCCAGTCAAACCTTTGGATGTCACCCCTTCCCTCTGGCTTACCAGCTCTACCTCTCAGCTTGGTAGTTGATCTGTGGAGTTGATGAAGATGTTAAGTTGTATCACTCTGAGTGTGGACCCTTGAGGGACACAACTCATTACTGGTTTTCACTTGGACATTTTGCTGTTAACTAATCTTTGGGTGCAGCTGTCTAGCCGTTTTCTTACCCATCAAAACCATGTCTCTAATTTAGCAGCAACAGTGTTGTAGGGGCCAAATCACAAATTTTGGCTTAAGTCCATGTTGGTGAACAGAACTCCATATAGATAGAATTTTCAAGTGCTTTTGGACTGGAACTTGGCTTTTGTTTCTGTGAAGGAAATACAGTTTTTGTGCTTCAAAACCAGAACCAACACCTAGCAAATGGAGGATGCAGTTCAGAATTGCCCTGATCTGAGCTGGGTCATTAATGTAAGTGTAGCTGAATATATTTCTAGAGCTGCATGCCTCTGTAAACTTGGTTAGTATCTTCCTTCTTACCTCTGTCCTAGGTTGTGCCAATGTAGTGTTTTATTTTTTTTTCTTTAAAAAAAGAATTTAATTGAGTCATTTGTGCAGGATGACTCCACAAATGTAAAAGTGTTATACATTTTTAGTTCAAGGACATGAAAAACAGATTTTATGGTTTGTTCTTAGAGAATATAAAGTGGAGAAGGTGACATGGTTAAAAAGTGGCATGTGAAGAAAAGCCACAATTTAAAAATGTCTATGAAGGTGTGATGTGGAAGAAGTGAAAGGAAAGGCAGGGAGACCTTAAGATTTTCTTTTGGTATGTTTATAGAATGAGAAATGTAATAAAATGTCAATTAAGGGAGGCTATCTGAAGCTGTAAGGTGCTAAGGAAGTATTGAAATAATGAGTTCCTAGGTGGACTTGGTGAAAGTTTCAAACTCAAATGAACCCAGCCTGCTGAAGTTTTCATAAGTGGTAGTTGAGTGCTACTGGAATTACCAGCACATGTAACTTTGCTGCTTATGTTGTGTATTTCTAATACATGAGACAATGTACTCCCTCTTGAAAGATAGGAGAAAAGAGTAGAATCTCAAAATATTTTGTTGTTAATGTGCTAATGGGATATAAATGTATCTGAAGTAGCAGACATAGTATAGAAACGTTTGAAGGAGGCACTCAAGTGATTTTTACCTTTAAGCACTCTAATAACATACCTTAGTTTGTCAGTATTGGTAATCATGCTTTACAGGTGAACTTCTTCAATGGTTTAAAGAGGAATGTGTTTTGCTCTGCTTTCCCTTTTTCCCTCACCTCTTTGTACCAGTTCTTCAATTACCCTCACGCATTACAGTGGCTGAACTTCCAGCTTGTTTTACATCTCTTGAGAAACAGAGCATCCTTGATAGCTACAAAGTCACAGCAAAAAATTATTTTCTACTTGCTAAGGAGCATATGGTGTTTGTTGCTGTAACCAGGAGTTCTTGGAACTTTGTCCCTAAAATTATTTTTAAAACTATGCAGCAGAATATTTTGTTAAGAGAATCCTCTTGGGGAAAAGAGACTTTGAAAGTAGGATGAAGAAAAGGTGCCTTCTATTTAATGAATGATTATGGACAAAAATAATTCCTCCCGAAAGATAAGGTACAGGCAATTTGCTGAAGTGTATAGATTAAGGTTTTTGTTAGTTGAAGTTACAGAGTTTTAAAGTGTTGTGTTTACTCTTGAAAATAGTCACCAGAAAAGAAAATGGAGTAATATTTATGCAGGTGTTCATTGCTCAGTAACATTGCTTCAGTAATGAAGTAACATTAAACTACTGTTCTAGATGCTGGGAATCTAAAGCTTGAAAGGTAAGTCTCAAGTGCAGTAACAGTATTCGAAGTAGCTGACATATATTGAAAATGTGTGTAAAGGTGTTGGGGGTGGGTTTTTTGGTTTTTGATTTTTGGGGTTTTTTAATAGTTCCTATCCAGATTTAATTCATGCTTAAGTGATGTATCATTCTTGGTATTCTTCACAAGATCAAATGTTGCTAAATTCTAGTAATAATGATTTAAAATGGAAGCTTAAATTCTGGAGAAAAGCCTAGACATTACATTTTAATTGGGGGTTGTTTTTTTTTTCCCCCCTGAACTGTTTATTCTGCTCCAAACCAAGATACTGAGCATGTAATTTAACAGAAGCATGTGTCTAGCAGATGTATTTACCTTGGATAAAAAGTTTTTTTCAAGTTCCTCTATGAAAGCTACTCTGTAGCATGTTATGCTACAAAAGTTTGGGCAAAGATAACATAATTACATAGTAATTTACTGTCTAAAATGCAGATAGAAAACCAGTGGAGTCTGGAGCACAGAGGTGTGGGTTTGTGTACTGCCAGAACTAAATGAAGTATTATTTTCTAGGTTCATTGATTTCTACTGCGGAAGACTTGGAACTTCCATAACTTTACCAGTTTACACATTAATTGCCAGTTTGCAAGCCCACTGCAAGTGGATTGTGGTCTGCAGAATTTGTCACTAGATAAAGGATGGGAACATCCTGTAATTTTTTCATGTTCTGAAGCTTTCACAATGGAGAATGGTACCATCAAACAGCATTTTACTTAAAACCCTGAATTTCTGAAATAACATCTCTCTTATGTTAATCATCAGCTCCAACAGAAAAAATGGTTTTATAGTCCTATGTCTATGAATATAATTTTATATATATGTGCATGTCTGTTCACTTATTTTTGTTTGTTTTGGTTGTTTTTGTTTGTTTTTTTGAAGATTCTGGATAATATATGATCTCCCTAGTCAGCTTCCTCTAGGAATCATGTGGATTTGTCATCTGTGTATCACTTCCTAAACAGATTTCCAGCCTGTCACCCTGTTATTAAGTAATGTGCAACTGCAAAAGCCTTTAAAAGGGACAGACTGCATATCAGCGGAAAGATCAGCTCACCTTTTTTGTTCTACTAGCTGCCTCTATCATTCACACAAACCACTCCAAAGAACTTTTGTGTTATGTGCGAGAAAGTAAGGGATTTTTTTATTTGTTTCACATTAGCAGCTAAAAGTAGTTATACTGATTCTCATGCTGAGAATTGCTTAATTATATAAATCTGACTTTGAAGTACTAAATGCAGTGTTGTTTGGAAATGTTGAATTCACTGTGTCTGCTATTACAACATAAAAAGTCTACCACCTTTTGAATTCGGAGTATGGCAGATTGTGAAGCAAATACACTAAAAATCATGGGTTTTTTTTTCTTAACATAAAGTGTCCAGATTATAATAGCTTCTGTGACAAGATAGATTCTTTATATCTGAAGTCCTTTATGAAGAAAAATGGACCTTGTGTTGTATAGAAAGCATTTATTTTGATAGATGAAGAAAAAATATCAAGAGGCTTTAAAAGGAGGAGAAATTGATACTTGAAAGAATCTGAAAGAAGTTTGGGAGCTGGAAGAAGTTTGTAGAGAGCAGAAGCCTTAGACTTTCCCCATAGAGGCAATTGTGGCAGGTTTGAAACTGTAGATACCTTAAGTGGGCAGTAGAGGTAGAGGTGAACATACCAAGAACTGTCTTATTCTGAATTATTGTTAAATTTGGCTTGTAATTTTTCAGTATTTCCCAAACTTAAAATATCCAAAGAGAGGTCTTCCCTAATTGTACTATTGAAATATTAGGTGTACAAAATAGCTCTAGTGTCTTTTTCTTTCAGTGTACCAATAACAGAGATTCTTGCACTTTTTCATGTTTTTTTCAGTATTGTCTCAACCCAGTACACTCAGCAATGACACTGGTTAAATGGTGAATTCTTCCTGAATTAAGAAGGCAATAAACTGCCTTCATTGATACTTGTTTTGAGAGGTGGTTTGTGATGGTCTTTGTTCAGTTGCAAATTTAAACCACTGAAAAAATTTCTACTTCACTATGCAGTGTGGTGGATTCATTTTGTGGATACATTTGTAAGCTACTGATGTTAGTACATCTTTTTTTCCCTTGAGATTCAGCGAAAATAAACTATAGGAAGTATTGGTATTCTTTGTATTAGTGTCTCAGGACACTGCAAACTTAAAATATAAGCTTTTAAAAAATACATGTAGAAGCTAAAATGGTCACTGCCCTCACCTCTGCAGAGCTAGTTAAAAGCACTCTGTGCTCTCTCTGCCAACTTGTACGTAGAACTGTAGAATCATAGAGTAGTTTAGGTTGGAAGGGAGCAGAAAGATCATCTAGTTCCCACCATGCCATGGTCAGGGAGACCTCCCACTTGACCAGGTTGCTCCCAGTCCCATCCAACCTGGCCTTGTATGCCTCCAGAGATGGAGCATCCACAGCTTCCCTGGGAAACCTGTACGGGTGTCTCAGCACCCTCGCTATAAAGAATTTCCTCTTAATGCCTAACCTAAATATACCTTCTTCCAGTTTAAACCCTTGTCCTGTCACTACATGACCTTAATCTCATCTGTCCTCTTCAGTTTGAAACTGTTTCCCCTTGTCCTATCAGTACATGCCCTTGTGAAAAGTCCCTTCCCAGCTTTCCTGTAGGCCCCCTTCAGGTATTTGAAGGCTGCTCTCAGGTCTCCCCAGAGCTTTCTCTTCTCCAGGCTGAACAGTTCCTGCTTATTTTTCAGTAGTCTGAAAATGGTAGTCTGTAAACCACCATGAGTTATACAGCTAGCTGTGTTTTATACATAAAAGTTAATTAGACCAAGTATTTGCTGACTATTTGCTTGTGTGTTCTTTTCATACTGAAGTAGATGTAATATTGTCGGATTGCAGGTCAGTAAAAGGATTTGGGAACTCGAGCAAAATCCAGGAGATCCTGAATGTAGGTTAGACAGATGGTAGTAGTTGATAGACCTAGTCATAGGTCAAACTTTCAGAGGTAATGCTCATATTTATCTTTAAATATGTATGTTAAGTGGGAAAAGTGAAGCCTGCAATAGCTTTTTTAAAAAAATCTAACTCAATCTGAGAAGTCAAAACTCTTATATATTTTATTGTAGATGACTTCTCTAGCAGTCTTTCAAAGCTTTCTAACTACATAAACTGCATAAGAATTGGAGTAAGGGAAAGGAAAGGGGATGCCTGACATTCTCCTTAGTGTTTATAATTTTTATTGACTTGTATTACTCTTTGAGTTCACAGTTCTGTGCTTTGGTACAAGTTAAAAGTGTTTATAAGTCCAGAAACTTGAGAGTTTATGGCCAGAAACTGTAAACTTCTCAGGGCAGGAGTGCTGGCTTTGTTTTGCAGAACAGGAGGGCTAACACTCCCCAGCACAAGTCCTTGCTAACTTGCTGAAGGGCAAGCCAAAATCTGGTGACTTTGCGTTGATGGAAGAAGGCAGGCTTGCAAGTGTTAATATCCAGGGGCACTACCAGTTTATTTTCAAGGGAGTTGTCTCAGGAAGCATACAGCTTTTTTCCAATCCTTTTCACTCATCTTTGTTTAGGGCTTCTAGCTCTGAGTGTCTGCAGCTTGTCTTTTCAGACTTGTGATCCATTGTGATGTCAATAGAGATCCAGACATGCCCAGTCAAGATTTTTTTTATTCTGCCTGCTAGTATCTCCTGTATGTCAAGATTTTTTTTTTCACTTAGAGGGCAAAGGGTGAGGTTGAAGTAATGATGGAATTAAATTTAAAAAAAATTGTAAATTATAGAATTTCTAGGAAAGTTTGCAGTAGAGTTTCAAACTTCTAGGTTGAATTTATAAGCATAGGAAAACCACCTTTTCTTTTTCTGTAATCCTATCCTGATATGAGAGGAAATATATACAAGAGTTAGATGAGTTATATACCAGTAAGGACCTATTTCTTACCACTTACTATAAATCAGAATTTTTTATACAAAACTTAAATGCAGCTGTTGTCTGAACTTCCAAAGAGCTGTTCTAAATTTGCTGTGCCAGTTTTTTTTTTTTTTTTTTTTTTGTTTTTTTTTTTCTCTTTGTAAGATACAGTTTGCCACAACTGGTACCTCATGGTGCATTAATGTCACTTTGTTCTAGAATAATATAATGGGGACAAAAAGAATCCAAATCCAAACAAAAAATTTGGTTTCTACACAGGAAGGACATTGTACTTGCAGTACTTAAAGCAGTACTAAACTTAGCTGGTTTACATTTAACTAACAAGTGTATACCCACAAACCCCGTTTGAAATATAAGTGTTAAAAAAGAATGAATCTTACTAGATGTAAAGTGTTCTTTTTTTAAATATATGTATTTCTATACAAGCACACTAGAGGGTGGGTTTTTTTGTCTTTCAGAGATATAACAACAATGAAAGGTACCATTGTTGCTCAAGTTGATTCAAGTGAGTCATTCCAGGAGTTTTGCAGTACGTCGTGTTTATCCTTCTATGAAGAGAAGCAGAATCCCTCAAAAGGAGCTTTGAATAAATCAAGATGCACTATCTGTGGTAAACTAACTGAGGTCTGCTTGACTCTTATTTCTGTTACCTGTCTCAATAATGACCATATCAGTAACTTAGATTCTGAAATAAGAGAAATGAAAATAATATGATGCAGTATTTTCATATGTGGTAATACATTAAGCTGTACAGGCTTAATATTTGTGAAGAGCAACTGAAGGAAGAAATAATTCAAAGAGGTTAATATTTCATTTTTGTTCCAGAAACTTGAAATGCCTTTTGCTGATACCTTTTAGCTGAAGTCAGCAATTTCATTAGGTGCAGGATCTTTTAAGCCTGATCTCCCACACAGAAGAATTGCTGTTGTAAAAAAACAAAGATTTGTTGTAGTATTTTGGACTTTATTTTTTGAAAGATGATGCAAATATTCTTAAAGATGTGTAGAATATATGTAATTTTAGTTTTTCATGATTATATTAATTTACTCGTGATGGTGTGTTTAGGCTGCTACTTTACACAGCATAAGTGTCTGGCCAGTCTTAATATGCCATGCTCTTAGCCTGTAAAACCTGGGTCATTTTATAAAATCCACATAAATGACCAGCGGCTCTAATCTGCAATTACTGTGGAATCACAGTATCACATAATTAGCAGAGTTGGAAGGGACCTCTAGAGATCATCTGATGCAACTCTCCCACTAAAGCAGGATCCCTAGAGCACGTTACACAGGACTGCATCCAGGTGGGTTTTAAAGTCTTAGAGAAGGGGACTCTACAACCTCCCTGGCAGCCTGTTCAGCACCTTGTCACCCCCACAGTAAAAAGGTTTTTCTTATGTTTAAATGGAACTTCTGTGTTCTAGTTTATGACCACTGCCTGTCACTGGGACCTGCTGAGAAGAGTCTGGCTCCATCTTCCTTGCACCCACCCTTTAGATATTTGTAGAAATTACCACGGTCCCCCCTCACTCTTCTGTTCTCCAGGCTAAAGAGTCACAGCTCTCTCAGCCTTTCCTCATAAGAGAGATGCTCAGTCCCTCGAGTTATCTTGGTTGCCCTCAGCTGGACTCTCTCCAGTAGTTCTCTGTCTCTCTTGAACTGGGGTGCCCAGAATTGGATGCAGTATTCCAGCTGTGGCCTCACCAGGGCAAGTAGAGGGGGAGAATGACCTTGCTTGACCTTATGGCCACACTCTTTATGCACCTTGGGATTCCATTTCCCTTCCTGGCAGCAAGGACACATTGCTGGCTCATGGATTTTACTGTTAGGACCTTTGCCAAGATCCTTTGCCTCTAGGCTACAAGAGCTTATGGATCCAGTGTTTTTCTAGAACTTTGGAGACTTTGGAGATGCTTTGGCGAAGCATCTCCCTTCTTAAATGGTGAGCTAGTATAATCTGCTTTTAATTATTGTACTTGAAAGTATGACTTTTGGCTTGTCTAATAGTTTCAGGCAATGTTGTGCTTGTTTGGTGATAAAATACTTCTTTATTTTTATTTTCTTTAGATTCGTCATGAAGTTAGCTTTAAAAATATGACTCATAAACTGTGCAGTGACCATTGCTTCAATAGATACAGGATGGCAAATGGTTTAATAATGAATTGCTGTGAGCATTGCGGGGAGTATTTGCCCAGTAAAGGAGCTGGAAACAATATTCTTACTATTGATGGTCAGCAGAAAAGATTCTGCTGTCAGAACTGCATTGGTGAATACAAGCAGGTAATTACTACTTTACCTATAATTTAAAAGTAGATAATCATAAATATGCCTTAAATATATCCTGTCCTTCATAACATGGCTCCACATCTTGTTTGAAATGTGAAGTATTAAAGATTTGTAAAAATGAACTTAATGCCAGTGAGGATAAGCTAGCTGGAATGGACCTTTTACTACTGGCATTTTTGATGTTGCTGTTATAGCAATATTTGTTATTAACAAAAATATAATTGAAGTTAAATTTAATAATTTCTATTCCTTTCTAATGTTTGTGCTACTTATGAATGTATTAATAGTAAGCTTGTGTGTCAGGCTTGCTAGTCCTCAAGTGATGTTCTTTTTTAGGTATAAAAGCTTGCTGGTATACAATCGAAACATTTAAAAATCTGCAGAGCGTACAGATTGAACGTGTCTGCAAGAATGCTCCAACGACACATGGGCTCTGTACCCATGCTATGTTGAATCTCCTTCACTACACAGCATAGGATTTCAAAATTTATTGTTACTTTGAACCTTCTATGTGTTAAATTCTGTGTTTTCATTTTCTTGACTTGGTTTGGTTTTTATTTATTCTTAAGACCCTTAAGACAGTGATAATTGTTGTGGTTAAAAATAATTCCAAATCAAGAAATGTGATGCTGATGTCTTCTTTACAGAGACAGTTTAGCTTTGAACCATTGCTAATGCTGGCTTGAAGGTTCAAATGTTAATCACAGTATTTATGGTATGATAGGACAACTCTGAAATTATAACTATTTTAGAGGAGTATGTGCAATTTGGAGCTTTTTTTCTTCACTTTATTTTTTTTCTGCTTGGTACATTCTGCTCAGGGTTTATAGGGATAGCACTATGAAATATGAAAATATTCTTTTACTAGCAAGAAATTTCTTTATCCGATTTTGAAGTTCACACTTGAATATGTGAGTGGCCCCAGTGCTGCACATTGCTTTGGGTTCTTTCTTCATCTCTTTTCCATTTTTAAGAAACCAGTAATTAAAGAGAAAAGGGAATGCAGTGCTGAATGTGCATTCTTCATTGTTGCATCACATGTTTGTATTTTCTCTTTAAACATTAAGTTTTGATGCCCTTGGCTGTTCTTATGTATATGCAGTGTGCAAACAGCAGAACTGGAAAGGTATCAACAGTGTAACTGAAAACGTAACTTAAGCGTTATTCTTTTGTCACAGCTATACGAAAGGGGACAGGATAGGTTTCCAAGATACTAAAAACGTAGGCATGCCCAGAAGCCATGGAAAGACTTGAAGAAACGTTGAATACTGTCTCTCGAAGAAAAAAAAGGCATGAGATTAACTTTGAACTTGAGACATTCCCACACAACCACTATAACATACACTGCACACGGAATTATGAAATGAACGTGGAATGTTGAGAGGTTGCATGATAAATCTGTACTTAACACTTTACAAACTGTACTCTATTTGTTCAGATACTCTTTTATTTTGTGTATTTGAGAATGAGAAGGGTATATGGGTAGCAAGGTGTATGTTGTGGTTTGATTTGGGGAGGAGAAGCAGCTTTTGCAATACCAGGAATCTTCACAAGTAGTGTTGGATATGGTGCCTTAGTGTGAGGATCCTTAAGCTCTAAGAATGAAACACACATTGTGCATTCAGGTCTGGCTGCAGACTTTGCTCAAGCAAGTTCTTAATGCATTTGTAGAAATATTGGTATATACTACTGGGGAAATGCAGCAGGCAGTGAGAAGCTTGAGTCCTCATGTGCATCTGGTTTGGAATGGTGATTAAGCGAAACTCTTAACTGGTAGGTTTTAAATGTTTCTGGAGTGTGGGGATTTAGGGTTATTTTTGATGTTAACAAAACTATAAAATTAGAAGGTTTTTAGTGTATGTTGAGGTATGTCCATAGTTGCTCAGGACACCATTATTTGAGACTACTTAGCTGTTTAGAAGGATTTATTTAGGCTTGAGTTAGGCTTATTCCATTTGCATTGATTTTTTTGAACTGAAAATTTTTTCAAGGAATTCTGCTTTTTAAAAAGGAATTTAGACTTCAGGAAATGTCACAGTTCATTGGGTCACAGTTAATAAATTGTAGCTTGCTTTGTTAATTCATAGTTTTGTTGGAAATTTTTTGTTCTTGCTTTCGAAGGAGAACTGGTGGAAGAGAGTATGGGAGAGTTACTCTTACATACTGAAATAAATAAATGGAAAAGTTGATGTGTCATTTGATTACTGATTATTGTGTGTCAACAGTTGTTGTTTGTTTGGGGTTTTTTTACAAACAATTGTAAAATACATAGGTCTTCCTGTTATGAACTTTGTATTCAGCAGTTTGTGTTACAATGTCATACAGCTATCAATATGCAATGCATTTGTAGTAGTAATAAATGAAAACTGGTTCTGATTACTTGTACTTATCTATAAACTTAATCCCTATTTTTTTCAATAAATACTACACTGATTTTTACAATTAATTTTCAATAACTTAGCATGGACATTTTTTCTTGCTGGAATGCAAAAATTAAAATTGTGGGTAATTGACACATTGGGAGTTCAAATAACCTATTGGCTACAAAGGGTTGCTCTCTTCTGCTTTGAACTGTTGGTGGGAGTAAGAAACAGTGTTATTCCTAGGATGGGGAGTAGGTTTTTTCTGAAGTGCCTGTCACCTTGCAAGGTTATGGATGAAGTTAGTTTTCCATGTAACAGTTTTGGAACCTACTTTAATCTTGAGCATTACACCCTTTGTTCTGCTTTTCTGAGAGGCAGTGGCCATTGTTTCTTTCCTAAAACTGAATTACAGAGCTTAGTGTTTTTCATACTGAAAAAGCTATGAAAAATAGATTAATAAATTGCATAAGAATTATTTAAATAATATAGCCTAACTGATGCTCATGCTCACTGTTATATTCAAGAGCATGTTAATTTCCTGAGCACAACAGCTGTTCATTAAGACAGCTAAGAGAAGTCAAGCTTTTTTAAAAAACAGAAAACAATTATAAAATCCTTCCTCTGAGAATGAAATGACTGTGACAATAAATTCCACTAAAAAGTCAGAACAAAGCCCTTATTGGAATTTACTTTTTTTTAAACCTGAAGATGACTACTACTACTAGATTGTAAATTCTCTACCTGTTGCACAGAGGTTCTAGCTCCTCACATGTAGAGAGACATGGAAATTATACTGAAGAAAAGTAAAAAACCAGAAAACACTCAAGAGTGACCAGGATGTGGCTGAATTGTCTGTGTAACTTTGCAAATGCTGAAATATTTTATTTCAGGTAGTAATTTCATGTAGTTAAAATGAGAACAATATAATAATTACTTTAGTAGTTAATTTTAAAATAGTATATATGCAACAAATTAAAACGGCCCCCGGATATGTCTGCCATAAAGACATATTAACAAACAGTGGATACATAGGTTGTTTCTTATATTATTGCCTATTTTCTGCCTTTAGAAAATAGTCGACTTGCTTTTCAAGGTAGTTCCAATGTTGTTTGTGTCCTGCTTTGCTGGATTTGGGTACAGGCTTGACAACCTTGTTCGAAGGAACAAGTGAATTACGTGATTTGGCTTTTCCAGCCAACCGTACCTTTTAATTTTCAGCTGTTTAACTAAGAGGAAGCTGTATCCGTGTCTAATTCCAAAAATACAGGCTTTAACTGCTTTGCTTACTGGCCTGATAAATCCACAGTGCTCTTGATTCTGCCATGAAAGGATTTAATACTTCACTACTTCAAAATGTTATTTTACTTCTTCTTGCTTTGCTTACTTGACTAAAATTCGTGTTAGAATATTACCTGGGATTCATTTGTTTTGGGTGTTTCATGTGCTGTCAAGAGAGGGAGGAATGAGCTGTAGTTAATTCTTGATGAGCTTCTTGGTAGCTCTGGAATGAACTGATTGCCAGGTGAATGGCAAGCTAAATGAGTATTCTCCTAGCTGGAGAGGATGCCCACAGGGTCTTTCCATCTAGTGAAAGTTTTCCTTCAGTACAGAATGGAAGTGCATTTGATTGACTTCCTTGATTAGCTGAAGACTGAACCTGCTTCAAGACTAACCAGACTGTGCCATTACTTTAAGCTGTTCACTTAAAAACATTAGAAAAAAGCCCAGCCTCAGCAACCATGTTGCCTTGGTTTGAATTCTGCTCCTTGGCAAACTGCTTTTGTGAAACTCTCTTAAAACTCGTTTCATCTGTTTTATCTTTGTATAGGGGTTTAGGAGCATTTTTTACTTATGTGGAGTTTGTGTTTGATCTCACAAAATGTGCTGTCTACTAGTTTAAAGCTCAGTGAATGCTTTTCTGGAATGTCTGGTTTAGATGTTTCAGTGGAGACATCTAGGGTTTTCAACTTTGTCTTGTCCTCTGCAGTGTCTGTTCTTTTTCTGTGCTTCTTTGCTATTAAGGCAGCTCTGTCTTTTTGGTAGTACAGTTAATAACAAAATCTGCTGTCTTTGTTGATGGTTTGTAAACTCTTGTTTCCAAGTGTCTGTTTCAAGTGCAAATACTGTTGACAAAACCAGTAATTGTGAGAGGTGACTAGCCCCTATAAATTGAAATAGTAAAACCACTGACTTCACTATTTAAAAAAAATTCTCGTTGCTTTTAAAGAGAAGTTCTTTGGTTTCAGGTTGTTCAAACCTGTGGTTTAGTCTTGGAGTCTCTGACAGTACTGCATCCCTGTTGCAAATCAAGTACTTCTAGAAATTATCATGTTTCTCTAGCTTTACATCTATCTTTATTCCTGTTTCTGGAACCATTTATATTGCCTTTTCTGCTTTAGATGTTTGTCTTCAGCTGTAGAATTTCCTGCTCTTTAATAAAACAGTATAATCACCTTCCTTAGGTACCTGAGAATCATTCATAATAAGTATTCAGAATATTTTATTGATATTTTGGAAGATAAAGTGTGATATGTACATCAGGAATGTTAAAACAACTTTGTAGTTCCAAGGAAAAGTACTTCTGGCAGTCAGAACAGTGAGGTGCGGTCTGTGTGTGTTGGGAGCACAGGAGGAGGAAGCAAGAAGCTGGTATGACTGGGTATTGGAGTTGGGACTATACCTGGAATAGTTGGGTAGGACTGGGGACTAGGGAGAAAAGAAAACAGAAACAGCTTAAACATTAAGTTAATATAAAAGTGACCTTTTTTTTTTTTTTTGAGGCAGGGGGAGAAGGGATTTTTCAGCTCTGCTTTTCTTGAAGACATGAAGGCAGGTGTCTTGAGAGTGGGAGCAAAACTGGCAAAAAGAGCTTTCACTGGGAGTTGGGAGATGCCAAAGAAAAGTTAGAGGAGAAGCTGTTGATTTGGCTGTCTGCAAAGTTCAGCTCCTGGAATGTAAACACGAATCATGTGGTGCTTAAGGGCCACAAAAAGCACAAGAGAGATTACTTCACCTTTTGGTCTTAAGACTTAGGCCAGTGTTTTTGAGGTGTTAATAATCTTGCTGGAGGAAGGTGGAATTCACCTTCTTCAGGGGAAGAGATTATTTGAGTGCAGTATTTTTAAAATCTGAATAAATAAAATGATTCTTCTTTCTTTGCTGTTTCAGATTTTGCTGACATCAGGTTTATTTCTTAGACCAGTGTATTGCTTCTGGATCCACCCAAACCATCCTTCTAAAAATCTAAAGTAGTTTAGCTGCTATTTTCTAGATTGTTTTACTAATGATCTCTCTTATCAAAGAATTCCATTTAGTGAATGTCTCTGCTCTTCTATTATGAAATTTTCAATCTTCTTTCTCCTTTATCTTCCTATTTGAACACTGGTTGACTGTTTCTGTCCCAGAATATTCTTTTCTAGATGCTTTCCAGGTATTTATCTTACTTCTGATCTCAAACTGTTACTGTCTAAAGCTACCAGAGAGAATTTTGCCAGAATTGAGAGATATATAACAGATTTGTTTACAGGGGGCCAAGAGTTTTAACTGCAAAGCATTTCCTTCAACTGGCAACAAATCTTGGGCTGCTACAGAGCATGGTGACTATCAGCTGTCATGTTGGTGTTCTCAATCAGTTGGCTCTTGCAAGGGAGAAGTTGTGGTAAAGATGCTCTTTGCAGGTGTGTTCTTCATCCTGCTCTCTAGCCTTCTGACAGCACATGGAGCAGGTCATACTGCTTTTTTCAGTCAGGAATAAAACTTCAGCACACGTGCCGAGATGCAAGGCACCAATAGCTTTACTAAAACACCCTTCTAGCTAGGAAGTTCAAGAACAGAAACTTTCATTAGTTGTAGTTGCAAACAGAAGTAAGGCTTACTTCTAAAATACCATGAAATTATAGTATTTATATGACATTTATTTTGAGGCTTTTTCTTTCCTCTTGGTAGAATCTATGCAAGAAGAGGTCTAGACTGGAGCTTTCATGATCCTTACGGTAAGATGTAAAGGAAGATGAAGATACCTTCTAATATGATGATTGCTGGTAATGGCAAGAATAAAAATTGCTCAGAAACCCTCCAAGTGAATTTTCTCCTTACTTCCAGGATTTCTGTTGCAGCAGTACTTGTGTTTCTGGAATATATCTCTTTCATCTGTCTCATTTTGCATCTTGATAGCCACTTTTTATAGTTGCAGTTTAAGTGCAACACTGGAAGGATTTAGGACTTGAAGTCTATACAGAACTTGTAACTTGAAAGATTTTTCAAACTGCATCAAGGGCTTCATAATCTGTTTTTTCTTAGTTACCTATCAACAGATAATTTCATGTAGTAGACCTGATTTTGATATTTAGGTATACATGGGTTACACAAAGAAGTCATGAAAGATTGAGTTGAGTTTGAAATCAAATACAATAACAAATGTATATTCAGGGTTCTGCTCTTACTTTAGACGTGATGCTTTGGAAAAGGTTAGACATGCAATGGGATCTAGCTAAAAGTAGGTCGTCTCAATGCAGAATCTAGGTGGAGTAGTGAGGGAAAGGTGTAGTCAGACTACTTTACATCAAGCTTCCCCTAGGAGGGCACCAGGCCATTATTCTGTAGAAATTTTGTCTCTGGATTAATATTTTTTTTTACGTAGTAATTGAATTGTTACAGTTTTCTTTGCTAGTTTTGTAGTGGTGTTTTTACTTAAAAGTCTCCCTAAAATTGCAGTCCATAAACCTGTATAGATTTTTGCAGGATGCTGTAGATTTGAATTTTCCAGAAATGGTGCACGGAAGGAAAATGCTTGGTATTTTCTTTTGCAGATTTGTTCTGATTAATTTTATCTTTGAAGGCAATCATAAATCTCAAACTAGCTTGTACGTGGAGGTTTTTGCCTATAATCACTTTTGCCTACTATTAAAGTATCAGGGGGACCACAAAATGAAGCCAGTACTTCATCCTGTATTGAAGATAACTGCCAAGAAAGCAGCTTTGGAGAAAAAGAATTGGGTGTTCCAGTGGCACAAGTTGAACAGGAGTTAGCAGTGTGCCTGTGCTGCAAAGATGGCCATCTGCATCCTGGATTTTATCACAGACTTCTTGAGGTTGGAAGGTACCCCTGGAGATCGTCTTGTCCACCTTCCTGCTCAAGCAGGGTCACCAGGAGCAGACCATCCAGGACCACGTCCATTTGAGTTTTGAATATCCCCAAGGATATGGGGACCCCAAGGCCTCTCTGGGCAGCTTATTGCTACATTAGCAAGAGTGTAGCTAGCAGGTCAAGGGAAATGATTTCTGAGCCCTGCTTACCCCCTCACCCTCCCAGCCCTCTCCAGATCCTTCTGGACTTTTGAGACTGTGTCTGGAGCACTGCATCCAGGTTTAGATTCAACAGGATGAAAGACATGGACGTGTCTTGTCATGACAGGTTCAGTGTAGCTACCAAGATGTTTACATGACATAGGTGGACAGGAGACAAGGTTGGAATTCTAAAAAATGCGCAGTGGAAGGACGAAAGGCAACAGACACAACTTTGAAATAAATCAAGTTTCCCCTTCTTTCCAAAGAAAAAAAAATTTTTTTTTTTTTTTTTTTTTTTTGTCTGAGGGCAGAGAAATCCTCCAGAGAGATCTTTGGAGATGCTCTGGTTTGACTGGACAAGATCCTGAGCTCTGCACCTGCTTTGAACAGGAGGCTGCACTTGATCTTTTAAAATCCCCTCCAATCTTCATGGTTCAGTTATTCTGTTCTTCTGAAACAAAGAACAAAGCAGTGATGTTTAAAATAGAGTCAAGAAGTTTTCATGTTGTGGTTTTGGTTTGGTTTGGTTTTCCCCCTCTTGTCTTAGTAATGTCAATTTTGGTGTTTTTTGTTGTATTTTTCTTTTTAGTAGTGAAGTTCATTGTCTTTCTCCTGACCATGAAATATGAACAGCACTGACAAAGCTTTACATTTTTCTTTTCTGAACATAGACTTTTCTTTGAGGATGGTTAAAATACTAAGAAGATGAGAACAGATTTATGTTCTTTGTAGTCTTGATAATTTAGATCTAAGGTTGATAAATTTTTACTTGATATTCATCAGGTTTCTTGTTGCTTTTAGGGTAATTTAGGAGAAATTTAGGGTAAAATCAGTAAACAGCCCTGCTATTAGAATGTGGTTTGAAATTCAGAAGTGATGGATGTGCTGCTGCACTATACCTTGTGAGCATGATCCTTCCTTGACATCAGTTAATAACATGATATTTGAGTTGCTGGTTCCAAGAGCTATTTATGTTTTAAAGGGATTCTTTTCAAAGACATAGTCTGTTGACACAAACAATTCTGATTATGCTCTGATGGGTTTACTGTAAATTAACTTACTATAACCTGCATTTTTATCTTGCTGTCTGTTTTAGGCATCGTGGCCTCAGATAGATTTTTTTTTTTTTCTTTCAAATCTAGAACTTGTGAAAGCTTAACTTACCTGTGCATTGTTTCTCATCGTGTTCCTGACCACTCTTTGTTAAGCTGTTTGCCCATGTATTTGTATTGGTGCTTTAGATGTACATCTGCGTTTATTCTAGACATACTAACACTGTTTGTACATGCAGATTTTTCCTTGGCTGTCGTCCATTAAGCTTGTTACAAGAAGTCCCTTCCTTTTTCCTTCTTTTTTAAATTGTGATGCCCTGTATTCTCACTGGTAGTATAACCTGAAGTATTCTTGATGTCCTGCTCTTTTTTTCTGTTAGCCTGTCAGAAGAGGTGAATGCATATTGGCAGAATAGCTCCAACTCAGAACAATGTAATTGCTGCATTTTGGTCTTGGTGCCTATCGTGAATTTTGTCAATACTGTGGCTGATTAGGAGGATTATTAGGTGCCAGGTAAAGTTTTTAAAGGGAAACAGACAAAAATGAATATGGGAAGCAGGGATCCTAGAGTTGTATAAAATACCCTGTAGGTAGGAGCTTGATGCCTTGACACACTCCTTTTTGGAGGAAATCCACAGCAAAGGTTTCATCAAAGTAGCACGTGGCAATTGCAGATTTGTGTGATACTCTGAAATTTTGCTTATCTCTGCAAGATGCTACAGCTGATTTATGGCAGAGGCATATGTATTTATGTTTTCATGTACATGTTTTTAATATAGGGAATATCTAACAAATCTTAAGTCTTACAAAACATATACATACACATCTTACAAGTTTTTTTCTCTGGCTGTCTGCAAGGCTGGATTTATCTTGTTCTCACATGTAGGTAGCTAAAGATAAAAAGCGCAAAGATATTGACTACAGCTTTTGTTATTCTAAATAAAGTGAAACATGCTTTGCCTTTACTTCCACTTTCAGACCTTGAGAAGAGGAAAAGAGGGAGAAGTAGTGCTAAAATCATTGCTCAACTATTGAGTGCCTCCTAAGTGTCAATGGGGTATTTCCTATTACTCAAGAATAAGATTCTGATAGGAGACACCTCGTTGTTCAGATGAGGAATTCTCTGTAATCACTGTCAAAACCATGGTGCTTTTTCTATGGGCAGGGAAGGTGTCTAGATTTTTTCTGAAATTTGCTTTATGATGCTTGAAATACTTGCCTAACACTAAAGTATGTACTAGATGTAGCAGGTCACTGTGTGTTGGTTGTGTCACTGATATTTCTGTTTGGTGCAACCTTTAAGTGCTTCTTGTAGAATATTTGTTCCCTTCTGTGGAAGAATGTTGATTGACTTGAGTGCTGTGCTGACAGATGTCAGAGTTGAGTCTGTTGTCAGGCTTGTGGAGTCACAGTTCCAGTTCCCTTCGGATATATTGAGAATTATGGAAACTTTGCAGGGTGTTTCTCCTGCAAGATATTACTGCTGCTTGTAGGACTAGAACTAGGGGAGTTGAGAAGTTAAAAGATTTTCCCACTAGTGCTGTTACCAAGAGTCTGCTTTGCCTAACTCATGCTTGATTTACTGTTTAGAGAGCACAGGTTTTTTTCAGATTTTAGCACCAATTTTTATCTTTCATCATTGCTATGCCAGACTGCTGTATCTTTTCTCTCAAACACTGTCCCATCAATAACAAGAGAGGAGCAGAGTTGTTTCAAACTCTGACTTGGTTTTTTTGGTTTTTGGTTTTTGTTTTGCTTGAGGGGTTTTTGGGTTGTTTTTTGTTTGTTTGACTGTTTTTTTAGGAGGGTGTGTTTGTTTTTTCTTTCCACAGAAGTTTAGTTTTGGCCAGCTTCCCCCCAGGAGTAAGAGACCCAGCTATAGAGCTCTGAATGTTCTTGAGAGGATGTTCATGAGAATTAGTACAGGAAGGTTGTGATGGGGGGAGCAAATTGCAGTAGTATTTGTTTTCCTCTGTGTTTTTTCTACTATAATTTGAAACCAAAAACTAAGCATAGTTTTCACTAATGTGTTATTTTGCTTTGTTTTCTGTTTTAGAAACATGGCAAATTAACATCTTGTACTGGCTGCAGAGCTCAGTGCAAGTTTTTTGACATGACTCAGTGCATAGGATCTCATGGATTTATGGAGTCGTACTGCTCAACTGCATGCATGAACACACACACATCAAAATATGCAAAATCACAAAGTAAGTGAAAAGGATGATGGATTTTCATCACTTATAAGAGTAGACATTTGTTTTTTTTGAGGACTGAACACTTGAGTTGTGTTATTTTGTTTTAAAATTAAGCTATGCAATAGGTTTGTAGGTTTTAAAACTTACTTTTAAAAAGTCACTATCTTAATATTCAGCACTAGTAAATGGACCCATGAGAAATCATTTTCCCCACTGGCCTTCTTGCTTGATGATGAAAACAGTTTTCAACTGTCTTAAGGCTTCCTGGGAGAAATTGTTGAGAAATAACATGCTTTTGTGTGTCACAGAATGATAGTGCACTTTTCAGGCATATGAATTAATACTTTCTTTTTTGTGATCTAACACCATCCCGTTTTTTCACCTCAAGCAACAACTGGAGGAGGGAAGAGGTAGTTTGTAATATGTATGGATATTCTCCTGGTAAAATTGTTGGTCTGGGTGAAAGGAACTGGTAGATAAATTGTGTATTCTTCAGTATACAAAGCATGCATAGATCTCAATTCAGGGAATTAAGACTTGTTTTCTTTGACTTGTGGAAGCTGGAAAACAGACAAATTCTAGCTTTTTACATCAAAGCGTTAAGAAGAGCTGACCCTGTACTCCAGGGTTTTGGTTTGTGTTTTTTTCTTTGTTTTGTGTTTGTTTTTTCATGTTTATTTTGTCTGTAAACTACATTTTTCTTTTAGGTATGGGAATTATTTGCCAGTTTTGTAAACGAAACTCTTTACCTCAATATCCAGCCACAATGCCTGATGGAAAAGTGTACAACTTTTGCAGTTCCAGTTGTGTAGCTAAATTTCAGGTTAGCTGTTGTGTTAAATCTTTTCTTTCCTAAATATTTGTGTGTACCTGTTTGTGATAAATATTTGCATATTAAACTAAGTTGCTTCTGTATACATGTTGAGTTACAATTATCATAGATGCTTCTAGCACATAACAATTTGTTTCATCTAAGTACTGTTTCATAATTATAACACTAATCATTATCTTAAACTTACAGAATGGGATAATAATAACTCATTCTCCTTCATACTATGAGAAAACACAGATCAGTATCACTGATCATCTTGTTTTTACCACTCCAACATCTCTGTGAAGATGAACCTTGGTGCTTTTGCATTGAAGATCAGTGTTTTATCTCTTTTATACTAATACAGTAACAAATTTATTATGTTGAATAGTGTACTAACAAAGGTGAGGTATTGGAAGTAGCAGCTGTCTGAAATGAAAGGTTAGAGCTTAAGCCATCAGAATGTTTATGAACAAAACTAGCTGTCGAAATTATATCCAGAAATTGTGTTGTTTGTTGAAAATGTAATATTTTTAATATGACTTATGATTAATTCATAAAATGTGTTGTAGTGATTCATCTCTAGGTGATCAAGGAACATTTTTGAAAAAATTAATTCAATTTTTATATGTAAAAACAGTTTTCTCAGATGTGCACCGTACAGTTGATAAATGCCTCCTCATATGTTGTTGAACAGTTACATCCACACAAGGTTTTTCCATTTCTTGTTAAACTTTACTGTTTTCTGCCAAATGGAAAGCACATCGATCTCTTAATGGTTTTCTTAATATACCCTGGATAGGATCTCCAGCATATTGCCCTGTTATGTTCTTCCATCCTAACAATTTAGTAGATGTCTGTCAATGGAACTGATTAACAAGAATAGATGCCGAATCTTAGTATGTAATGTCAAATTTGTAATGCTTCTTGCAAACTTGTTTGGCATCTCTTTTATTCTACATGGTCTTGAAGTTGATTGCAGTCCTGAGAGCTCTCAGAACAAAACCTTTCTGCTGTGTGAGGGAGGAAAATAAAGCTAGTGAATGAAAAATAACAGCCTGGGCCTTCTTGGATTTGCAGATAAGTCAACATTAAGCAACATTACTGAATGTAACTGCTGGATCAGCTGATGCTTGTTGTGGGTTTCTGATCTTATTGAGACCTTGCTGATGCTGCTTTTGCAGTTACACTGCTAGGTGTAGATTTGTCTCTTTAATGTTGTCATGGAGTTTAATTAGAACAGCCATAAAGGTTGCGAGTTCTTCGTGAAGACCAAGAACTGGTAGGTGGTAATTTGCTTACATTTAGTTTGCTCAGATATCTCTGGGTTCTAATGTTACATCATTCTCATATATTCACTGTCTAGAACAATAAAGTATATTCGCTATTAGGTAGGAGTTGATTGTATGACAATGTCTTATTTGTTCAGTTTGTTTAGTATTTAGGAGGAAAGGACAATATCCTACAATGTGAACACTGGAATTTAAAGTTTTCTTTTGATGCTTTTTTATACCTAAGTGACACATAAGGAATTGAACCTAAACTGAGAGAATGGTTTAATCCATTTGGTCATTAACAGTTCTTTCTGCAATGATGTTTGAAAAATGGCTGATTTCCTATGGCACTCTGTATTTTTCAGTATTTACTGATGCTGATAACTCAAGTTTCAATTTTCTGCCATTCCTCTTTTTTTCTTACTGTGCCTGTTCTTCTATAGGTTTTCTTCTGTTAGGGGTTACCCTTCTCAGGAGTAACTGCTGGAGCAGAGTAACTGCTGCTTCAGTTCTTTCTCCCTTCTACAAAAAATTTACCCCCTTTGTTTACGAATGAGTTTGAACATTCAGATTCTCAATTTGTTTACAGTACTGTTGGATTCATTGTCATTTTATCTAGTAAATAGCCTTTTTGTTTCTAGCTAACTGTTGTTTTAAAGTATTAAATTACTTGAAAGATTCAGTTGAGCAGCTTGCTGTGCAACTTACATCCATATCTGTCATTTTGTGTGGACAGCTTGCAGGTGAATTCATCCTTGTAAGAAAGAGGCTAAAAGGGGGAATAGCCTGCTTGATGTGATTTGTGGTTTGGTAGGTGGTAGTAGGATAGTGTGGGTGTATCTTGTCTTTCATGCTTTGTCTTGGAGGATGTTATTGCAGACAGAACTGTTCCAAAGTTGTATTGATTTAAGCTGGTTTTGCTGTTAGTACCTTTCCTGGGTCAGTTGAAGATCTTGATCTGAACTTGCCTCTTAAAGAAAAATAAGCTACTAATTTATCTGTTGCTAACATGAAGGATGTAGTACAAGTATTTTCCCAAAACCATCAACTGTATAAATGTCTAAATTTATGTAATTTATAGCTATATATAACAAAGTATAAATAACAAAGTACAATCTATCATGCAAAACACAGCTGTGGAAAAATTTCAGAAAATTTGTAGTAAAGTTTTTTGGTTTTTTTTAACTACCATTATTTTTTCAATTTATGGTGTAACAGGAGAGTTGTAGGATCGGTATGTTTTAAAATTATGAGTACAAAAAAAATTTTAAGGTTAATCTGCTTTTTCACTAATGTTATCTTTCATCCTTATGCCTTTGAGTGTTCTTTGTTATAAACTTTAGATCTCTCTATCACACATACGTACATATATTTTAAAAAGTAAGATTGACATGCTGAAATTATTTATTTGATCATAATAAATATAACTGAGGCTTCCATGCTGAGGCTGGAAGATCTGTGTGCACACATGAATGTAAGGGAGGTGTTTGATTCCTGGCCTGTTTAATTTGATGCCCTTGATTTCACTTGTGGAACAGTCCTAGTGGATGACATTTATGTACAGATAAGTTTGTACAATTTGATTTTGTGTTACTGTTGATTCCTGCTGTGGTGGCAGGGATGGTGGCAGGTCCAGAAGCTGTGTTACTATCCTGGTCTTCTCAGAAGAGTCCTAGACTGTGTCTGCCTGCTCTTCCTTAGTAATTTGGTAGCTTACAGAAGTTAGGGATGGTTGCATTGAAGGCTGAAGAGGCCTTTACGCTGCTTTTTGCTTTTCTTGACCCTTTCAATGGTCTTTGTGTTCAGGGCATATCCTGAAGATACTCTCTTAGGAGTCATGTCAGTTAGAAGCAAAGCAAGATGATGAGAATACTACATGCATGGCAACTTGATTCACGAAAACACTATACAGACACAGTACCTAAATTTCAAGCTGGATAATATCAACTTCAAGGAGGCATACAGAATCATATTGTGATTAATTGTTGGATTTACAACCATCTTCTGCTTGGTTTAGGGCTTCCATCTTCATTTCTTCAAGCTTTTGATGAGAACTGTTAGAACTTCCATTGTGTCTACATATGCCATATGGCAACACATCCTGAGCATGGTGTTTGCTTTGTGAGGAAACCTTTGTGGTTCCCATGTTAGTACAAGTCTTCAGCTGCCTATTTAGAGCAGCCAAAGACCATTAACACTTTATCAACCACAGGGATTTTTGCTTGACACAGTAGGAGAGATACAACAGTGGTGTATGTGGGCATCAGACTCTATTAAAATGTTGTTATGGGACAATGTACCACTGAGATCAAGGTGGCATCTTTTCTGCAGTATGTGGCATTCTGTTGCTAAGGTCCTGTCCATGACTGGGAAATGAAATGTGCATGAGTCCTAATATCTGCAGGTTGCTGATATAGAATTAGTTCATCTGCCTAGAATGATACTAATACTAGGTAGCACTCAGCAGTACTGGTCCTCCTACATGAAGGCTTATATCAGTAATCAGTCACCACAATTTTATGTTTTTATTAATGTAGGTGAACTCTTAGTAACACGACAGTCTGAAGCAAAGTATCCTGTAAGAGACATGGTTTACATTTTCACAGTTATGAGATGGAGAGGTAGTAATAAATCTGTCTGAAGAGAGCTTGTAATCTTTAAATATATTTATCTTGTTGCAAACTGTGGGAAAATTTATTGAGAAGATGCAACATGTAATGAATTTGTCCTGGATTCTTCAAATGAATGTTACATTACTTATTCTAATTTTATGTTGAATGTCATGTGTAACACACTAGTAATTGTTGCTTTTTCAAGGAAACACCAAAAGACTGTTCTGTAAGCAGACCTACTGGATCACTACTGATGCTGTAAAATTGAGTTCTTAATCTACTGATTCAGAAAAGGATTAAGTTAATGATTCAGTTGCAGAATTCTTATACCTACACACGTAATCTGCAGCATTTCTCTCAGTCTGAAACCCCTTAATTGTTTAGAGTCTGACTGTTTGAATGATAGCATCCTTCTGCCCTGGTGATTGAGGCCAGCTAGGACTATTGGCTAGTTTTCTCTTAACCTGAGCAAACACATGGTTTCTAAATTGAAAGCTGTTGACTTCAGTGTCTCTATTTTCAAGTGGTATGCTTCAGTAAGGTGCTAATAACCTGCCTTGGTGATGTTTGGAATTGAAAAATCATTGTTGGTGTGACCTTCTGTGACCAAATAAAGCAAACAGTGAGATGTATGTAGTGAAAATAGGTGTTTTGTGATTAACAGGTGTTCAGTTTTGGGACACATTTTAAAATTTTATTTATACATTACCCTTAAACAACAAGCATTAGGAAGGTAAGGTAAAAGAAATATGACCTAAAGTAATTATGGTGGAAGCAAGGGTGAAGATTCAATCTTGGAAAACCTAAGATGACAAGGGAAAAATAATTAAGGGAAAGATTAACTTGCTGTGCTCTTGCTCTTAAGTTTTTTAGTGAAGTGTATATATATTTATGTTTTTCAGACTCTCGGTGTGCAGTCTTCAACAAATGGTCAGTTTGTCTCTCCCAGTGATATTCAGTTGAAATGTAATTATTGCAAAAGTTCTTTTTGTTCAAAGCCAGAAGTACTGGAGTGGGAGGTAAGAGGGGGTTGGAGTTATTTTTAGAATGATGAAATGTTTAGAAATTTAAATCTGTAACTTAACAAATTTTTTCTAGATAGCTATTTTATAAGGTATTGAAGCTTAAAAAATTAACAAAATCTACCTGGTTCTGTAGAATATCATTTAACTCTAAGATGGGAAAAGGAAGGGGTCTTTGTTCATGAATAACACATAGAAAAGCATATGTAGAATTTAAAGAAAAATGTAATTTCTCACATCAGCTAAGTAAGTTTGAAATCTTTAATCTTCATTTACTGTATGCCTAGAGATATGATAGATCATTGTACACTTCTCTGTGAATGGAGAGAAGGATCTGAAGAGTATATGCTAAGATTGATTGGCATCTTTTGTGTTTAGCATTTTCATATGAAATTATGAGTATTTGTAGCATTCCCTGTCAGCTTGAGTGGCAGCTGTTAATTTTAGCGTGCGAAGTCATACCCTAATTATATGCTTGCAATTCTGTTTACTAGTTGAAGTTGTGTCTTAATGGCAAATTCTCCAGATCGAAAAATTTTATCCATTAACTCTATTTGTGATGCTTTCCAACTTTGTGTTTAGAACAAAGTGTATCAGTTCTGCAGCAGAGCATGTTCTGATGATTATAAGAAACTGCACTGCATAGTTACATACTGTGAATACTGTCAAGAGGAGAAAACGCTGCATGAGACGGTGAATTTCTCTGGCATCAAAAGACCATTCTGTAGTGAAGGTATGTAGATGCTTTTTATTTTTTTTCCCTAAGATATTGGTCATTGCAGTTTTACAGGAGCTGACTTACTGTGTTAATATTTAATGTGAAAATTAAGCTAACTTTCTTCATTATTATTAATGAAGTGCATGTGCCTGTTAGTATTAGTGCATGAATATGTTAATTTATCTGAGCTGCTTTTATGGTCCAAGATCATTAAAAATTGGCAACACTCTTAAATGTGTGCATAAATACATACACGTATGCTCAAAAAAATTAGAGATTTGTTTTGTTTAATTTGTGCAGCAAAGCCTATAGCAACACTAACTGCATTGAGGAATACCAAGCTTTCTTTTTGATTAATATTTTCAAAATTTAATGTGACAGTGGAAATTAGGTTTTTTTATTTGCTTAGAGTAGTTATTGAAGCGGTAATTTTAATGATGGTGTGTTGATGTGGGTTGATTACTATCATAATTTTCCGGACTAATTATTTGGATTTTTTAAAAGAGAATAAATTAAAAAGGAAGTATATGGTCACAGGTTTCTTTTAAATTGCATTAAAATACTGATTGTATTTATAGGAAGAGCAAAATAGAGTCTTAGTAAGAACTTATCCTTTCCACTTCTGGGATACTGGTATTTACTCCTGGTTTTAGAAGTTTAATTACAAGTTTGGATGACGGGTCTGTAGAGGATATAGTGAATATTATTTTTTTCTTTAGTAGTAGTAATAATAATAATAATTCTTTTACTATCATTTGTTAAACCTTGCTAAGATTGTCTGCTTTCAAGCAGATTAAGCAGCAGTTGTGCCAGTTCACTTGTAGCAGGATCCTGTTAACCTGTAGTGAGGTGGATTGTGGGGCTGAAGGCAGCCTTTCCTCTGTGCTGAGCCATATGGCTCTGGACTCTGCAATCTTTTATTTTTGAATGGAGTGGTGTGGGTTAGGTTACTTTGCCATCATTACTTTCTTCTTGTGTTCTGGGCTGCAAACTGATAGCTGGAGAGGAAAAAAGGACAAAGCAAGGTCTGGCTTTAGAGTATATTGCAGTGCTCAGTAACATCTAGTTAGAAATTGTTTCCATTAGTAAAAATTTCCATGGAATATTTTCAAAGACAAGAGGAAACTGGTTTTGCCTTGGAAATTGCAGTGTATGCTGGTATTACTGTGAATCTTACGCTTCCCTTGTTTCAAAGCCTGGTGACTGAGAGAATGAAACCAGAAAGATTGATCAGGCAAGCTATGCTATTCACTCATTCCAAAGATACTTTTCCATATGAGGGGGCTTGAAATAAGTGAGTACTTATATTTTCTACTGGAAAATTTGAGTGAAGGAGAGAAACAAAAGCACTCTGCTGCATGAATAGTTACTAAATGAGAGGAATTCACTGCCAGATGGCTTGGTGTGGGTTCTGAGTTTGCATGTGTTGAACTGTCAGCTTGATAGCAAAGGTGATCGTTCTGAGGATGAATGTGCCAGATGTTACTGTTAAAGTTTATTGGTTTACTGTGATGATCTGAACCCAATGAGTAATAGAGAGAAGGGAATCAAAAGCACTATATAGAAAGTAACTTGAATGTGGCACACTTGGTGGTTGTAGCTCAGGTGTACTTTGTGATGCATATGATAAAAACTGTCTGGGCTACATTTATTGCTGCAGAAATAGTGGAGTCCAAGAGTTAAGTGTTTAGATCTGATGTGGAGGGGAGAGGGCTAAGTCTTTAGATGGGTTGAGTGGAGATCAGCAAATGAAAGTTCTATATTAGAGGTGGTAGATTTCTGTTCCTTTTCTAGGCTCCCAGATACCACTAGTTTTTCCTTGATGTCATAGCCTTCTTCCAGAAATAGTCAAACTGTTTGTAAAGTAGAAGAACTAGTAGATGAACCAAATAAACTTGTTGGATATGGAGGCCATGCTGCTTTTGAATATTGCAATGTGTTCAAGAAGCTTCACCAAGAGAACTTATTTTGTTGAGCATTTGATTATTCTTCACCAGAATAAAATGTATTAGGATTTGAGAAGAAATAAACTAAAGTGCTCAGTCACAAAAATTTTTTGTATTTTTGGAAGAAATTGAACTCTCAAGGGAGATACTGGAAAATTTCAGGTGTGTATTTAATACAGAAAGCTCCTAGATAAAATCAACAGAATTTAAACAGGTGTTGAAATGTCTGCCAGAGTTATTTGTTGGTCTTCAAGCAAACCCAAGGAAAAGCATAGATAGCATCAACCAGAAATACTCTTGACTGCTTATGCCTGCCTAGCCACAGTACTGAAGATCTTGTCATTCTTCTGCTCCCATTCTTCATACCTAAAGTTTTTTTGTAAATGCACATATGTATGTATTTACACACAGACCTACATACATGGAGGATGAACAACCTGAATGGACTAGCTAAAGAGTAATCTGTTACTCTGGTGCTGAGGCTTTGGAAATTAAACTGTCCTGGCATTTTGCTACTAAAATGCCTCATTCCAAAATCCTAGTATCTAAGTTAAATGAGATGTATATTGTATATGCTAAAGCAAGAAGATCAAAGTTACCTGTAGATTTTTATGTATGTGTAATTGCATGAGTGACAACTAAGAAAAGGCTTTGCACATTTTTAATCCTGAGGAGCTTTTCAAGTTACTGAGTTTTGGTTTGTTGAATAGACCCTCTGAGGGTCTAGGAGAATAAATAAGTCTTTGGCAATGGAACTATTTTATGATCAGTATGACCATAATTTCTTATTACTTGTGGATGTATTTTGCATGTAATTAATCTTCTTGATAGAAATGCTATGATTTAAATAGCACAAGCTTTGTAGTATGAGTTTTAATAACACTGATTCATATCTGGTAGTCTGCTTCTTGGAGGGAGAGGGTCAGTAAGCTGTGCAGTAACTCAGTTATGTGGGGTGCTTGGGAATTCCTTTCAAATGGGTAATACAGATAAAGGACAGCTGTGACACTAGCAACTGTAGTATCATCTTAATAGTATGTTAATAAGTTCCTGGGAATTACAGATTCTGTAACTTAAACCCAATGTACAACTGGGAGGTTTCATCCAAGCTGACAAGTGGGAAAGGAATTTAGGAAATTAAGTGATTTAAGAACTGAGTATAGGAAAGATGTTTATTTAGTTAAAGCATTACAGATCTTAGAGTGGCATTTTTCCAACCACTGCAGCACAGCAGATTGTTCAGTAAAGTATACTGTTACGTGTTTAGCTAATTGGTTTTAACTGGTTTTTAGACTTTCATGAAAACATTACGGATACTGGGAGTAGCCTAAACAGAAGTATGTTAAGCTTTATATATATAGGTGCTTACCTATGAATATTTCACAATCAATTAAGATATTACCTGGAATTCATAGCAGTTCCTTTTGTTACTAGAAACATTAACAAACTGGTTTCCAAACAGCACTCTGATTGGTACAGTGCAGTTGTTCAGGCCAAAGCCTCTTTGTAATCTGTTATTAAAACTTTGAGCTGCAGATGACTATTCCAATCAAATTTTTTTACTGTAAACGCTCAAAGATATTTTTATGCTGATAAAAATCAGTTAAGGTAAAAAAGACAGTATATATATATATTGGAAAAGTCTCTGATGAAATTCTTAACAGGCTCCTGCACTTCAGAAGGACCAAGTGAAGGCTCTTGATCTTTGCTTTCCTTCAGCATTTCCACACATGGGGACAAATGCACAAGGAAGAGCTTGAGAGCTGATTCTTGTGGTATTGTACATGTGGAAGAGTCTGATTGTATAAATGTAGTTTCTGATTAGTGCTTGTTGGACGCTTATCATTTGGAGTTACCTTCTGGGTGAAGTTGTTAAAGGATAACAATTGCAGTTGTTACAAGGTGACAAAGCAAATCCTGTATGTAGCTTAAAGGAAGAGAAAGGTAGTCTAGTAAGTACAGCCTTTCAGAGGTAAATAACTAATTGCTCTTAGGCTGAAACACTTGAAAAGATGTTATTGTCTGTGGTAAAAAGAGTTGAATTACAGAGTGGTTTTCCATTACAACTTTGTTAAAGAACATAAGTGATTACTTACCTGTCTGGCTTGAACCAAATGTCCTGCCTGCACTTACATTTTTTTCTTTAAGAGAAAATAGCTGTTAATTTCAAAGTCCTTTAAAGGATCTTCAAAGCTCTAGAGATTTTAATCTGGTCACACTGTAACTTGTGTGTTTGTTACAGTAGAAATCCTGAGGAATTTAGGATTTTTTTCATATCTTGTTGATCAAAATGTTGGGGTGTCAGCTGTTTGTCTTAGGCAGTGCTCATATTCAGTTATCCCAAATCCCCAGAGGAGTTGGGCCCACGAGTCACAGCAGTGTGGGAGATGTTTGATTGGAGAATGGTAAAATTTCATACCTGATAGTTTTGTTTTTTTAATGCAACAGCAGTATCATCTTCACTTCTTTACTCTCTATAGTTCAGGAGCCAAGAAAAATGTCAACTTTGTCCATTACTTTTTGTAGGTTATTTAGCCAGGTGCACATAACTTGCCTCATGGTGGTAGAGTACTTCTACAAATCTATAATCTAGAAAGGTTGATGCAATGCTGAATGGCCCTTATAGGGCACAGCTGAAGAGAAGGATGCATTGTGGTGCTGAGCTAGCTCTGGAATTGTGAAAAATTCCAAAGAATATGATGCATGTACAAGAGATTGGCTGAGATATACAGCCAACAGTAAAAAATACCGGCAAGAAATCTTCAGTGCCTTAATGGGTACTTTTGATGAATAGCTTGCACACACTGCTATCTTCATGATTACAATTTCCTTCAGAGTAGTGTATTTAACATCTGAATTAGATGCACTTTAAGGGCAATTGCTTGATTTGACACTTCCCACTGCCTGCTTTCTGTGGTAGTAATTTTCTTTATGCTGTTATAAAAGAATAAAGTAGGTAACTTAAATTAACTCTAAACCATTCAAAACACAATTACCCACAGTGTCCTATTTGTACTGTATTTTGTAATTGTCTTGTTTTGATATTGCTAGCAAGTTGTAATTTGTTAGCAAAGTTTGTAGCATTGCAAGTTAAAATTCCTCAATAACCTTTAGTTTTTCGAAGCTGCTGTCTGCCACAGCTTCCACTTGCTTTCTTGTGTTTTAGTGATTTTAAAATAGTACCTCCAGTTTCACAGATATTAAATACTACCCTAACAGACAAAAGCACAAGTCACTTAATTGAAATTACTGAGTATATTACAATACTTTTACATTCTGTATGCTGGAGGGAAATGCAGTGTGTATGTATGTTACATGTTGAATTTCATTACTTACCAGAGTATGTTGAGTCTGCACTGTATGCCACAGCAGAGGGGGCACTTGGAAGACTTGAGTTCTGGTCTTGGTGGTACTGTGATATTTGTGAGATCATAAAAGCAGGTTCAGTATCTGAGATTAAAGGTCTGTGTAGATGTTCCCCTGTCCTTCCACTGTTTAATACAGGCAGCTACTTGATCTTCTCCAGCGGTTCTCTTCTGTAAAATTAGCACAATTACAGAGATTTATGGTATGTGATTTAGGCATCAGCTGAATATACACTAGATTTGAGGTAGTTTGAATACTTTATATTCTCAAAATAGCCTATGTAATAGCTATAATGTTCATCTTTTAATGCATTTAATATGTTGAAGGAGTATCAGATTATTGAAGAATACAGGTCTCATGGCAATCCTGAATTGCAAATGCAAAAAACCCCAACCCACCTGATGCAAAAAGAAAAAATAAGACCTACAAATCCTACACAAATTTTATATGTAAACTCCTATCATTGTGTAATTATTCACAGTACTTACTGCTTTCTTTATAGTTACATTTTTACATTTCTTTATAGTTACATTTTGGTTCCTAGGTCATTTTGAACCTATTAGTGCTCTTAAAAATAATTGATCTATTGTAAATGGTTTGCTGTATTGATAGCATTAAAATAGTAATAGAAGTAAGTTGATCCTTGTAGGTACTGTTTTAAGTGGATAGTGTTGTCTATCTTAAATTTCCTGTTTGTCTGGAGGTCTAGCATTCTGAGGACGTGTAACTGAGCGATGTGATTTCAAGTCAATGCATTTGCATGGATCTGTATGAAAAGAAAATTATGGTTTTTTTCTGGCTGTTTATTCAGGGATTTATTTGATAAGCTCAGTTTCAAGTGTAGTGTTTTGAAAAAGATGTGGACAACATATGAAATCATTGAGTTGTGCAGGAAAGGTATTCAGGTAAAAGTGTGTTGTAATTTAGTTTTCTTATCCAACCTGAATTTGTCTGAAGCCCCAAATGTTAGGTGTTGTTATATTAATTTAATTTTCAATATTTAACTCTCAACTGTGATATCTCTCTGTTAAAAATTACTTTGTTCCTAATATTTAAAATCTGTTTCCAGGCTGCAAGCTGCTATATAAACAAGACTTTGCAAGACGGTTAGGACTGAGATGTGTTACTTGTAATTACTGCTCACAGCTGTGCAAAAAGGGAGCCACTAAGGAACTTGATGGTGTAGTGAGAGATTTCTGCAGTGAAGAGTGCTGTAAAAAATTTCAGGACTGGTACTACAAGGCAAGTAACTTAGAATTTTTGACGAGAGCTCCGCAGTTAAAAAAACCCAAAAATGCACATATGAAGATATCTCAAGGACTGTGCAACAAATATGGCTCACTTCAGCAAAGCATTTGCTACACAATAAGCAAATGGATTAATCTCATTATTTAAGTTTTCTTAGATCTTAGAGCAGCATTTCTATCATCTGACTTAATTAATTCATTTGGCAAGAAAATCTTGAGTTACAGAAAATCAAAAAGATACTATGTGTATTTGTTACTTTACAATTCCATTTTTTTCTCCTTATTTGATTTTTCTTGCCAAAACTTCTTAAATGTATATTGAGAATTCAGAATGTTGCAAGCATTGTTAATAGCATCTGGATGATCCCTGGAGTTCACTGATAAACTAAGTTAGAAAAGTTTTTCTTGTTCCTGTTTTTGCTTCTTTTTTTCTTTTTCTTTTTTTTTCTTTCCTTTTCTTTCCTTTTTTTTTCCTTCTTTTTTCTTCTTTTTTTTTTTTTTTTTTCATTTTCACTTTTCCCACAGTTTGAACTGCAGAGGCTTTGATTGTTTATTATTTCCAAGTGGAAAGGATGCCAAAGGGAAAAGCAAGACCAAGTGGATTTCTAATAAAAGTTTAAATCAAACAGATGGCATCTGTTTCTAAACCTCTGGAAGGTTAACTACCTTGAGAAGCACAACCAGCAAAGAATTCACGTTAGAAGTTTGTTGCTGTTTGATTTTTGGTGTTGTTTTGCTTGGTTTTTTTTTTCCATTGAAAATGAAAAGAAATAAAGGTGAAATTGAACTGGGTTTGACCTGCAATTAGTACCATGGATAAAATATTTGATCTCTGGTGTGAGCATCCTGGAAACCTACACTGATAATATCAAAACAAGAACTCTACTTGTGGATACAATTGCAAAGCAGGCAGTACAAAATTCATCACCATACCGAAAGTGTACACAGCCTGGAAGGCAATTAGAAGCTTGAAATGTTAGAGGTTTAGATACAAGTCCTATAATTCAAATGATCTACCTACCATAAAAGAACTGAATTTGAAGACATACCTGATATTTTGGAATGTCTGGTTCCAGAAGTGTTACAGCCAAACATTGTTAAGTTTTTATTTTGAATAATGTACGTAGGGTCCTGTTAGACATTCCTGAAAAAAAGCTACTGAAGACCAGAATGATTTTCTTCTGTCTCATGTGAAAATAGAGTGACGAAGATTGGCTGCAGGGTTCTTAAACTTCCTAAAATGTTAACTTCATACAGTAATATTTAATCTATATGCCTGTAAACCTGGTGTATGGAGTGAAATTTATCCCTATGTTAAAAGTGCCTTCTTGTAGAGAACCTAATAAAGCTTTGGTGTGCTTTATAGATCTCTTGGTGAGTTTCAGCAAATGGTATACCCCATATGGGGGTATGGATACCAAACTAGTTTCATGTACAGAATGAATTTTGGTGGAAGCTTGGAACTGTAATTTGGGTTTGAGAACTGCTTGAAAGGTCTGACTTGAGGTTGTCCTGATCTGTGGGATAAGGCAGTAACTTGGCCTGTTAAGTCTGCTTAAGGAATGCTGTTGATACTGTGGTATAGGGAAGTTAGATGTGATGCCATGAAAAGGCAATTTAAACAGATTTGCTGGGAACTAGCAACTAGCAATCAAAATGATATTGAAGTGTTAGATATTTTTACTGTTTAAATCTTACACTTGCTAGTGGAACAAGTGTTACATAGAGTTAAATTGCCATTTGCTGTTTTTCTCAAATACTTCTTAAAGCCTTTGCCTGATTCAGTTCTGGTTATAACAGTTTGGGATTTGTTACATGAGGAACATGTAGTAAGTTTTGGGAAATAGTGTCTTTCGCTAAAGTTGTCCTTCTTTCTTTTCTATAAAAGTCCCCTGAGATATCTTAAATTTGTTAGTGTATAGTTAGCTGATGCTCTTACCTAGCCATAAAGAGATAATGATAAAAATCAATAATAATAGATTAAAAAATCAAAATCAGTAATAATAGTGACGATAAAAAAAAGACAGGATAGATATGTACCCCTACCCAAATTTGTACTTCATTTGCTGTTTTGTTAGCTTCTTAAAAGTATAGTTACATATGTATGAGTGTTCTCATTTATACAATGTCCAGTGTTATTTTGAAGCTTCAATGTATACATGAAGAGAAGTAGTAATAACCTAGTAATGTTTTAACACCAGCATTGTGTTCATTAAACAAATGTTTGTCGTCATCTTCTTTGTCTACTTTTTTTCTTTTCTTTTTTTTTTTTTCTCTTTTTTTTTTTTTTTTTTTATGGCCACATTATTCTCATGTAGTATTATCTGGGAAACATCTTAACTTTTAAAAATAATGGGAGAGCTTCCCTGAATGCCAAAATTCTTTTCTCAAAAAGCCAGAAGCCAGCAGTGATAGAAGCACCACAGACTGTTATCTAGAAGTATTAGAAGCAAATCAGACTTACCTGTAAGTGTTCTTAAAACCTAATATGAGGGATTTAAATGTAAAGGAATAGTTTAATCCTAATAATTTCTTGGGTGACAGCTACAGCTACCCCATTTCGTGCCAAGTTCTGAGGAAATTACTGTTGTATGGTGTCCATGCACCTGTGAGATGAGGTTAAATTTTTGGTATCTTGAGGTTAGCTCCCTAAGTTATTACAGTTCCTTCTCTAAACTTTTAAATGCATACAGGGGTTCAGATGTTAATCTGAAAAATGACTGGAAATTCTCAATATTTTAGTATCGTGATATTTGATGGTGGTTTCAGTAATTTGGTATTACTTAAACTGGAGCATTGAAAGTACCTTACGAAAAGAGTATACAGTTTTCAGAACAGCACAGAAATATGTTTAAAATATTCACTGTGAAACGTTGCTGAAAATAATACAGCTTAAGTGCACTTACAGGTCATTCAAGGCTGCAGTAGAGGGTTGTTTGGATTGAGCATGTATGGTGACAACTCTGGTCACTGGATGGCAAGCATCTTCAGTGCAGACTAAGTAGGAGGTGGGGGAACTACAGCCTGTACACGGAAAAATTACTGTGCCTGGTGAGCTCAGATAGCAAGGATTGTCAACAGTGGTGAAGTTTGAAACAGTGGAGCCAGCATTAATCTAAATGGTACAAGCAGCAAGACAGCCTTGTGGAACTTCTCCTGTCCAAATCAAGCCACTGTAGTTAGGGATCTCAGTGTCAAGTAGGTACTGTTTCAGAACAGTTCATCTCCATTCTGTTTTAATCACTCATTTTCTGGAAACATCTCTTGCTTCCTATTGATTGTGGATTGAACTCGAGTAACTAAAATTAGGTCAAATTAATACCACTCCAAACCATTAGAGAACATATAGGAACAAACTCATTAAGAATGTAAATAAAAGCCCCACATGTGAAAACCTTGTTTTTTAAACCAAGCATTAGTGATTTGTGGTATTCACCAGGCCTATTTAAACATGTTGAAGCTTGACCTGGGAAAAGAATTGCACCAAAAAGCATTCGTGAAAGAGTTATGTGCAATTGGAGCACAGACTCTCTGGACAGATAGAGACAGCAGACTTGAAGGCAGGTATTTTTGGAGATTCAATTAGCATATATTGCCAGTATCTCAAGTGGAAAAAAAAAAAAAAAAAGGGAAGGGAAAGGAAGGAAGGAAGGAAAATACAGAAAACTGCGAATTCACACGTACATACATTTTTAGTTACTTTCTTGGTCAGGAAAGTGGGGTGAACAAGCAGGTAGTAGGAAACTTAAGTGCATGAAAGAGTTCATAATTTGTACAGTGAGCATGATGATGGAAATTGTAAAATTACAGTGTAGCAAATGTAGGAACGAGAAGTCAAGCATCCTTATAAAGGAGTCTTGGGCTTGCTAAGGAATAGTAATTTCCATGCTGAAGCAAACCAGAATTTTTTCACCCAAGTATCCTAATACGCTTATTCAAAGGTCCAAACGGAAGAGCAGAATCAGGAGAGTGAGGAAGCAGTTGGAGGAAGGCTGTAGTTATGCATTTGACAGGATCAAGTCACCTTTTTCTTTCTTTGAAGGAGAGAATAAAATGAGCAGAAAGTGATGCTTTGCTAATCAAGCATTGGTGGGGTTTTCTGCACAGAGGTCGGCTGTCGTTCTTAATCAGCATTAGGTGGGCTTGAGATTTAAAATTAGACTTGAGTTCTACATAATTTTTTTCCCTATTGATATTTTAGTTTTTTGGTGGCTTTGAAAGATACATTTGCATTAAAGGTGTGAATTCACAGTTTCCCTGAGCTGATAAATCTGAGTAATTTTGGCAACACTCCACACTTCATCTTCCCTGTTCCCTTCTAATAGTACAACTTGCTCTTTTGTCCCACTCAGAACATTTCTGCTGCAGAAGGAACTGTGGATTAGAATCACTAGGAAGTCAAAGTGATAAATGTAACAAAAATTATGGGAGAAAAGGGGTAATGTGGTGCTGTAAGGTCCCTGACCTTGTGTACCCTTCAGGTGCATATGCACTAATGCTGACACCTGCACAAAGGATGGGGAATAGAAGGACCTAGCCCTCCAGGGGCACCTGGTGCTTAGTGTGAGGTGATGCTGTAGCCAAAGCTTTAATTTTAATTGCTTCCAATTTAAAGCTTGATAGACTGCCAGAATTGTCTCTATATATCGTCTTAAATAATTGAAAATTGCAACTGAGAGCTGAATTTCTTGTATTGCCAAAGCATGGTGCCAGATTGCTTGAAGGATAGAGAAGGAGTTCAACATTTTATTGCTGTTTAAATTGGAACTAATTGCCTGTATATTTTTTTTTTTTTTTTTTTGAAAAACAGGGACAAACTACAGTTGGAATTTTTTTTTCAGCCATACTGAATATGTGAATTGTATATAACTGTGCATGGGTTTATGTATTAATGTTTTATGTTGCTTATTATCATTACTTTTCCTCTCCTGGATATATTATTAGGTTGACTTATTTTGGATTCCTGAGCATCCATAAAGCTTTTGGTTTTTTTTAAAGTCTGCTTTAGGACAGTGGTTGCCAGCAGTTTCAAGGGGAGCAGTAGCACAAGACTTTGCTTACTGTAGCATCTGAAACTGGAGCTAGCCCTGTTCAGATAATAATTTATGGCATGTCTGGTTAAGTTCAGTGGAATCTGTTCTGGAATCTAATTCTGAATCTATTGTCTTAGCAATGCCTCATAAAATTATGTAGCTTGGTGAAAGATGTTCTACTGAAATACTGAGCTAAGGATACAGAAGAACAAAAGTTTTGAGTTTCAGGTTACATGCTAACTAGATTTTGTGGAAATCTTCTGTTTGAGAGCTATTATTGGTTATACATCATGGAGAAACTTTGAACTGTATAACTGGAATCTAAAATTGTTAAGTACTAAAATAGTGGAAATATAAAAGTTATTTACACTAAAGGGCTCTGTTTTGATACCTAGAGAAGTGATTGTGTTCGTGACTTGAAAGAGCACCAGATTTTGAAGGGGAAACATCTACTTGTTCTTGATTCAAGACAGTCATTAAGGAGTCTCAGTTGCTTATTGCTCTTCTTTTGTAGAATGTTTCAGTGGAATTAATTAAAATGGATGCATAAAATTAATATTTTTGCTAACTATAAGTGAGCAATTTTTAAAGACTTAATGAAGACTTAGTGAAAAAAACAGATTCATTTTAGGTGTTCACCCCCAGAAAACAATGAAAAATGAAGTGACAGATGTGCCTGTACACACAGGCTAGAAGGTAACATAACTATCATGGAGCCTACATGAGTGATGCTTCAATGTGCATCAGTAATGATCCTTCAGCACTCTTAAAAACGTAATCTTTTAAAATGTGAAAATTTTTTTTTTTCCAAGGCTTGTTTAAAAATGTCAAAATCTTCCTTTGTATTAAGGCTGCACGATGTGACTGTTGTAAGTCTCAAGGAACTCTCAAAGAGAAAGTACAGTGGCGTGGGGAAATGAAACACTTCTGTGATCAGCACTGCTTGCTCCGTTTCTACTGTCAACAAAATGAACCAAATTTGGCAACCCAAAAAGGACCTGAGAACTTACAGTATGGTATGTGCTGCTATATGGCTGCTAAACAGCAAACAAGATGCTTCCTGTACATGAAAAATTTAAAGCTGCATGAATTACTTATTTGTTGTAATAAACTGTGTTACAGATGACCTTCTTTTATCATCTGAGTAATAATTGATCCATTCACTATTTCTTATCTTAGCTTGTTATTTTATTGCTTTTTTGAGAGTTGAAACATTGTCAGGTAGTCAGACCATTTTGTACTCCCTTTTTAAAAAACAAATCTGTTTTAGGGACAGAAAATACTTTCCTCTTCTGCTGTGCTCCAATTTGTCATCACTTGCCCTTTGGAAACCTTCAAAATTTGTTTTTGGTCACATGCAGCAGATAAGTGCACTAGGAATGAAAAAAAAGAAAATTAAATCAAATTTAATTAAAAGGAAATAAATGGAAACTAAGTGAGAATGGAATGAAAGTATTTAGATAAGATGAATACATTGCTTTTTTTTTCTATTGGCAATAGTTCCCCTGTAAATTTGCTGATGGGGGCTGAGTGCATGTTTATGTCACTTAAATGACAAGTCAGGGAAAGATCAAATAAACCAGCTTTGTGATTAATGTAATTATACCAACACAACTTCTTTTATGGCCACTTTCATATTTGAACATTTTGGTATTTACTTTTCTGAAAGAGGGTATGGAGCATTGATTTAGGATTTGCTTTTGTGCTTCAGTGCTGGAGTAATGAGATGCCTACGAATGACAAGTCTTGTGTGCAGTTCCCACCTGCAGCATAGTATTAACCAATGCTGTTATTTAATATTATCCTGATGATACCTGTTGTTTGAATTGCTTACTGAAATTTGCTTTGATTTTGAAAAAGGGAAAGAATTTCTAAAACTGTTTTTTACATTTTTAGATCAGGGCTGTCAAGGTCTTCGAACAAAAATAACTGTAAGTACATATATTTAACATACATGTAGCCTAAATAAATGTATTAAAAATGTGAGATCTTGAGGGCTTAAGGGGATGATATTAAAAAGCAAAAAATCATCAACTTCAAATGGCATTAAGCTTAATTTGTGGAGTTTTTATTCTTTTTTACATTAGTAATGGAAATTAATTTTTAAATGTTTGTATTTTGTCTTTTAATGGCTTCTGGGGAACCAAATAATCCGTTGTTTTACACCTGTAGTGCATGAATGTGTTGCTTAGGGGTTAATCCACAAACTGAATCTTATTCACATGTTTAGACTGATAATGTATTTATTGATTGTAGAAAGGGAAGAGAATTTGAGTGAGTGATCAGAATATTAAGGTTGTATCTCAATTTTGAAATGCTTAAATAAAGGTTCAGGTCATAAATTATAATTCCCAAGAGTAGTATAATTGGTGCTCAAGGTCTGATTGACTTTAGTGCACTTCACCGAGTATCACAGAGAGTTAAGGGTTGGAAGGGACCTCAAAAGATCATCGAGTCCAACCCCTCTGCCAGAGCAGGGTCATCTCCAGCAGGTCACACAGGAATGCATCCAGGTGGGCTTTGAATGTCTCCAGAGAGAGAGATTCCACAACTTCCCTGGGCAGCCTGTGACAGTGCTCTGTCACCCTCACAGTGAAAAAATTTCTCCTTGTGTTTATATGGAACCTCCTATGCTCAAGCTCAAATCCATTGCCTCTTGTCCCATCATTTGGGATAATTGAGAAGAGCCTGGCACCATCATCCTGGTTCTCTATTTTCATATTTATGAACATTAATGAGTTCACCCCTCATTCTCCTCTTCTCCAAGCTGAAGGGACCCAGTTCCCTCAGCCTTCCCTCAAAAGGGAGATGTTCTACTCTCTTCATCATCTTGGTTACCCTGTACGGGACTCTTTCAAGTAGTTCCCTGTCATTTTTGAACTGAGGGGTCCAGAACTGGACACAATATTTCAGATGTGGTCTCACCAGGGCAGAGTAAAGGGGGAGGAGAACCTCTCTCATCCCACTAACCACCCCCCTTCTAATGCACCCCAGGATGCAATTGACTGTCTTGGCCACAAGGGAACATTGTTGGCTCATGGTCATTCTTCCAGCCACCAGTACCCCCAGGTCCCTTTCCACTTCAGTGCTCTCCCCAACAGCTCAGTCCCCAACCTGTAGTGCTACTAGGGGTTGTTCCTGCCCAGATGCAGGACTTTACACTTGCCCTTGTTTTAATTAATTTTTTCCTTACCCAACTTTCCAGCCTGTCTAGGTCCCTCTGAATGGCAGCACAGCCTTTCTCAGTGGCCTTCAGGCACTCCTCCCAGCTTTGTGTCATCAGGAAACTTGCTGAGAAGCCACTGTCCCATCATCAAGCTCATTGATAGAGATGTTGAACAAGACTGGACCCAGCACTGATCCTACTAGTCACAGGTCTCCAGCTGGACTCTGTGCCATTGATCACCACTCTTTGGGCTCTATTATATAGCCAGTTCTTAATCCATCTCACTGCAGATTCTTCTGTCCCACATTTCCTGAGATTGCTCAGAAGGATGTTATGGGAGACTGTGTCAAAAGCCTTGCTAAGGTCAAGGTAGGCTACATCCACTGCTCTCCCTGCATCTATACATTCAGTCACAACATCATAGAAGGCTATCAGATTAGTCAAGCATGATTTCGTCTTGGTCAATCCATGCTGACTACTCCTGATAACCTTCTTCTCTTCCAGGTGCTTAGAGATGACCGCCAGAATGTGCCACTCCATCATTTTTCCAGGGATGGAGTTGAGGCTGACTGGTCTGTAATTGTCTGGATCTTCCTTCTTGCCCTTTTTGAAGACTGGAGTGACACTGGCTTTCCTCCAGTCCTCAGGCACCTCTATGTTTGCAATGATCTTTTGAAAATGATGGAGAGCGTTAGAGCGATGACACCAACAGCTCTCTCAACACTCTTGGGTGCATTCCATCAGGACCCATGGACTTGTGTATATTCAATCTGCATAACTGATCTCTAACCCATTCTTCATAGATCAGTGGTGAGTCTTCCCTCCTCCAGGCTTTCTCTGGAGGATCACAGGGGCTGGTCCTAGGAGTGAAGACTGAAGCACAGAAGGCACTCAGCAGCTCTGCCTTCTCTTCATCCTCTGTTATCAGGGCTCCTGCCATTCAGCAGTGGGCCCACATTTTCCCTATTCTTCCTTTCACTGCTGATATATTTGATTGAAGAAGCTCTTCTTGTTTCCTTTTACTTCCTCTGCTAGTTTGAGTTCTAAGAGGACTTTGGCCCTTCTTGTTGCCTTCCTACATGATCTGGCAACATTCCTTTAGTTCTCCCTTTTCCCATGAGCTGTGAATTTCTTTCTTCCACGAGACTTTTTTCAAAAGTTATTTGTTGATCAATGGATGCCTCTTACCTCCTCTACCCAATGTTTTACTCAAGGGAATGCACCTATCTTGGGCTTGAAGGAAGTGGTATTTAAGTAGGGAGGAGGGATCAGTTTCTGGGAGGGTGAGCATCATCAACAAAGCAGCAGCCTCCATTTTTAGTTTTCATTTTTGTCAGTTTGTCAAAATATTATTATCAGAATTCTTTCGACTTAGTGTATTTTGTTTGAGCCTTAGTTTTGTTTTAAATTGTTTGACATGTGGAAGATCTCAAAAGTGCCTTTTTTTCCATGAAAAAATTGACTCACCCTTTTAGTGCAAATAAACTTCTATAAGGTAAATCTTAGACTTAAATGGAAGCATTTTGATGGCATTACAAAATACAGTAATGAAAAATAGAGAAAATAAGAGTATTTAGATAACTACAGGCATCAGACAAGCTAAACTATCATGTTAAAAAAACGTAGCACTGTTTAATGATGTTAATGTCAATCTATAAGTTTTTTAAGATGACACAAAAGCTATGTGTGATACAGTATTTTTTTAAACATACTACAGAAGTTTGCATTTTAAACAAAGTCTACTGCTGTTCCTAGGATTTGACTTACTATATTGAAAAGGTTATGTGGGGCTAGTCTTACTATACATGACCAAATAAAAGTGACAAGCTGTATCTGATAAGAGGTTCGAAAAGGGGACCTAGGGGACAAAAACCATGTCTGGAACAAGAAGGGTTTTTACCTGTTGAGTGTAAGGATGCACTTTGAGCGTTCTGTGAGATTCCAAAGTATTTGTTTTGAGTGTTGTAGAGCCAGCAGGGGGAGCTCGAAGTTCGTATGTTGGGTATTAAAAAAATCTTTTAGAGCTGGTGTTCCTGTTTAGAAATAAATTTTTTTTAAAACCGCGATCTTTCAATCACATTAGTTCATGTAGTTCAAAAAGGTTAGACTGGGAACCAGAAGTTTGTTATGCTATTTACAGTGAGTTATTTTTACAGCTGAAATTAATTTATAAAATAGCTTAAATTGTACTTTCATTTAAGCAACAATGTAAAAAAGAAGATCTTAAGAGTCTTAAATTGGAGGAAAAAAAGGAATGGAAAATGAGACAGAAGTTGTTAAAGCTCTAGCCCTGACTGAGCAAAGTACTATTTTGTTACATTTCTGGCAGTGGCAGCTCATGGCTAGAAATGTAGGATGGCTTTCAGTTAAAGAATAATAGTTGGTGCTGTTGTATGAGCCACCTCTTAAGTATCTGACATGTGAGAAGTATGAACTGATGCACTAAATCAAGAAGTTGAAATCAGCGTGGTTTAGCAGTACCTGTTCTCTTTTGTTTGCTTGTTTGTAGGGCTCAGCACCCCCACCTTCTCCAACACCTAACAGAGAAATGAAGAACAAGGCAGTTCTTTGCAAGCCTTTAACAATGACAAAAGCCACGTACTGTAAACCTCATATGCAGACAAAATCTTGTCAGACAGGTAACTCTTGAACTGTTCTTGTACTTTTTTTTACTGAATTATTAAAAACTGTTATTATAATGGAACATATTGCAAATATTCTGATTTTTTTTCCTAAACTGCAGGTGTAGAATATATTTAAGTACCTGGCAGTGTTTGCCTTTTTCTTTTTTCTTTTAATAGAAGATGATTGGAAAAAAGAGTATGTCCCAGTGCCTATTCCTGTACCTGTCTATGTTCCAGTGCCTATGAACATGTATAGTCAAAACGTTCCTGTTCCTACAGCAGTTCCTGTTCCTGTAAGTGAAACTTCAGCTTTTGGCATTCATTCCCATGCACTTGGTATTGCATAGACCCATCTAAAGGACTGCAGGATAGTGTGGTACTCTTTACCAAAAAGCATTAGAAATCTGATAGTGGCACTTGGTTTTATGATTGTTCTTTAGGACCTCTCTACTTGCTTTCATCATGAAAATCTTCTGCTCTTGAACTTCTTAAGAACAATTCTGAGTGATACATCTAAGTTTGATGAATATGCAATTAAACAGTAAGGTTTGATCTAGTAGTGGAGAAACTGGGAGACTGCATGAGGAGAGATGCCAGAGCAGGATAAACAGAATGAATAAAAGCAAAAAATACCCAAACCACCTGCCAGCAAAAAACTCCTAGACTGAAGTTAAATTTGTTATCACTTATGGACCAAATCTCATCCAAATGGTGAAAGAAACCCTCTGCATTCCAAAAATTCCATGTTTCACAAACAAGCCACTAGAACATGATCCTGATTTGTCCAAACTGTTAGTCTGAATTTATAATCATCCAGGCTTGGATCTTCAAAGTCCCTTTTGTTCTTACTTTGACACACTATAGTTTGTCATATGTAATTGTTTTCTGGATCCTTTCCTGCTTTCCCGTCTGTTTGCAATCATTTATATTGGATTTTTTAACCTGTCAACATGGTTTTGTTAGACCACACTGAAGAGATGTGTTTCTAATCTGTATTAACTCTGTCCTTTAGACAAAGGATGTAGAGTTTGTTTCTGTGGTGATTGCTGTTGCTGTTAGTTGCAGCATAGGTTTTTCTAATTATCTCTTCTCTCTGTCTGCATAGGTGCCAGTTCCAGTTTTCTTGCCCACTAGTCTGGATAGCAGTGAGAAAATCCTTGCAGCAATAGAAGAAGTGAGAGGAAAAGTGCCCTCAAATCCTCTGGAAACTGAGCTACTGAACTTGTCAGAGGTGGTATCTGAACATGATGGAAAACCTGAAGCTTCTGATGTGACCAGTGAGTTTCCTGATGAGTTTTTGACACCCTGGTGTGGTGGTGTGTGTGTGAATTGAGAAGGATTGTATTGTTTTGTTTTTTTCTATTTTAGAGAAAGATTCTTTGAATGCAACAATACTATTATTGAGTTCCTATGTTAAGTTGAAATCTTAGGTATTTAAATAATTTTTAAAGATTGTTTCGGTACATTTGCCAGACCCTTGTCTTTAAAAACACAAGCATTCCCTTTGCTTGCACCAGCTCCTTGGCTGATGAGAAGCAGTCATACAGGATTGCATACACATGTTTTCTTCTCAGCATAACTCAAACCAAGCCAAACCAAACTGTTATTCCTCAAAAAAAACCCTCTAGTCTAAAGTTTAGGGAAAATTATCTTAGTTGCATTTTATATGTGTGAACATAACTTCCTTTGACCAAGGTGGGGTATGATGGGGATCTGATCTCTTTGTAATAACAGGTTATTAGGCACATTTAATGTTGTGTCTGGGAAAGCTGTTAAAACTCAAAGCAACATACCTTTCACAAGTGGAATGGTGGTCAGCAAAACCTGGTGACCTTGTGAGGCTTTTGCTTTTGATTGATCCTGACCTTCAAGTGTTATCTCTTCGAAGACAGTAATTCATCAGTGATTGGTCACTGGGGTTGTGATCCTCAAGTGGCTTGTCATTTCACTAGCTCATCTAAAAGGAGAGAGCCATCTGGGACAAATTACAGCTGAACATCAAAAAGCCACATATGCTGAAATGACATTTTTACAGTGGGCATACCTCTTTGCTCCACTTTCCCAGCTCTGCCTGCCAAAGTCCTCACACTTTTCTGTATCTTCCCAGGAGAATTTGCCTTCCCTTCCAAAAATTAGATTTTAAAGTTTTTCAGTGACTTAGGTGAAATTTTGGTGTGATGGTTTGTTTTTGGTTTTGGTTTTTTTTCTGTGCTCTTGCAACAGATGTCTTAAAAGATGTTGATCAATGACATGAACTTATGCTTTGGGCCAGATACATAGAAGGCCAATGGTGCTGCAGTCCCAGGAGGTTTATTGTTTTCCAAACTGTTGCTGTTCCCTCACTAAAGCTGGACATTTCTGGTGGTGCTACAAGGTTGTAATTTGCAGTTCTTTGCTACCTTTTGCTCAAAAGAGCTATCTGAATGAGTTGATTCAGAGAGATGAAATGAGAGATCAGAGCTTGTTCATTTGCAGAGAACTGAACTTGGACAAATCTCTTTTCCAGAAGCTGGAAAGATACTGAGCTTTTTTTTTTTTTTTTTTTTTTTTTCTGGCTGCCTTGTTTGCTTTTGTAGGCTTTCTTTAACAGACTTGAAAGTCGATTCTGTTGCAGGCAGAATAATGTAGAAATTATGTAGAAAAATAGGTAGGTTTGTCAGGCTTGTTGTAGTTCGGTGATCAGTTGATATGGTCCAGATTTGCCAGCATTTGATTTTCTATACATATGCTTTGCTGGCTCATCTTAATGAGGAGGCACAGATGGTCTGATAGGTATCTTTTCTCTTTGAAGGAAATCAGATTGGAGAAGTAAATCTGAGATCCCAAGAAAAGCAAAACTTCGGATGGTGATGAGCAGAACAAGCAGATTTAGAACCACTCAACTTCTGATGTTCTAAATTTGCCCTCGTTTTACTAATCTATATATTTGTTAAAATGAGAGTTCTCCCCATGCCCCCCCCTTTTTTTTTAACAGGTGTGGTGATTGTGGAATCAGATCAGCTAAATTCAGAAACAGCGATACAGACAAGCTTGCCTGATGTTCCATATGAACCAGATCTTGACATTGAAATAGACTTTCCAAGAGGTATTTTTTCTGTTATTTAAATAATTATTGTGAAAAAGACATTGTGGGCAAATGTTGTACTTGGTTCATTTTCATTTCAGAGGAGATTTATGTGACTGTAAGATCCAATTGACTGTTAGGTAAACCTTTGTGATGTTTTTGCAAGACTGGGGACTTCTGAATTAGTTCCTCCATATTTCCAAATACAGTATTTGAAACAGAATGCAAAGAAAAAAGAGAATTAACCTTTCAAAAACAAACTTAGCTGCATCACTTGGTTTTGAACATGAATTAAGAGAAACTATTTTGAAGTCCTGAAGACTGGGATGACATGTTGTGGAACACAATAGCAAATGCATTCTTCACTCACCAGGTACTTAACACTTCAGTGCTCCTGAGATGAGGTTCTTTGTGGTCGGGGGAAGCACTGGTATTTATTCTGGGTTAGAGCTCTTAAATATTTGCATGTGAGAGCTGTTTCCTCTAGATCAGATAGAATGGTGTCTTGAGTAGTAAGGGAATGAAATCTGGCAATCACAAGAGCATTTAGTTTTTAACTAAGACATTGGTTGATGTCTAAATGAGGGATGAACCAATTTCAGTAAAGTAAGGTGGAACTTGCAATGTTAAATCTAGTCATGTGTTGTCTCATTCCACTGTGTTGCCTGAAAGAGTCCTTTATCCTACCCCTGAAATGTTAAGGAAATATTATTTTGACATATTACCATATCTTTTTACTGAAGTTATGGTAATATCCATCATGAACTGGATCTCTACCACTTGTATAAATACAGACTACAACCAGTTTCTTTTAAAACAGCTTAACATTCTGGTTGGTAGTATTTTAACCAAATATAATGTGCAGTGTAAGATATAAAACAGCAGTATAAATTATTGAAATAGATTACCAAAAAGGCATGCGGTAAGTTATTTTATATGTTTTTCACTCATAGGTGCTCATTCTCACTGTAAGTTCAACTTCTTAATACCAAAGACTACCTAGGCAAGAAAAAACTATGTAAGGGTCCATAGTAAGAAATGCTTCCTTAGTGACTTCAGATAATACCAAAAATTATTGAGCATTGTGTCCTTTACTATTTATTTAGAAATAGAGGTTTTTGATAACTTTGCTTTCCCTTAGAAAAAAGAATGAGTTAATTTTTTCTTAGCAAAATGCAGTCTTTGGTAGCATTAATCTGTGCTGTTGTGGACCCCTTATGCTCATGTGCACTAATACAGTTCATTGTTTTTTGTCAAACCAGTGTTACTCAAAAGATGTTCAGAAGTAAGTTTCTGTTAATGTATTTTCAGCAACTGAGGAGCTTGATACCGAAAATGAGTTTTTGTTACCTCCTGTTTTTGGGGAAGAATATGAGGAACAGCCAAGGCCTCGGTCCAAGAAAAAGGTAATTTTTGTCATGCTACCAAAAAAATCTAAAAAGCACAAAAATTAACTTGGGAAAAAATGCCAGGTTTATTGTTTTGGTTTTTTCTTCCAGCTCTTACACTGTTCTAAAACCTGTTACTTCTTATTCACACATAATATATTGTTTTTATGATATAAATTGATATATATCAAACAGTAAAATTGTACCAGTTCTATGTTGCAGTTAACTGTTAAATTTGTTAAGAGTGTGATTTCTAAATCCTGATGCCACTTCTGCTTCATGTTGCTAGAACTGTTGATGTAGTGTGCTTGTGTCTATCTACTAACTGCACTCTTAACAGTGCTTTTCTACCTTTTCCTTCAAGCAAGGCTGTCTTGGTTTAATTTCATAGTAAAATGAAATAATGTTGGCATTACCATAGCTTATAATGGGACCTGTATAAAATAGCTTAAAAATACTTGCTTGTAATTTTTTCCTGTTTCATTTCCAGTCAAAAATCTTAATTTAGACATGCAAATAAATTATCCATGAGATTTATTAAATAAGAAAACTAACAGGAAACAGAGTTTCTTGTGCCTGACAAACAGCTGAAGTGGTTTTGCTGAAATAGCTTCGTTAGATTGCAGCTTTAAAAAAGAATAGCCAACTTCTAATAAAACTTTGTAAGAATAAATGTATCTTTCTTATTTTATATTTGAAGTCTAAACTGTTGGTATTATCTGCTAGACATCTTCTGCATATCTACTGCTAGACATGTTTTAATTTGGGACCAATGTTGTTTTTTCCATTGAGCCTAAAATTTGATACAGATTTTGTAGAATTAACAAAATGAAATCCTACAAATACACTGAATTATTTAGGGAATTGTGCGTTTGTTGCTTTAATAATATATATCCAATAGAGCAACTCCCTTATGGGAAATTGCTCTATGTTGGGAACCAGGCAGATTAGAAATGTCTGTCTTAAGTGAGTGCTGTCCTTGAAAGTATGTTCAGTGTAGAAATTCCCTCCTGAATGAAGTGCGTGTTTCTGCACACTGAACCTTCAGTCTGTAATTTGTGCTGCAGCTTGCTTGTTCCACCCAGGTTCTGTGTTCTGGTGTTGGGAGCTGCTGGTGGGGCTAACCACTGTGTTTTGATGGCAGGGGGTGAAGAGGAAAGCGGTGTCAGGATACCAGTCTCATGATGATAGCTCCGAAAACTCAGAGTGTAGCTTCCCATTCAAATATGCCTATGGTGTAAATGCATGGAAGCACTGGGTAAAGTCTCGACATTTAGAGGAAGAGCTTCCAGAATTAGAGGAACTCAAATCAAGTAAGTATTTCTAAAAACCTGGCATCCAGATTCTGATTTGCTTGCGAGAATTGCTGTACTTGTCTGATTTTCAGCTGCAATTTTTGATACAAGTTTTCACATGTTGTGTTGCAGATATTCCTACAGTTACTGGGTTTATTTTACTACGGAGTTGCCAACCTCTTTTGTTTTACTGGCTTTCCTTACTTGGTTCAAAATGTTGGGTTTCATACTTCTTATGTGCAAGCCAGGGTCTTGGTTCTTGGTTCTTCTCACTCAGTGATAATTTTGATTTTTGGCTTGCATCCTAACTCACCTTGAGTTCATTCCTTTTCTGCACTTCTAAATTGCAAGGGAGGGATATCTTACTCTTTGTCCTGCAAAGAGATTTTCATCTGAGGCTGGCATTACCTGGCTGTGGTCTGATGCAAGGTGGCCTCTGCTCCCATGGAACCTCACTGCTCCCTGCAGTGCTTCCCTGTGTGTACATTTCTACTGTGAAGGGAACAAGGGATTGCTGCTACTCCTGCCCTTCTCCAGCTCCCATATGTGTCCCTCGCATTATGCTGTTTGATCTTCAGAAAATGGCATTTCCCCTGAAGGTTTCTACAGCTCTGTCTTCACTTCATAATCTTGGGCCACTTATGTGTCATCCTCAGCTGTGTGTGACAGTACTTTTGTCAGTGGGTGATAGTACATGTGGTTAACTAGACTTTATCCTGATAGCCCTGTTTATTTTAATACAGCTGGAACATTTTAACTACTTAGTACATCTAGACTCCTGGATTGGTTAGTAGAGAGGACATAAAGCCAGTTTCCCATTTTCCAGTCCCACCCTCACTGTGTAATAATTCTGTTGTATATTATAGCAATTTTTTTTCTATTTTACAGCAAAGTCTGTGAAATTAAAGGAAGATCTATTATCACATACTTCAGCTGAGTTAAACTATGGGTTGACACATTTTGTCAATGAAATTCGAAGACCAAATGGAGAGAACTATGCACCTGACAGCATCTATTATCTGTGTCTTGGGATTCAGGAGGTGAGTAGAGACTGTAGAGGTGGGAGTGGAGCTACTGATTTGACTGTAACCTATTCCAGTGGAAGAATGGGGATAATGTGGATTTATTAGCTGGGAGCTATTCTTAATGTTATGGCTGTGATCTGCAACACAGAGGCTGCTATGTAAATCATGTTGTAGAAAGCTGTCTGTATAGAAGGTGTGCAGGCCCATCCTGAAAACTCAAATACAAACTGGTAAATTGCAATAATTTTAAGATTCCTGATGGGTTAAAGAATTTGTGGTGTCAAATGACAGATTTTTTAAATGCTGTGCTTCATTTTATTTGCTAAAGATGGATTAATGTAAAAGTCAGAATGAAACAAGGCCTGTTTTGTCAGTACTTTAGTAATTCTATTACTTAGTGTAGAGTGGAAACAAGCTAATTGAACTGTCTTTTTGTGAGTCTCATGTACTGAATAATGCAGACCTGAGGTAAATCAGGCTGTTTCTGTAGAGCACAGGAAATTCAGCTATACTGACTGTCTTACACATAAACACCTTGCCCTTGAATTTGCAGGTAAAGGAAGTCAGTTCAGCTGTGTCAGAAGTGAAGACAATGATGTATCACTAGATAATGAGAAAAGCTATTCCACAGCTTATCTTTTAAGCAGAGGATTTCTTAAGTTTTGGTACATAAGGCAAATAATAGATAAAATCAGCAGTTTTTAAAGCTGAGGACTCAGTAAATTTCATTGAAGTGGAAAGGCAATTAAAGAAATGCATGTGATGTAGCAAGCAAGCAGTTCACAGGCAATCTTGCTTAAACTGTTCCCTGCTTAAGGCAGAGGACTCAAATCAAATCACAAAATTTAAAAATATTTTGAAAATTAATAGTACCTCCAGTAATTTTTCTGTATTGCAATTATGCAAAATTAAGGAGTTTATTCATAACTTTACCTCATGGGTGAAATCTGAGAAGCAAGCATTCAGTTTTGGGCGTTTTAGTCAATATTGCAACAAGGCATGTTTCAAATTCAGCTAGCTTTCTGCTCTGCACTTGCATGGTACACTGTCTCTCTGTATCTTCCTATTGAATTAAAAATACTCATATTAAGCTAGCACGTACACAGGGTGAGGTATGTGTTTATAAAATGGAAGTCACCTAATATTTTTTTCTTCACCTCTTTGTGCCTTTGACATTCTCTATCTTGTCCACTGTGAAAGCTAGTTATGTGTAAAACTGTTTGGTTTTTGTTTTTGTTTTTTTTTTTTTTGTTAACCAAACCCAAAGTTTCTGTGGCCCAGCACAGTTACCATGAGCTCTAATAAATGCACGGAATGCTGGAACATTAGAGGAACAACTTGTGGTTATTTTACTGTACTTCTTGCTTATATTTAGTATCCAGTATTTAATTCAGGAGATGCTAACAAGTCCATTTCATTTCTCTGGTTGTGCCACTGCTATTTATATTGGTAGGAAGATGTGTCCTGTTCTAAGAAACTTGCAGTTCAGAAAGGCAGAGAGCAGGGGAGGGACAGAGTCATGGGAGCTGCCAAGGGCTGCAGCCCACATGTGTGTGCTAATGGCACATTTTACATGTAGGGTATGTGTTACTTTTCTGAAGAAATAGGTTTAAACAAGTTAGTGGTACCCTAAATGAAACATAGTCATCACAGTGTGCAGCAAAACTCCATTGCCTTCTAGTATTTTCTTAGTCTTTCTTTCCATCTGGCAATGCCAGCATGGATACACCTGAAGGAAACTTTCTGCTACTGCATCAAAAATACTGGCTCCATGTTACTCAGAAGGGTCCCAGAGGACATAAAATTATGCCATTTAAAGTTGTGCCAAAAATAATATTTTGCTAACTTAGCAAACTTATTTACTTAGAGTAAATATCTCTTCAAAGAAGGAGAATTCACTATTTTTTTTTAATGAAAGCACTTGGAAAACCTGTTCTAGCAAATTGGTCCCTGAGTCAAATGGTACATTTTCTCAGTTTGGGTTAATTTGCAGGTGAAATAGTTCTGCTGCCAACCAAAAATAGTTCAGTATTGGGTTTGATAACTCTGAAGTATTTATCCTGGAAAACACAACACTTAAAAATAGAGATTGTTGCATGGTCAGACAGGCATCTAGTGGACAAGGTTTACTGAGAAGATGTTAGCTTGTTTCTCTTCCTTGCTGCATCGTGGCCTTTGTTCTTTGTCCCAGCACAGATTGGAGTGATTTTCTTTGCTGCTTTTTTTTTTTTTTTTTTTTTTTTTCATGCATTAAAATAGGCTTTTTTTGGGCAAAATTCAGACTGATGGAGCTCGGCAGATGTTTGTCTGCAGGTGCTGTGGGCAGTGACCCAGCCTGTTCTCCACTGTGGGACTTGGCTATGTCTGGTTCCTGCTTGGTCACTGCAGTTCTAGTAAAGCTCATCTGAGGTGGAAACTGCTTATGATCATTAATTCTGCTCCCTCTGGAGTCTGAGTAGCAGAACACAGCATTATGGTGTGGAAATGAAGATTTGTGGAAGCACATTGGGTATTGTATAGCAGGGGAGTTTGCAAGGTGACATCAGCCTTCTGTAGAGCCTGTAGTGAAAAAGGTCTAGGATGCTTCACAGGTTTCCACTAAAAACGTCAAGGTTTAGCCAAACAACTGTTAATCTGAACCAGGAAACAGAAATGTTTTTAGCTTTTGTGGCACCTGGTTTTGAACCAGTTTTTAGTCCACTTTTCATTTTCACTGCCTGTGTTCAGTGTGAGTGTTTAATGCAAACCAGAAGAAAAAGAAAAGTTATACAGGAAAAAAGTGCCAAGGAAAAGAGGGGAAAGCCCTATGAAGCTTATAGTAAGATATATTGTCTGGTTTAGAATTGCTTTGTAAAATCAAAGCTGATATATGTAGAAAAAAGCACATTTTAAGGAATGTTGTGTTTGAAGAATTAGCTGAACATGCTGCATAAAACAGTTATCTAAATGAAGATGCTGCATTGGAGACTTCTGGGAAGTGTATGTATTTATTTCCTTACTGTAAAACATGGTGCAAAGATCAGATATGCTGAACTGTCTAGTATTAATGAGTGATGTGTTTAATGGTATTACAAGTATATGTACAGAAATAGATGCCATTTCCAAGATTGTGTACATCTTTGGTCTCTATCACTTTTATTGTATACACTAACAACAGGCTTGGTCACATAAAGGTTAACATTGAAGGAGAAAATTGAAGAAGTCAATCCTCTGTTTCTTAGAAATATCTCCAGAGAGGATGGAAAATACTAGTGTAGCCCTCAGCCATTAGTTCATGGTAAAGATTCAAATATTTCTGTCTCTAAGGTCACGAGGATTAAGATAATTAGATTGCAAAACAGTCAGGCAGCTTGCAACATCCTGTCATTTTTCTTGCACTGCTGTATATCATTACCACAATTATATTGTGATTTTTTTTGCTCCCACTTCTGGGTTGATGATATTTCTGTCAGTGTCCAGAGTTCACATTTAAAGTGTCAAATGTCTTTTTTTCTTTGAAGAACTAGGTGGAGGAAAAGTTAAGTTTTTTGTGGTTTGTAATCTAAAATAATTTTTTACAAAGGCACAAACATTGTACCGAGAATCTTACAGCACAGGATTTGTTTTAATCTGGAATTGTAAATATTGTCTGTCTCTCTCTTTTCTATAGTATTTATATGGATGCAATCGAAAAGACAACATATTTATTGATCCAGTCTATCAGACATTTGAACAGGAGTTAAATAAAATCCTTAGAAGTTGGCAACCAAGCATACTTCCAGATGGTAATTTTCTTTTTGGTCATGCATGTTTTTCATCTCTTAATAGGTCTGTATTGTTAAGCATGTAGATATATACAAACATTTTGTGCATTGATAAAGTAATTAATTAAAAATCATAAAGATCTCATCTAAGAGTTCAATTAAGAAAGTACCTATGCCTTTTTTTCTTATTTCTTGGAATCCCATGCTGCAAGAGTTGCTCTTGCCATTGCCTGTTGATCTTAAGTTTACTATGCATTTTTAGGAGAGAAAGTTAGAATAAGGCGCTGCTCTTCAACCTGTACTCTTTACATGAGCTGAATTTATTTGTGACCACTTTTTTTCCAAATAGGAAGCAGGCAGGCAGACACTGGGCTATGTGTGGATAGGGCAAAAAAGATACATATTTAAATCTTTCTCAACTGTGTTGGAGGACTCTCTGCTATGGGCTGTCTGCTCAGGAAGATCATCAGTTTATGGAGAAAAATGAAATTTTCCCCAGCAGATGGATGTTGGTGCTGAACTGCATGATCTTTCTTTCATCTTTCTCACAATCCTCTCTTGAGTTGAGGGTTTGTCCTTACCCTCAGCCCCTTTCCTCTCTCTTCTTAATACTTACTGTTCTCTCTATAGCTCTGGAGAACCTCTGTATAGGGCCCTCCCTGTACTCTGGTATGGTCCAGGAGTGCTTTCCATGTGAGATGTCCATTGGCATTAGAAAGAAGAAGGTATAGCTACTTGGAGGCTTTGCCTGAGCAGAATGAAATAAACTCAAAATCATGCTTTTTATGAAGGAATTTAGAGTAGCCCCTTGCGCATTGGTTTTTATGTAATAAGATGAGACAGCTGTATGTAAGCAAGGCTGCTGTAATTAAACAGAGATGTGTTGTGTGTGAAATGGCCTATAGTGGTATTTCCCACTGAGTATCTCCTGAAACTGCAGGTGTCTGTGTCCTTAGGAGGTGGTTTTGGGGGGTCTGAACATACAATTAAATATACTTATTAGACGCTTATGTTGTGGGCATTTTGTTAAATTTTGCAGTAAACAGAAACTTGATTCTTTTGCACTGTGGCAGTTTATGAGCTTAACCCATTGTATTTTCTCTCATCTTTTTGTGAAGGATCAATATTCTCTCGAGTTGAAGAAGATTATCTGTGGAGGATTAAACAGCTTGGATCGCATTCACCAGTTGCTCTTCTGAACACTCTGTTCTACTTTAACACTAAATATTTTGGCCTGAAGACAGTGGAGCAACACTTAAGACTTTCTTTTGGGACTGTTTTTAGACAGTGGAAAAAAAATCCTCTAACAATGGAAAGCAAAGCTTGTCTTCGATATCAAGTGTCTTCCCTGTGCAGAGCTGACAGTGAAGGTACTGTGGCAATTCCACGATAAGTATTGCAGGAGCAATCAGGTTGTGCTCCTCTGAGGTACATCTAGGCACCTTGCCAGGAACCAGAGATCTGACTTAACTTAAAGTTTAGCATCTCTGAGTTCCTGGGTCTTTAATCAGAGTGTGTGGTCTGTGGAGACTACCAGGTCTGTGCCTTAAATGATCCCTTTGAACCCATTGGTCTCTATGCTAAATGATGCAACTTACTTGTGTCTGTGGGTTCCATTTCCAGGTTGCAGATAGTCATAGCTCTGGTGACTGCATTGTGGTGCTTGGTGGGCTGTCCACTCTTGGGTGTTTACTGAAGAATGTAAAATAACTTCAAATTATGTCTTAGATGATGTTGATTTTCTTCTTAAAGATAAGATTACTACTGGGAAAAGGAAACATGAAGATGATGAACCAGTATTTGAACAAATTGAAAACACATCTGATCCAGCTAGATGTCCTGTGAAAATGTTTGAGTGCTATCTGTCTAAAAGGTAAGTGTGATAGAGGTAATAAAGAAGTGGTCTAGAGTAGAACAGGTAGAAAAGGCAAATGTTCTGATGCAACATGAAGTATGTTCAAGCAAAGGGAATGGATTGAAACCTTCTAAATGTAGCTAAATGAAAGCATTGAAATCTCCAGGTCTATATCTGGACAGGATGTACAGAAAGTGTGGGAGCAGCAGAGAACTTCAATGTTAATTGTCAAGGAATCCATCTAGGAATGTGACAGTATGGTTCAGTTGTGTTACTGGGAAACACCAGGTATCTCTGCAGAAAATTACCAGCAAGAGTTCTGATAGTTTTTACTACTGAGGCTTCCATTTCTGAGATCCCTGTCTCTTCAGGAAGAATAAGATAGTCAGAGGATTTGCTTATCATGAATTTGAACTGTTTATGCTTTTGAAATACCTAGTTTAAAAACATGTGTACGTACAGAATGCCACTGATAGTAGCCCAGCATTCAGAAATAGCAAAAAACAACAACAGTTTAGCAGCTCAGTGTTTGAAAACAGGATCTCATGGGAAATACTTTTCTTTAACAACAATTCAAGTGACTGAATTTAATGGAGATTTTATGTAATTCTAAGTGAGCATCATGCTTGTGATACCAAAGTAATAAAATCACATTGTATATGCAGCACAATAAATCAAATTAAGCATGAGACTCAACATGTGTCAAGAAATGCCATCTAATTCTTAAAAGTGAAGAAAGCTGATGCACAGAGCAAGTATGTGATGTTACAGAGAGAAACATGTAAAGAGTAACTTGTGGTCTGTTAATGCAAGCACCATTTTTTCATCAGCTCCATTCATTCTGATCATTGCAAGGGTTGGGGTTTTTTTCCTTTCTCACTATTCACTGTCATGTTTTGGAGGGGATATTTTGTTAAAGTTGAAACTGGATTTTTGAACTGAGTTACACAGCCTGTAGTGGGGAGAGAACAAATAATTTCTCTTTCTTTAGAAACTTCTCAACTTCCATGAAAAGAATACATTGAAACCCATTTAAAAACTATTGTTAAATTCAGGGTAATGCCAGCTATTTGAAATAAGCTTTGCAGTCAGTGGAGAGTTGCAGCTGAAATTTCAGGATTCTCATTCACAGCTGTGAGCAGTATATCACTACTTATTTCTATAAAAATACTGGCTTGTCAAAAAAGTAGGAAGAGAGTTAAAATGTTTGAATTATTGTAAAAATATTTTAAGCTATCATACTTTGGCTTCTTACCTCACTCTTAATCTTGTTTATGTGAGAGTAGAACCAAGCCAACATTAGCCCCAGCAGGTGAAAAGCAACCTCTGAAACTTTTACCAAGTAGTTTGGGAAGATAAGCTGGTGAAAACATCTTGTTTTACCAAACACCACAAAATACAGTCACCTCTGCAGTCTGCAGTTTTTATGAAGGAAATACGAGCAAGCATTTATACATGCAGAATTGAGAATTATTTTCTGAAACTTATCTAAATGGACAAAATGCTAAGGAAGAGAATTTCCTTGGGGGATCCTCTCTAGTGGCTTAGAGGATATGTCTGCGCTGGATCAAGCATTTATTCAAACTCCAGAATTCATATCCAGGAGTTAGAGGAATTTAACACTTAGAGTGACCAAACCTACAACCAAAATAGGGGGAGGAGAAATTCTGGCTTGTTGTATCTCTCTACATTTCTCAGAACTACCTTGTTTGACTCTCAAGGAATCTCCAGAGTCTATTCAGAGAGAGCCACATCAGCCTGTGGTGCAAGCCATTGCTGATGTCTTAGCAAATCTGTCAATCAGGGGTTCCTTAATAGACAGAAAATACTTCCTGCTTTAGCAAGTCCTGGAGATGGAAATTTGAGTGTTGAAAGAATCTGTGTTCTCCTGTATGCTTGCTCAGTCCCAGGCATCTGCTTTTGGCTGCCCTGGGGATGTGGGACTCGCTGGACTTGGGCCAGACCTAGCATGACTCCTTCTGTGAACAAGACCACATTTCTCCACATTAATCTTCTTTTTGTAACTTGCCTGAGTATGGTTGGAGTTTTGCTTGCAGAGGATGTCAGAAGCGCTAATGGATAATTTTATCCTGTGAAGCTGTTTATCTGACCCCCTGTGTTTTCCTCCTTTGTAGCCCCCAGAATCTGAATCAGAGGACGGACATGTTCTATCTCCAGCCAGAGTGCTCTGTCTCCACGGAGAGTCCCATCTGGTACACTGCTACTTCACTGGACCGCAACACGTTAGAAAATATGCTCGTACGGGTTCTTTTAGTAAAAGATATTTATGATAAAGACAATTATGAACTGGATGAAGACATAGATTGAAACAAACTTCTAAAAACTGTCAAGAAAGCAAACAGCATTAGATATAGTCATGCTGCTAGATCTTTACTATGGAAAACATTTCAAGTTTACCCTTTGTTTTATGAGTTTTGTAGCAGTGTGTACCCTCACCTGGGTATTACCATGTAAATAGTCTGTGAGTGAAAGTTTCCATTATTCTGAGTAGTGGTTTTAGGATACATAACAAACACATTTCAGATTCTTTTTTTTAATTATTATTTATTTGATTAGGTATGTTTGTAACTTTTTACATTGCAAAATATGAATGAGAATGTGCCATGTGTAATTTTTTTTCCCCTTGTAGTAAGAGACATCCAAATTGCACAACTCTGCTGTTGGAAGCTCCCTTGAAAGGAGGCTCTTTTAATGGGTTCTTAAACCAGATGGTTCTGTATGGGTAGCACTACTAAAGTTTAGAACTTGCTGTGTCTTTCAGAATTTTTAAATAAATTGTAAACTACTAGGTTTTTTACTTTTTAGTTACTGAAGCCTTATAAGGTTATGTAGAGAGATTCCATCTTCTGTACCAAAAATAGACAAAAGAGAATGCTGTCAATATTGGTGTACTGTAATGTGAATCTATTCTGGTGAAACCATTTTTTTTGTTGCCCTTATTAAAACCTTAGTGTCCTTTCCTTATTTGTGACTCTCTCTCAATTGCCCCTACAAACAAATATAAATCTATGAGAAAATAAATGAATATAAGCTTAAAGCATGTGGTCATCAAGACATGTATTTTGTAAAAACAAAACCAAAAACCCCTCAAAAAAATGAAAAAAATGAAAAAAAGAAAAAAAAAAAACATGTCTGATGACAATGCTAATAATTCCTTTCCTCCTTTACTTTTCCAACCATAAATGCCAGTACCTCATATTCCTGTAAATCTGTCCTTTGTAGCCTTAGCAAAAGGGATTTTAATGCTGTATTACATAAAGTAATATGGTATGATAAACTTTTAACTTTTGTTTATCCTTGTGTTGCTGTATTTAAATACAGACAATGACTATGAGTGGGAAAGTTCTTTTAACTTAATGCCTCCATTCAAAAGCCATATGAGATGTGAAGTTCCAGAAAGTTGAAAGTTAAGTTTTTTAAAGAAAAGTCCTTTCATTTGTTCTTTCTCCTTTCATTGTGCTTACTTTGCCTAAGGAGTCTGATTTCCAGATACACTTTTAACTGCTTAAGTTTTGTTACTTGCTCTTGTTTAACTGATGTGAGCAATATGGTGGTTCATGCAATGGTTTTGCTATTGTACTGAAAAAAATGTACTAGAATATTCTGCTAGAAAGTAGTACTAAGTTTGACTCTCCTAAATGACATTAAGCATCTGTTGAGAGGAACCATCTACTAGAGAGAAACTTTCTATGTATATATATTACCACCATAGGATTTCCTTCTTGCAAGGGCTGCATGGCTTTTTCATTTTCCTTAGTTTAAAAGACTGCACATAGGGTTGCATCTTTCTATATAGAGAAATAAAGCTTCAGTTGCTTTGTTTTGTTAAGCAAGTTTATTTAAATTGCTGCTATTCCTGTGTATCTGTGAGAATGTATTAACTTCAGATCTTCCACAATTTCAAAAGTAGATGGAGATGTGCATGTTTAATTTCTTTTTTTTTTCTTTTCCTGGTGGCTCTAATCTTCCTGTGAAATCAAGAAAAACTATGCAGCACCAAACAGTAGATCACTAACAGCTTCAATGCTCATTTCCTTTTTCAAATACATAAGAACTTAGTTCATCAATGCGTGGTTTTTTTCAAACAACAGCTGTAAGAGTGTGCCCATGATACATAAAAGCTGTAAGTCAGAAGTTGGTTTTGTTCTGGCCTCTCCAGTTGAACACCTGACTTGACCATAAGTTAAATTGTATGTATGGGAATCACTGTTACTAACTGCCTGCCTAAAATGCATCGTGTGCTTAACTTGGAAATATTTCACTTAAATATATATTTCAGGGTTTTTTACAAATAGCATTAAGGATCACTTCTCTAAGTGACTAAGGTCTCTTCTCTATAGTTCAGACTTTAAGTATTTCAGTGGAGGCTTCAATAACTCCCTGGTTAGGACAGTATTTTAACTACAAGCACACTTTGTAACACTACAAAGTTTAAAGTAGTCTAAATCAAGACTAACATTATGTGTGTTGTGTTTAGTCTTTAATTCTTGTGAAAGACAGATTACAGCTATTTCTTTAAGAATAAGGCCAGCTTTCATTATGACATGCTGTACAACAGACATTCATTTTCAATGTAATTAGAAAATAATGAATGCTCCTTTAAGTTTACCAGAAATCACATTATTTTCCTAGATTTCTTCTTCTTTCTGAGGTTCACCTTCCATATCAGATATCCGAAGACATTCAAGTTAGGTTTTGAAATACAAATTTTTACACTTACATCTATGTTGGAAATGTGAAGATAGTTGTTAAGAAAATAGCTTTTATTCCAGAAGATGGAGCTATTCCATCATCAGCAATAACATTTTTCAAGTGTTCAGATCAAGTGTTGTAAACTACTGAGGTGGCTGCAGTCAAGAATGCATCATGGCTCAATGTATGCAATTACTTCTAAATTTGAATGGTGATGCAAAATGCAATAAAAAGCCTTAGTTCTGAATAAAACAAATACATGCAGTTTTGTAATAATTAGGAGTTCAGGGCATATAGTTTTATTATTCTGTGTTGTAACTGTCAAGCAGCTGGACTATAATCAGGTTGGTGTCAAGGAGCTACCTGCAGGTTGCAGGACAGGAACACATGATGCTGTGTTCTACACAGAGCTTCTGATTTAATTATACTTCTCTGGAACCTGCCCTTGCTTTCCACCTTCAGAGGGTGTGAAGTGGCAGCCTGGGTGTTGTGGCCATCCCTGTGAGCCCTGGCACAGCTCACCTGAGAAAGGCAGCGTGGGGACCATCCTGCTCTGCCCACATGGAGCCCTGCAGATGCTGCTGGCTCCAGTCCAGGCAGGATTTTCTAACTCCTCAAATTGTGCCAGCGTGTGCTCTGCATCTTCTCAGTCTGAGATGCAGTTCTGAACACTTCACAGGTGAAGTAGTAGCTTTAATTCACTATGGAAATTAAATGGCAGCAGTAGGCAAATTACATAGAAAGTACAGCTCAGTGTGAAAAAATGTGAAAAATTCATGCAGTTTTCGGGGAAGACATTTTCTTTTTAGTCATATTTTTCTATGATTTTGTGCTGTCATTATGGGAGTATGCAGCTTTTTGTAATTACTGAACTTAGCATAAATTATGATAGTCAACTTTTACTGAACAAAAGGTTGTGGTCGTGGACTGATTTCAAAATGTACAATGTTAATTGTCTTTCAGATGCTCACAGTTTGAGTCTATAATGCAGCAGTATTTGTTTTCTTCCTATCTGTGCCTTTGTCCTCAGAGGCTTTGTGAATAGATGGAAAACAGGAGAGCTTGCAGTCCCAAAAGAAGATGTGTGGGGTGGAAGAGAAAAGGCATGAGTGGTGGAAGGAACTTGCCTCATTTTCAGTGACCTTTTTTTGAATGTAGAGGTTTCTTTTCTAATACTCACTTTCCCATTTCACTCTGTGACTATTAGGAAGGGCAGTTAAATAGTTTCATTTCCATTTTTGTAAACATTTGCTTTTCTGTTCATTACATGTTGTGCATGTTATATGCAGGACCAAGTATGATGTGGAGTGGGAGCTTCTCAACTCTTGCGCTGAGGACTGTGGGGAATCTCAATGAAACTGAAATTCAGAGCACTTAAGGGTAAGAAATTACCAAGAAAAGATGTAAGGTGTTAGATCTTAGCATGTGGAGCTGGAGTCTCTGGATTATAACACCAAATGGTAGTGACGTTATTGAAGCATTGAAGTTTGAGTTAACCCTTTGCTTAGGGTTCTAGCAAAGTCATAGGGTTAGTGTGTCTCCTGAGGGCTGTGACAGTGGCTGTCCCCAAGGGCTTGGTTAAGCATGGAAATTTCCAGTTTCTCAAGTCAGAAATAAATCTTTCTTCTAGGAGCTTTTTAATTTGAAACATTGAAACCTGGAAGCCTCAGCACAGGAGCCCTGCTGCAGGATGTTTGAAACCAGTGTGTCATGGGGCACGTGCTTCAAAACTTAGACTGGTGTTAGTGTCTGTAACACCAATCAGCCATCTCTTTTGGACACCCAGAAGCACGGCAGGCATCTCACAGATGTGCAGAGATGACATTGGGGTTAGTGCCTGCTCAGTCCCCCCCTCCTGTCAGGGCTGGCAGTCCTGTACAGCAGCAGGGCAGCACTTCCCTCTCATGCCCTGCACAGAGCTGCTTTCAGGCCCTTTCCTTTCCTGTTGAGGAGGTCCTGGTCACTTTGGATTTTCTTGCTGTTGGTCTTGTTGCTGTTTCACCCAATGAGGTATTCATTTAAAAGAGCTTTGTCTGGCTAGTTGTGTTTTCAGGATATCAGTATGTTGCTGTTTCCAAATACATGTATCTGGGGAATATTTTTATTTCCTTACCCGAGAACTGGTTGTCTTTATGCACTAAAGCCACTGATGGAGCAGCCATGGCACATTTGTAAGTGCATAATCTGAGTAAGGAAAGCTGCAGATAAATCACTGTATAGTGTCCCAGGTACCAGGGAGGCACCACAGCTCTTCAATTAATTCTTTAATCAAATGTTTTTCTACTTCCAGAGTCCTTTGTTTTTGTTTTCGTTTTTGTGAAACAAAAGGAGAAAATCTCTGAAGATATCCAAGTCCTTGGAAGAATCTTTCCAAGGACACCATCAATCATTTCCTCTGTTGCTGGCAGAAGGATTTAAGAGTTGGCTACAGGCAAAGAGCCACAGGGTAGCCCTCTTGTTTTGTCTTATCTGGAAAAGGCTGCCCAGACACTGTTGCTTCCCTTGTGAGGTGTGGTTTTACCCAGGCTAAGTAGTGCTGGTGGCAGTCCTGGAACCATTTCTGAGCCAAACAGTTTCTTTGATTATTCACAAAAAGTGAATAAAATAATAAGATCAAGCTCAGCTTTCATTCTCACTCATGTAATTTTTCAAACTCTAGGGATTTGAGTATGAATGGGACTTGCCCATGATCTGATTTTTGCCTTCTCTGCATTTCTTGTAGGGGTGGCATTTCTTGATGTCATGTGGCACTTGGTGAGGGCCATTTCTGGCTGCCATCCTGCCTTAGGGCAGGTGCAATGTAAAGGCAGCAGTAGAGCTGCTGTCCTCTCTCCTGACACGTGCTGAAAGCTCTCTAGAATTGTTACCCAAGTTTAAATCAATATTGTACTGGTTTTACCTGTCTTTACCCAAAATGATGAGAGTTTGACAGAAGAGCAGGTACTGGAAACTTGTGTCCCTCTGTCACCTGGTGCCTACAGCTGTGCCCAAGGTGAGAGCTTTGGAAAGCCAGGATGGCTTGTGCTCAGCAGGGGAGCCAGCAGCTTGGAATTCAGAGGTCTGGAAGGAATAAAACCTAACCTTAAGCCCTCTTCAAGGTATGGTTGTCACCCTTGGGGGTGAGTGCCAGTAAGAGGAAAGTTGAGGTTATTAGCATCTTCTTCCTTTATGTATTTATCGATTGATTTAAATTATTGTTCCTGGTTCACAGTCACAGAGTGTTTAAAGTGTTAGTGGGCTATGTCATGTACAATGAGTCTGGATACTTGTAAGTCCTCTATTTTGTTTTTACACTAACATTCTGGTTCATAAAATGTGAAAACTCGGTGTCCTTTCTGGGAAGCAAACAGGAACACCTCTGTCACCTGTGTAATTTAAACTGCTGGCATTTCATTTGTGTCAAACCACTGAAAGTGCTTAACTGGTTTAAAATACAAAATTTTTTATTTCCTCATACATTTCCTGAGTAAGCAGTATGCTACTTACAGTAATGAAGATGGTGGTTTCTAGTTTCAGCAGGCATTATTCAGGGCAATATAAGTGTAGTATTTGCATTTCTGGACTTTGAGAATTTTTTATGTACCATACTTGGAAGTGAAGAAGCACTTCAGGTCAGGATTATGCTGTGTCACTAAGGCAAATGAGAGAGCCCACCATCACTGCAAAACACCTTGGTAACTCTGGAGAAAAAAAATCTCAGAAATCTCATGATATCTGACAGTATTTTCTGTTTGTCTCCTCTCTAGCCCCAGACATGACATCCACATTAGTATGTAAATAACTCTGTGGTAGTCATTAACAGAACAAGTAGGGTCTGATTTCCATTAACTTAAGCAATAAAGCTTTTTTTTTCCCCTCTGAGTTTTGTCTGTATCAATGACCTTATCAGGATTAAAGGTGAAAGTTTTAAAAACAACAACAAAAAAAGTTTTGAAAGACTACAGAAGGAAGAGCAGTCTTTGAGCAGCTTAATGTCATTTGAGGGTGCTGTAAAGGAAATAATGTGAATTCTCTACCAGTGTGTCTCTTCAGTTCAGATTGGTTGGAGAATAGGAGCCCTGGTGCCTTTTGCAATGTACAGGCTTGTTCATACACATGGTCTTGTATCTTAGGCAGCTCCTATAGCCAATGTACTTGCAGGGATACAATTCAAAGTGTCTGTATATTGCACTATGTATATATGTATGATCGTTCATCCAGAGAGATGACCACATTACACTGAAGCAGTCACATCTGCCTTCAGGCAAAAAGTCTTTCTTACAATAAAATCCCACCTCACACCCAGAGATAATGTCAAACGTGTATTTTCACATGGATAAAAAAAATGTGTGCTCACCCCCGAGGGTCGGTGTTGTCTGTATCATTGATGTCTCATTGCAAAATAATGTGATTGCCCCTCCAGCTTCAACTGGAGAATCCTACAGACAAAGAGAGGGGGAGGTTCAGAGCAGCAAGCAGCTCCTCACATCAACTAAACACCCAGGACTACAGGCAATAGCTTAGGTGAGTTAAGTTTCCATATGTAAGAGAGAATCCTATAAAATTCCTTGGTGGCTCTGCAGTCAATTTAACAAGGGGCCAGCCTTTGTGCTGCAATTGTTGAACTTTCTAAGGATCAGAGCCTAGTAAAGATGTGAAAATTATTTTCTGGGAGAAAGACTGATTTGAACTGTTTAAACTCAGTAGGGAAGAAGTGAGTAACAAGGGATATTACTATGAACTGCCAAGCAAAATAATTCAAAACAAGACAAGGAGTGCCCCCTTCACAGTGTTTTCTTACTCCAGAGAAACACACTGGGATGTGATGTCAGAGGGAGCAGTGTTACATCGCCTAGGGAAGGCTGGGGTTTTTTTAACATCAGGAGAGCAATCATAGAAAAAAGGATTAGATATTTTTTTTTTTTTCTTCAAAAGCAGTAAAGTGAAACCTCTCCTGTGTATTTAAGCAAGTATTTCAGCTCCTTCTGCTCCTCTGGCAGCACCCTGGGGCAGATTTTTGCAGCACAGGGAGAAGCAAACCAGCAAAAGGGCCTCAGAGAAAGCAGACCATCTATGAGATTTTTATGCCCTGCCATTCCCACCACAGGGAAGGAACTTGCTGAAGAAAGGGGGAACTATCTTAGGCTGCTGTCATCTGAGATTATTGTTATCAGGAGGAAAATGGTTTCTCTGTGCCAGTAACATCCTTACTGCCAGAGCTAGTGGTGCAACAATAGGGGCTGAATTTGGTCTGGTGGAGGAGAAGGAGGTGCTGTGCTGCTGGCAGTGATGGAGGTGCCTGCCCTGGGAAACACCTTTCCAATGTACTCTTGAGTGTTAGTTCCTTCTCAACAATGAAGTAATTCCCATGTTCTGCTGGAAAAGGTCCCCATCACAAAAGATGAAGCACTAATAGCTCTACCCTGGTGCCACAGGGTGATGGCTGTGCCTGGCCCTGCAGAGTTCCTGTGATGGAAGCAACTCCCAGGAGACTCCCCGCACTTCCCCTCGTCTCCCCTCACTTCCCCTTGCCTCCCCCCTCCACCCCTCATCACAGGTCTTGCAGGAATCCCATGACCCCACAGGGTCCTTTTTCCACCTGGAGGTGCATTTGAACACCAGTCCAGATTCATGTCAGGATACCTGAGATGTACTGGATCTTTTGGGCTGGAAGCTGACAGCAGTGAGCTCCAGCAGAGTTGTGTTGCTCTCTGGGAGGTTCCGTATTACTTGCAGCATGTTGCTATGAGCAGCTTCCACTGAGGGACAAACTCCATGCCACCCACCCACCTCCCAGCTTCATCACTGAGCTTCTAGGGGCAAATCCTCACCTCTAGTAGTGGGAATAGTGCAAGACATAACCCTGATAGTAAGAACCACGAATGCAGGAAATATAACACAGATTCCTCCCTTCTACTGGTTACCAAATGTGTGATACAATGACTGGAAACCTGGCAAAAGAAAGCATTTCACAGGGGAGCAGCAGGGAGCTGTTACTTGAACTCTTAAGTGCAAAGTCCTCAAATTGCCTTTGCTTATTTGGCAAGCTGGGAATTATTTCCAAGACAGAGGAAACTGAGGTCTGCTCCTGCCATGGTACTGCTCATTTACTGGTTACAAAAGGCCCTTGAAGCAACGTGTAAACCCCGATAAAGGTGGTTTGGGAAATACCCATACAAGCAATTTCTTCCATTGGAATCATGTTCACTAGAAATCCCTGAGCCCACACACCTGAGAGATGTAACATTTTTCTTCTAATGCAAATTGTTCTTCTAGTGCTAAGCATTTTGCACAATCATTATAAATGCCCCAGTCTCAATCACTATTCATTTAATATAAAATTGCTTTGTGTGGCTTAAGCTTTACAAGAAGCTCACCTGTAGCAGCTGCCTTCAGTCTCCGGCCATCAGGAGGTCCTGATCCAGTGGTGGCTGCAGGAAAGGAAAGTGGTGAGGTTGGTTTCCATGAGCTTGAACACATCTCAATAGACATATTATGGTGATTATATTTCTCAGTCACAGTAAGACTTAAATCAACTAGATTTTTTTCTGTAAATGGGAAGATTAACTCAATTGACTATATGTTGCTGCAGTCTCTGCCAGATTTGCCTTCTATGTGCCTTGAATCAGAAGTTCAACACCTATCTTCATGGAAGAAACAGTATGTGTCAGCAGGCAAGTATAATATATATATATAATACATATATAATGATATATAACGCTACTCCATAATTTGTGCTCATTTTCAAACTAATTTTCAGATCTTCAGTCTTCCAAGCATTGTAAAAGATACTGTGGCTCAACAGGAATCTCACTGGCAGTGCCAGGCAAAGCAGCTTGTGGTACCTGAGGGCAAGCAGATCCCAGTGCAGCCTTTATATGTTTCTCAGGGACACAAAAAAGCACAAGCAAGAACAGCTTGGGAAAATTTTAGAATTGCACAAGTCCACGGCAGTGGGTGATAACATTTATTTTAAAGCAGGAATTTAGGCAATCCAAATAAATTCTTTCAGTTATATGTGGGGCTATCTGCACCTAAATTAATATTGTATTGATTGTGGTAAAAGATAAGCGACACGTCAGAGCTATCTACTAAAATATATGCTCTAGCAATAGAAGACAATTGCTTGAAATTTTTGTTTGTTTTTTGTTTTCTGCCAAATTTGGTGTTGCTGACAAGATGAGAGCCTTTTTATGCCATTGTGTGTGGTGTCTGAGACCATCACGTGGGTGTGCAGGCAGCCGGTGCCAGACAAAGCCCCCAGCACAGAACTGACACCACATACAATGAAAGCTCCGTGTAGCCACATTTTTGTTAACTCTGTGAAAACTCAGGAACATGAACAATGCAGGTCTCAGAGAGTTCCATCTTAAAGTGAAAGGAGATAGATGAATGATGTAGTACTGTTAACAAAGCCAAAGATTTTTTTTTTAATTCTATATTATTTTATTTAAAAATGAGTGGGAAAACAGGAATCTTATTTTAACTCTCTCATTTTCCTGAGCTTCTATGTCAGTTCTGCTGGTCTCCAGGCATACAGATGTGCTACAATCATAGAACAATCAAGGTTGGAGAAGACCTCAGAGTCATCGAGTCCACCGTACAGCCCCTAACCACTAAACCATCCACTGCAGCACCTCATTTACCCATCTTTTGAACATCTCCAGGGATGGTGCCCCCACCACCTCCCTGGACAGCCTGTTCCAATGCCTCACCACTCCTTCAGTGAAGAAATTTTTTTTCTGATATCCAACCTGGCAGAGTTTGACTCCATTACCTCTTGTCCTAAAGCAGGAAATAAAGCAGGAGAAGACAGAGCTAATGTTAACCAGACAATTTCTAACAAAAATATGATTAAAAAGCAGTAAGGGGTGGGGTGTGTGGAATTTCACGCTGCACAGATTCCTATTTGGCAGAACAGAGAAACAAAGTGGAGCAGTGGGCACTGCAGGAGACCCACAGCTGCCCCCAGCCATGGGCCCTGTCCTGTAGGAAAAGTAACCTGGGCAGTGATGAGTTGGCAGCTGACACCCTCAGTGCAGAAGGGGAGGTGTTGAGGGACAGAGCCAAGTCCTGGTGGCCTGGTAAAGACTGCTGGGTCCATGACAGGAAAAGTTGTGTCGTAATGGGAGTGTTCCACCATCTCCTGTGAAAGTTACTGTGGTTTTCCTGATACCTCCTTAAGTGAGGAGGAGAGGGGCAATCTCTCTTCATGTGCAGAGACACAGGAGCACCATGCTGAGGACCACACACCACATATATGGGAGCACCATGCCATGGCCAGGTTTGGACCATCCTTGTAGGTTTTGTTTATGGCAGTTTTGGGAAATGTTCAGGGGTGAGTTGGATGACCCAGACACAGCTTCACCACATCCTCCCTCATGTGCAAAGTGATTGTACCCTTGCAAAGAGAAATCTTGCAGGTACTGTCTGTAGGCCAGGGGAAGCCTTAGCCATGTTTCCTTCTGTGTTTTATGTCTGTGCTGGGAATGCTTTTCATCAGGAAAGAGGAGTTTTACCACAGTAATAAGAAGGTGCATGCTGCTGTGGCACACTCTTAGAACTGTGTGGTGTTTGTGGCCTTCAATCTCAAACCCCACAGACACCCAACACAACTGAGGAATAGGGTCTTTCAGGTAAAAAGGTACAGGATGAGATTATGATGGAGCCTCTAACTCCAAACTGAAGATAAGAGCGCTGGGTGACCCATGGCAGTGGAAGCAAGGAACAGTGTGGTCTGTGGCCACCTGAACCACTGACTGGGGAGAATGGATGGGGGGGATGTGGGTAGGAAGTGGGGTGTCTGTCTGGGGCAAGGACTGGGGGTGTCTACCCAGAACTTGTAGCACTTGTGGCTGTAGCATCGAAAGATGAAGGAGAAAATCAAGAGAAAATCATTCCAAAAGAATGAAAGGAGGAAATACACTTTAAAAGCTGGTGCTCTGTTGCCTGCTCCAGGCTTCCTGTGGGCTCAAATGGTGGATACTTGGATAATGGATACCTTTTGTGACCTGAAGGTACACAGAAAAATCACTGCATCTTTTTATACCAGAACACAACACTGTGGTGACTCTTGGAGTGGGAGAGTGTTTTAGGTCACCAGTACATCACTGGCCACCTCTGTTAACATAGCAGCACTTCAGACCTGCAAGTGATGAAGTCCCCTCAATGATGCCAAATCTCCATCACAGTTCACCTCCTGTGGTCCCTCCAAATTCAGTAAGAGAACAGGCACAGCTCTCTCTTGTGGAAATCTCAGTGCAGATTTCTGAAGCAAATCAGAAGAATCACACTGCAGAAGTGCCTATTTCTCACCATGGACTCTAAGAGAACCCAAATTTTCCCCTGACTAAACTTAGATGTGTTGAATCCCATCCTAAATGTACTTAAATGACCCAAATGACCCTTAGGTCTCAATTTATTTTATCTACTTATTATAGATGTAAACATAAAATATCCTTAGCTGTCAAAATGAAGAAACTATCATGGAGGGGTGCTGGAGGAATATTTCCATGTTAGTAGCTATATTACAGTTGGCTATTCTCATAGACCACGTAAACTTGGATGTCCAGAAGTGGATGAATCCACAGCTGGAAAACAAAGTAATGACATTTCCCTTTGTTGGATATAAGGAGGTTGGATGAGGTTGGATCCTACAGTAACTACTGCCACATAAGTACTTAGATGCGCTTGAAATTATTATTTTACTGTTTAGTCTTACTTTTCCTGAGTAAGTGCAGATTCAATGGTGAAATAACACCACAGAGCCATAGATTCTGGAAGAAATGGAAGGTCTCTGTGGTAGCCAGCAGAAAGGCTGGTTTTGGTGGGAAGGACATGAGAAGGCTTCTTTCCTGTGAGGAAAGAACGTTTGACAGCAGAATGGTCACACTGATTGCAGCCCAGGCCCTATTCATGTGTCAGAGCTCTGCAGATACAAGCAAAAGGAGATGGCAGCTGAGTGGTGCCTGTGGGACTGGACCCAGCTAGGAGGAGAGCTGAGACACAACAAAACCATGAAAGTTATGGAAAGAGCAATTTGTCATCACCTGCACTGGAAGAACAACAGAGATTCACTGTCAGGCAGCCCTGAAACCTGAATATTAGAAAATATAATGAAGAACAAAGTGAAAAAAGGCCCAGTCGGGATAACCAGCCTCCACAAAATGAGCTGGGAAGATTTTATTTAATTTTGAAAATCTAAGCAAAATCCTTCAGTGGAGGTATGAAATTCTTTGGACAGTAGGATGTCTCATGGTTTTTTTCTGTGCACAGGAGTTTGTACACATCATTTTTTTGAGGGCTGTGGGAGATCTGGGCGAAGCCTGAGTCTACCTTGATTTTACCAAGCAAAACGGAGGCCACTGGAATCGACTGTCTCTTCATCCCAGAAGAAAATGTGACGACCTGAGAAAGAAGCAATAAGCACTGTGGAGCAAGGTTTTTAAATGAAGAAATTGATTCAGTGTGTGATTCAGATTGCTTTGGATTTTTTTCCTTAGGAAGGGGAACTGGTGTTGCATGGACACCGCCACCATGGCACACCTGAATTTCAGCAAAACTGGAGAAGATTCAATTCAGAAGATGAGTTAAATTGGCTCGGCCAGAGGTATGGCTTGGAAACATGCAGGTGGCTGCATGTAGAGCCCAAGTGCAGGCTTACAAGGACAGGGATATTTTCTACCTCACCCCCACCACACACCATGCACCCACCCAACACCTTTTATTTGGACCTACTACTCTCTAAAACTATCCTAAAACTGCTAAATGAAAGAAAGTCCAGACCAAATCCCATGGCCCAGGCACCAGGAATACATTGCCTGCCTGCCTTCTCCAAGAAGGTTTGCCATGGAGAGGTGGGTGGCAGAGCCCATAATGATGCAGTGTGAACATCAGGTGCCTGGTGCTCATAGTCATGGGCTGCTCCTTCAGTATTTTCAGCAGATAACTCCACCAGACAAACCACAAAGGGAAAAAGCAAATAAAGTCATGGCAATGAAAAAAAGGCAACGCAGGCTTCCAGATGGGCTTTTTTCAGTGAGTAAAAGAGGGAGAGATTTAAAAAAAACCTGATGGGTGCAAACACTAAGATTGGTTAGGAGTTAAATGGGTAATGATGAATAATGGTAACTAAGTGGAAGTAGCAAAGAAACCCAAATGTCCAGGGTAATCCTCAAGATGGGCTTCTTTTGACCTTGGGCTTTCTCACCTTATTTCCTCCTGGAAGCACCTGGGGCAAAACACCAGAGCTGTGGTACCCATGTGCAGTGCTGGAGCTCTGTGGGATGGCTGCAGAGCTCTCCTTCCCTCTCCTGCAGCTGGGCTGGCTGCCCTCCTCCTGTCCCGAGAAACCCCAGCACCAGTGGCAGCCCCCCTGCCCCTCTGCCTGCCCTCTGAGCCCAGGACACAAACCTGCCAGTGGCTCAGTCCTAACAAAGCTTATTTTGCCCAGGTTCAGGCAGCACCTCGCTACCTTTTATTTTCACATTGTTTTGATATGCAGCTCTTCCAAAAGAGAGAAAAAGAGCATGAAGAAGGAAGAGCTGTTTGGCTGCTCATGTCCCTCAATACAGATAAGAAAACTAATTTAATGATGTTATCAGCAAACCAGGTGTAAGAATGTTGAACCATGAAGGTGCACTTTTGCTCCATTACAACTTGATTTCTTTCCTAAGCAATATGTCAACACTACATTACCTATTACAACCCTAGACTGAAAGATCTAATCAGTAGCCTTCAACCTTTTTTTTTTTGTATTTATCCTCATCATACATTACCACTGTTATCAGCATGCCAAGAAAGAAAATAAACACCACTAAACTAAGTGATATTGCATAAAGTGTGAAGCTGATATATTAAATCAGGTTGTCTTGAGTGGTGTCCTGTCTTTCTGTGAAAGAATGTTCCTGCTCACTGGTTTAGTTGTTCAGTTCATTTTCAACACATCAGAACATTTTTTGGGAAGATGGAGATTTCTGCCGAGCGGTGTTGGCCAGACTCCAGATTTCTTCTATTCATCTAGAGCTATAACAGTACTGAACACATAGCTGGGAGTGTGAAAGCAATGTTCACCCCTGCATTTTTGTTTCTGTTCAGTCCTCTTGTCCTTTTAGACAGAATAATAGAAATGCTGCAGTAAGCAGGGTCAAGTAGGATATGCCAGGGAGAAATGTTAAAATGAGACTATAGGCTGCGATTATGGGCTCTAATGTGTGATGAATCCTTTTTAATCACATGATATGAACTAATGTCACCATTTATTATAAAACAACAAAGTGTTCAGCTACAGGAGGAATAGAATGGATGACAACTGCATTTTTAAATGTTTTGTTTAAGCAAGTACAGTGTGATCCTTTTAGATAACTAGGAAAATACTGAAGTTAAAATAACTGGAAGTATTTCCAGCTATTTCAGTTAGCATAAGTGTCTTTTCAAGGCATGAGGATTCATCACCTGAAAAGTGGGACAAATTCACCTTCATTCTGAGCTCAAGTGAAAATTAAACTTGATTGTTATCCAAAAAAAAAATCTGCAAAATTTTAAATATTGAATTCAGGTTGTGTTATTAAAATATAAATATCAAAGGTTCATCTCAAATTTGGTTCTAAAATTATTTCTAGCAGTTATTTTATTACAAGTTTCATAAGCTATAAACTTGGTTTTATGCCAAAATGTGGGAGGAAAAGTCTGAGAATACCACTTTCAGTTTTGACACATCTTCAACTCTGTCCAATCTTCTAGCTATATATATATTTATCAAAATGTTTCTCATGTTCAAGCCAGTCAAAAAGTATTGTAAATGAAGGGTGCAACATGATGTATGTGGTGTGATATTTCAGTGCCATACTCAGAAATCATGGTAACAACACTGTCATCAATGTGGGGGCCAGTCTGCCCTGTTGCTTCAGAGCCTAGAGATGACTTGATGAATATAGTCTGCATTATATGACTGACTTAGTTCATTTCTTATCTAGTTTAATTCACAGGACTAGAAAAGTACAGTAACTCCTGGCAGGGGATTGTGAGGATATCAGTGGGAAGCACTCACCTCAAGTTGCCAGCAGCCAGGTAAGCTTGTTGGGTAATAAGACTGGGGACACATTCTCTCTGGGTGGCCTTTTAAACCACTTGGAAGTCCTGCTTGGAAGCACCTCCATGTCTTCCTCTGCCTGCAGCCACCTCAAACTACACTGTCATGCCCTCCCCTCTGCACTGCACAACAGCCCTGACTCCTCAGCTTTCTGGAGCAGGAAGCTGCACTACTCATCAAATTTTAATTGAACATTACTGTAAAGCTGAATGCCACTGATGTCCTGCAGACAGCTGTAAACCACTCCCCGTGGTTCTGGGCATCATTAGAACCTCAGCAGGAGGACATTTTTGGTATCACAGGCTTGAAATGCCTTCACTTAGCCAAAAAGTGGCAAAACACCTTCATGACTGATTGCTGTAAAATAGATGTGCAATAAATATCTTAGAAAGCAGATGACCTGGGAAATGTAGAATTGGAAGAGATGCAGTTTCAGACAGTAAGAGTTTCTTCCATTTCCAGAAATGCAGCCTGATACATAAGTGGACATCACCATTTCTGCACACGCCCTTTCCTAGAATATGGCCACATTTCTGGTTTTTGAAGGCAAGTTCTGTCCACAGTTGCATGACTTTGTTGTCACAGAATCTATGCTGATAGATGAGATGAGACAGAGTTTGCTCTGCCTCATAAGTTTTTGTAGAGTCACAGCAGAGCTGAAGCTAGAAGGGACCTCCAGAGGTCACCCTGTTCAACTGCTCTCCTCAAGCAGGGCCATCTGGAGCTGGCTGCCCCCAAACCATGTCCAGATGGCTTTTGAATATCTGCAGTCATGTAAACTCTACAATCTCCCTGGACAACTTCTTCCACTGCTGAGTCATCCTCACAGCAAAAAGGAGTTTCTGATATTCAGAGGGAACCTCCTGTGTTTTAATTTGTGCACATTGCCTCTTATCCTGTTCCTGGGCACCACTGGCTTCATCCTTATTGCAGTTTCCATTCAGGTATTTATATATATATGTTAAGATCCCCCTGACCCTTCTCTTCTCCAGGCTGAACAGTTCCAGCTCTCTCAGCCTTTCCCCACAGGAGAGATGCTCCAGTCCCTTAATCACCTTCATTGGACTCTTTCCAGTATGTCCATGTCTCTCTTGTACTGAGGAGCTCAGCACTGGACACAGTACTCCAGATGTGGCCTACTCAGAGCTGAGCAGAGTAGAAGGATCACCTTCCTCAGCCCCCCATCTAAATCATCAACGTGGACATTTTTAACATTTAAAAGTACAATGCTGAAAAGGACTAAAGGAGCTAAAGGGAAGATCAGTCAAGGAAAAGAATGCTGGAAAGACTTTAGGCTGGGACTGCAGCACAGCTTTGGAAGATCCAGTTGTCAACAGCAGCAAAAAAATCCCTCAGCAGCTAAAAGTTAATTCAGAGTACAGGACAATTAGTTCTTCATTTGGTAACCAGCATACAACATTGTCTTCCTTCAGAGATCCCAAAACAATTAATGTTCAAGGCAAGGTATTGCCCTCTGAAGCTGGAGGAAGAGAAATGTCAGGGGACAGCTATCTATTTATCCTTTTTACCTCCTCAAAAGCAAGAATTGCATTTTTCGTGTGATTAGCAGTTGTGCTCAACTCTCAGAGGTGTCCACCTTGCTCTGCAGTGGGTCTCAGTTTGAAACCAGTTGAGTCAGGCAACTCAATCAAATGTGACGAACAAAAAATTAACAATGAGATAAAGGCAACTCAGTCAAATGGATTATGAACAGTTTATTTCAGATTGCTGACCTGAACATGACTAAAACCTGTTTCAATTTATTTAATATTACTTTTAGAAAATGGTTTTTAATTGCATTTGTTGAACATTTCTTGTAGAAAATGTCTCACATTTAGCTGAGTTGCTTTTATCTCATAATTTTGTGTTTCTCTTGCATGGCTGGAGGCATAGTTGCCTCCTTACAGTATCCTGACTTGCCTTTCTCACCACAAGAACCATCATTTCCTGAACGGGGACTGTTGAAGAGACTCTAAGATGCCTCCACCCAGGCTGGTGCAGAATGGAGACAGAAACCTGCAGTAGCTGTGTATACTCTCATATGCTTCTTCAAGAAAAAGGGATTTAGGGGTTTATTTGGGGATTGTCATTATAGAGTGCATTAAAAACAAACAAACAAACAAACATCTGAGAAACTGAAAAATGTCAACAGTTTAGAAAAAGGGAACCAGGTTTATTTTCTCAAAAAACATAAGGGATTGTAGTTTTCTTTTGTTTGGCTATTGTTACATCTCAGGCAGCAATATCTTGTATCTGACTGGAAAAAAGTACCCCATGCAAAGGCTACGAATAAAAAGATGGTTGTATGTTTAAGTGAATAATTTCAAAGTGCCAGGGCATCCTGAGCTAATTGCCCTAATGACATTGTCTGGTTTGCCTCAATCAGTTTTAGCCATTTATTTTACAAACCGCTTGAGGCCGATGTTAAATGTGTTTCAGTTATGTAAATGTGAAAGTGCTACAGCGTCCTACTGTTTATCTCACTCAAATAATATTTCTTTTTCTCTCAAAATAAAGCTGAAAGCAACAGCTTATTTTCTGTGCAGAAGCCATGACATAACCTCCGGACCTCATGTGCTGACATCCAGGTTGTCATTGGTTCTGATTTTACATCTCTCATCACTGCATCTCCACAACGTTTGCATCACCCATCCTTGCACCCCTCAGCATCTCTGTCTTCTGGTATCTTTATCCTTGGCCTGTAGCTGCAGCACATCAATGTTGTATCTGTGTAGCATCTACTGCTTGTTTATTCTGGAAGAACTGATCTCCAGTCCCTGCTGTATGCCACAGCATAAAAGGGAAGATGGTATCTTACCAACTGAATCCAATGCCAAATTAATTTTCTATCAAGGTGCTGAAGGCATTTCAGCTCTCTCTTTGTGTTAATCATTTTCTCTGAAGTTTTTTGTCAAAGATGAAAGTTTCTGCCAATGGCCTACAGCAATTTGATGATGCTAAACTCCTCTTCTTCAACAGCTCAGAAGCACCCTTTTCCATCCAAATATCCACAGTAGTCCAGACTACCTTCGGATGGGATCTCAAGTGCTGGTATAAAGGAGGAGAACAAATGAAGGCCTAGAACTGTCCTTGCTTGACCTTATTGCTAGCACTGCCAGCAATTTGTGTGTTTGTGACAGTGACTTTCAGTGTGTAAACATCTGCACAGGAGTGGAGAGATGAACAGCTGGGCAACATTTCTGCTTCTTCAAGTTGGATGGAGTCACACCCACAGCCCAGAGGCTCCCCCTAGTCCACCAGTCCCAGTGTCATCCTGTCCAAGATCTAGCTCATGTCCAAGCCTACTCATTAGAGTAGGAGGCACTTGCTGAGATCCTCCAAAAAACAGACTGCATTCTATAATTGCCTTCTGAAACCAACCACAGGTAGATATTTTCTACTGAAATATTATGGGTCAGAGTTTATAGAATATAAAAGATAATCTAGGAGTGCAGAATCAATAAATAGTGGTAGTGGGAAAATGGAACAGGCTGCCCAGGGAGGGTGCTGAGGCTTCATCCCTGGAGATACTCAAGGTGAGGCTTGACGAGGCTCTGAGCAACCCGATCTAGTTGAGGGTGCCCCTGCTTACTGGAGGGGGGATGGATTAGATGACCTTTAGAGGTCCCTTCCAACCCAGATTATTCTATGATTCTATAAAATGGTATTATAAAAATCACTCTCTAGACCCTGCACTGTACTTTCATCCATAGCTTCCTGAGACATGACCATAAGCTCCTTTTGCCTCTGTTAGGTGTCCCAGTCTCATGAAGGTCGTGCACTTGGGTTTAACCACAGGACTAAGGCTTCCTCAAAAATAAAATCTCACCGTTTGATGGGTGACCCAAAACATAATATTTTAAAATGTGGAAAGTTTCTTGTTTTTCAGTGCATGAAAAACCAGTTATCACAGATAACTGCTAACAGCTGCCTTTTTTCTGATGGATAAAATGAGCCTGGAGATGTGCAGAGTTTGCTTCTCTCAGCTCATTTCCCCACATGACACTATTTACATTCACATTTATAATGTTACATTGAACATCTATGGCTCATGGCAGGTATTCAAATTCTTCCTCAGTTTGGGGCTTCCCTCTAATGCTACTCTGGCTTGTCAGAAAGGGACAATTGTCCACTGACAACTGTCCACCACCTATTGACCACAACAATCAACTCTCTGCCAGCAAATCTCTTCCTCCTGACCCCTGCCAAGTTTCTGGCAGACACCACCAACTCTCCACGGGAACAGCTCTGCACAGATCAGTGCATGGTGGATGGTGCTGTGCCAGCTCTCCCTGATGAGAACTCTTGTTCTGCTGGTCCTCCCTGCAGCCTGGCAGCTGCCTGCTCCCCAGCTTCCAGAGAAAACCCTCCTATAGCTCTTTCCACCCACCTTCTGTACCCCCTGCACACTAACCGGCCATGTTTATGCCAGGCAAAGTTTTCTTTATTTTTACTCTAAAACAGCAAAGCTTATACAATAAATTGACAGGCAGTGCTCAGGTGTTCCATTTCCCCCCTGCTTCCCCTGCATCTTGCCCTTCTGCCTCTGCACCTCCTCTTTGCCCACCTAATATAATGCACACTGCAGGTAGGGCAGGAGCAAACCTGCTGGCCATCCCCCCTCTGCTCCCTGTAGCCTGCTTGGGGCTGCCCATGGCACCATGCAGAGCACCCACCCACGTTCAAGGCTTTGTGGAGCTCACTGTGCATGGAGAGCATGATACCCCAAGGCAGAGAGAGGTGGCATGGTTCAAGGTGGTGGGGAGAAGCATCACATTGCTGGGCCATAGGGAGGAGTGGCACGGGGATGGGTGTCACTGTGCTGTGTGCCATTTGCCAATCCAAGCAGAGTTGACCTGGTGGCTGTCCTGGTGGAGAGCTGGCCATGTAGAAGTGCCCAGTGGTGAGTTGACAGCAGACAGTTGGTGACAGACAGTTGTCCTAGACCCCTGGTTTGTATCTTAGGGACTTGTTGGCACGTAATGAGGATGAAAGACATCTATGGTAATTGTTACAGAACAAAAAGGGACAGTTTGATATGTCCCTAGCTAGTTAGTGAAGCCATAGAAGCATGGAGGGGTTTTAAAAGGGATGAAGTTATTTACAGGATTAGCAGTGTTATGATTAGAAACAAACAATTTTTTTATAGGTTGTTTTCCACAATACTTGCATTTTGCCCATCACAGAATTTTCTAAATCCCTCTTGCTGAATTTTAAATATTATTATACTTTCCTATATAAGCAAAATATTATACAAATTACCATAGTCTTGTTTTAAATATTTACCTCTTTTCCAGTGTCTGAAAGTATCTCTGTACAACATAAAGCTCACCTGCAGATGTGAAAGCACTTCTTAAAGCAGATGAAAATCACAGCCCCCCCCTTTTGCAGGTGGGGAAAGGGAGGTACTGAGCAGGTTAATGCAAAGGCAGTGCTAAGACAAGAGAGGTTTTTAAACTGCTGGGTTAATACATGAAGAGAATACACTAAAATACTGGGGGACCACTTTGGAGAAGACTCACTATGGAAGCAAGCTACTACACTTAGTTCATAAGTAGGTCAGTGAATGCCAAAGCTTGCTTGCTGTGTGAATGCAGTCTCAGCAAGAGGGAATTTTTAGAAAAGGCTCCTGCAGCCAGTTCACCCTCCTCAGAAATGCTGCCCTGACATACGCAGTTGGCATTTCCTCGCTTTTCTGGCACGAGCCCAGAGATACAAAAAAATCTTCAGTCAACACATCAGCTGGATTTTTTGATACTCAGAATTTGTTTTTCTGGCTTGGTGTTCTGTACTTTGCAGTTATTCTTCCAAACAGACCAGCTGAGCTTGCAGGAGTAGGGAACATGCAGCTGATGACGCTTCCCAGGCCCACTTCAGTGTGTCATTCATGCTTATCTCTGAGCTGCACTCTGATAACACAGCCTTGTGTACAGAAGGGAAAACAGTTGCTTGGTGACTACTCTACGTTTTAAATTTAACCCTTTAGCTCATCTCTTCAGGGTTACCCATGTTTGTTACACATGTAAGGACAGCCAACAAATTGCAGCTTTGACACCTATAGACAGAATTTTATCTTACACATAAAAATGAGGCATCTTAGCCTGAAAAGCAGAGCTTGAAAAACTCAGTGGACCACTGCTGGCCAAAAGGCCAGTCAGCTAGCCAAGTGTTGGCAATGATGCACAACAAAGGGCTCTGTTCTGCAACATCCAAGAGGAATATTCCTGGTGAGTCCTCAGCTGGGACTCCCTGCAGCCGGAAGTTATAATTCTTGGCAAGTAACTGGAAACGGATAAACAGAAACACATTTCCTTTGCGTATCACAGATAGACATTTGTTGGTTTTTTAGTACAAAATATTTATAAGTCAAGCATGGATGTATTCTGTGAGCATGCCTTTTTTTTGGTCCAGGGTGGCAGTAAGATTCCCACTGACCTGCTCCATGATCGGCTGCTCTGGGAGGACAAAGTTGAAAGACAGTTAGTAGGAAATCTGGCCAGGCACAGTTGCACTGGGTCTCAGTGGGACTGGGCTTCTGCTGCAGATCCCAGTGTGTGGGGAGGTGTCAACACTATTGACTACAGCAGAGTCCAGAGATGCCAGAGTGCATTAAATTAATTAAATAACTTGGGGACCAGAACCAGCATAAGAAGCAACTCAAGGACTCGGTGCTGGATGGAACATTTCATTCAAGGGGAAGTAAAATATTTCTGAGCCACAAAGGCGGCAAACTACACTTCCAGCCTGCTATGTCTGGGTGATACCAGCCAACATAACAGGAAAAAATATTTTATTCTAACAGGCAGAACTGTTTGTCCTTGGAAGCTGTCCCAGAACCAAGAAGGTTTCTATGTCTGGATCTCTTTAGGATGTGTGTTTATCTGTGATATATTTAATATGCATAGGCCTGCTTAATATTTCATGGCTGATTGTATAGAGTCAAAAGCACCTTTCATATTTGCATCTTTTAAGACTGGTATCTTTTAAACTGTATTTTAAGTGTCTCAAGAAATCACCTATGAAGCTCTTATTAGAATTAGGTTAAGGGAATGTTCACAGTGGTGTTAACCTAAATCAATATGCAGACAAAACTACATGAGGGCTAATGCTAGAAAAGAAGCTGAGGAGCATCTGGTCCTAAGCAAAACTTGGCTCTCAGTTTTGTAACTAACTCATATTTATAAGTTGAAGAGCAGATTTAAAAGCAGAGATTTCAAGAAGCTGGAGATGATTCAGTAGCAGATATCAACATTGACTTTCACGAGAACTGAAAACCTTCATTGCCCTGAAAACTCCTTGCTAGGCCCTCACATGATTTACCTTTTGGTAGCTCAGCACAAGTTACTTAACCTTTGTGACAAGGCTGATGCTCCCAACCCACCCCAGGGAGCAAAACCTGGCACAGGACGCCTGCCTGTCAGGTAATTTTAATGAAGAGGCATCAGCATCTGGCATAGACAGTGATACCTCCAGAGTCCTTTTTGAAGCCTATATTCCACTGATGGTTCCTAAGGTATGGAGAAGACAGTCAGGGTATTCCCATGATTTGGTTCACTTTTCCCTGGATGTCTAATCCGTTCCACATGTCTGACAGTCTGGGAGGTGCTCAGGGCTGCAGAGGATGAGGATTGCCTGATACCAGGACATGGCACAGCTCAACAGTGTCTGCTCCTCAGGAAAGCCCTGAGCACAGAGTAGCACCAGTAACAGTATCTTACAGGAAGGCACAGAAAACTTAGAGGATCAGCACTAACACAGTACCATTCCACACAGATAATTTATTAGCAATATTATCCAGAAAGACACTTAGCAGCCCTTGTATTACCCATGGTGTAGGCAGGGCTCATGGAGTAGGCAGGGCCCAGTGTAGCAAGACGAACCTCTTCTAGGGTACGGCGCTTCAAGGTCCAACCAGGTGTTCCAGCAGAGACTCACAAGTAGTGCTCTGAGCCTATAGCTCTCAGGGTTGACTAGCCTGGATCAGTGTTGTTGCTCCAAGAGCAACTAACCTCTCTCCTGGCTAGCTCAGGAATGAGCTGAGCCTGTGCCTCAAGCCTCACCTTTTATTGGCCCCCTAATCCTGCTCATGCACAGTGGGGGCCCACACTAATTAGGCACAGGTGGGCTTAACACAAGCTCATGCCACTCCCTGGGAATTAGTGGCACCTGGTTGCCTCATTTCACTACAGCCCAGGTGTAAGAATGTATAAAGAAATTTCCACTTAAAATTCTACCTAGATAATGTCCATAAGTGACCAACTGGACGGCAGTATTTGGTAACTTACAATGTTTGGAAGTGAAGGTCATAGACTGTCTTTTAGCTATGCTGAGCTGGAAGTGATGATCATCTTCAAAATTATGTATCTGACAGGCTGAGGTTTTACCAGAGAAATTCCTCTGAGAAAGTGTAATAACCTCAAGTAGAAGATAGTTAAGTTTGTAAGATACTTCCCCAAAATTCTCAGTCTGTAGGTGAGAACAGTGGGATACAAGAAAAGAAACACGTGAAACTTCTACAAAGAGTTGTAAGACAAATGAGATGACTTCTTGAAAGGACACATGGAAGACTGATTAGCAAGGTAAACAGAGGTTAAGAAGATAAAGGAACTTCAGAAAGAAAGGAGCACAAAAAATTAAAGAGGAGCATGGCTCTGAGCTTTGGCCAGGCAAAAGGCTTTGAAGGCAGTTTGGTGTGTGTGGTGAGTTAGCAGCAGGGAAGTGAGAACAGATGGAGGCAAGAGTGGAATAGAAAAAAAAAAGGAACTAAGGGCACAAATCCTGAGCTACAGTGACTGAACTTTAAGATATAGGAAGTTTTGTGGCAGATGTCCAAGTGGAGGCCCAAGGTTTTTCTTTTTTTATGGGCTGGAATGTGCTAAAGTGTGCAGGGGGAGAGCTTGAGGATAAGCAGAGTAAGAAAGAATGGGCTGAGATGGAGTGGGTAGAAGGAAGAATAAGAAATTTGCAGAAGACAATAGGGGACCCATTTGGGCTAATGGAGTTATTAGAAGAGAACAGAAGATGAACTACATTTGTGACAGCTGTTGAGTAGGGGGAGCAGAAATGTGACCTGGGTAATGGGAGATGCTAGGTTATATTCTACAGACATTGGTAAGATCCTTTGTGAAAAAAAAAATAAAGAAAAAAAAAGTCAGTTTGAGAAGTGAGACAAAAAAGTCACGTAATGGTGAGATGCTTATCTGGAAGCATGAGGAGTTACAGAGTTGCACAGGGGAATATTGCATCTGGCAGTGACATTTTTAGAGATTAAATAGGTGTCCCAGAGACACCAGGAGAAGAGATGATGAGAAGAGATGGATATACCACAAAATAGTCAGGGTGAGTGTCAAATGGAAAGAACAGAAACAGAAGAATGGTTGTGGTTGTTGCCACCATAAATGGAGAAGGATGGGGACAGCTCTGTGCTGTTTAGGTGAAGGTAGAAACTCAGGAGGCAAGGGAGGAATTATAAAGGGATGGGACAGTAGAGCATGTGTGGACAGGAAAGGGAGGAGAAAGAAGAACAGTTACAGCAAAAGTCAAAGAGCATAGCCTAGATAAGGTTTCTATAGAAACCTGTAAGTGTGACATTTTCAGCTGTTCTCAGGCAGCCAAGAGGCAGTGACCTCTGGAGGGACTGAATGGGCTGGCAAAATCCTCAGATGTGATTCTCTAAGGACTTCCCAGCAGCCTTACCCAGAATCTCAGCACTGGCTGTGACTCCTCTTAAATGACCCCTTTTTTAGCCTCATGACACAATGTCAACTTTTAGGAAAAACAAACCAGTAAGAGAGGCTCTGAACTGCAGGAAACAATACTGCTATTTAAAAAGTTCTTGTACAAATACAAACATGAGGATCAGCTCATGAGGTCTGCTTAAGTTTTGAAGTGATAAGTTTAGAGGCCAACACTGACAAATAAGCTCCCTTTTCCTGAATATTACATTTAATAATGAATCTTAGGCACTTATGTAGATCCCACATCTAGATCAATACAGTTCCCACTGTCAGTGCACTAGGGACTGCCTTCAAATGCCCCATCTGGGGATGAGGTACATTGTACAAACATGCTGGACTCTACTCCTTCTGGAAGTTGGTTCTAGCCACTCTTTCATATCCCTTCTCTCTTCCTTAGCAGAGTTTTCTTCAGTCATGCTCAGCACAGTGGTTCAAATCTCACCTCTTTGCAGCTCACCTCAGGCTTTTTACTAAGGACCAATATTGAGTCATAGAATCATAGAATCATAGAATTAGCCGGGTTGGAAGGGACCTCAGAGATCATCAAGTCCAACCCTTGACCCACTGGAGCAGTTGCTAGACCATGGCACTGAGTGCCACATCCAGTCTTTTTTTAAATGTCTCCAGGGACGGTCACTGCAGACATCAGTATTCCCAGCTCAAATGTGTGGGAGAATATTGCTGAGAACTCCCAAGAATCACAAGTATTTTAATTCCTGCCTAAACTCCAGGCTGTCATGGCATCTGTACAGGCTGCAGTTTGCCAAGAAGCAGACATGCCAGAGGCTGGATGCAGCTCAGTTCATACATATCAGTTCAGTGATACCATTAACCTCTCTACAAGCAGAGTTGAAAACTGCAAGACAATATTTCCTGAAATTGCAAAGATAAGGCTATGCCTTGGCCAAGATTGTCTCAGGGTGCTGAAAAGGACCTGAAAGTTTACTTGTATTTATAAAAAAAAGAGTGCTTGAACAAGTTGCCCGGACAGCTTTGCTGAACCACAGACACTGGCTGGATCTATAATCAGAGGAAAAGCATCACAAGTAGTAGCTTTTTTAATTCTGAGAATTAAATTTTTAATTTTTTAATTCCTTTCTCTCTGCTATTGAAAGCTGCCCCGAGTTCCCTAGTTATTTATAAACCATGTTGCTGTAGGAAACCCTATAAATATCCAAAGCGATAAGCATGCCCTTAGGGTGGTCAACGAAGGAAAAATGGAAATCACCCTTGGTCTGATGAAACCTCTTCAGCTACCTCCTCTGTCCCCAACTCATCAAGACAAAAGCAGAATTGACAGGTCTGGACTTGACCTCACATAGTCAGCTCTTCAGCCAGACCTGAATCTGTGTATCTGATGAGGTGACAACTGGATATCTGATCACCACACAGAGTCAGAAAACCCAAGAGGAGTTACAGGGCAATTGGTAGACATTGCAGGAATATAGGCAGTGCAGAGGATTATATTCTTCTAGGTGCAAAGATTCTTGATAGAAAAAACCCAAATAGATTCAGATCTGGCCCTAGCCACTGTACCAAACATCTATAAAAACTCCTTTTGCACAGTATTTGTTGTCTAGTTCCTCTGGAAAATATTTTGCAATGCTTTGAGTTTACTCTCTTCTGGGTTCACTTGTGCTTGGTCTCTTCTTGCTGCTGAAGTTTTTCAAAAGGCTACTTGAAACTTACCAGTGAATGAGAAATCTCACTCCTGTCCCAGCAGAGAGTAAGTGCACAGCTCTCTGAATGCTCAGTCACACCCTGTCACACACTGCAGCAGTCCAGGGAATCAGCTTCTCCAGAAGGAAAATGAGGTAAACTTGTTTGATTTTACTGAGCCCTAGGGAGGCCACACCTGAAGTGCTGTGTCCATTTTCCTGGCCCTCAGTTCAAGAGGGATGTGGAGAAACTGGAGAGGGTGCAGGAATGGTTAGCCAAGATAGTCAGGGGCCTGAAGCCCCAAAGAGAGGTTGTGGCAAATGGGATTATTTAATCTGGTGAAGAAAAGATCAAAAGAGGGTCCAAAAGAACCACACTCACTATAGGCTGAGGGACTCGGCAAGTGTAGCAAAGAATGGTATCTCTTACAATATTTATAACTGAAAATTATACAGAAATTAAGCCTGAAACCAGAGAATAATGAATGTTACATTAAATTATCTAAAGCTGAATTAATTCTTTCTGAATCTGATTTGGTTTAGTCTTCACAGCCTATGGCTCCTATTACATAGGAGGTCTCTTCAGTGAGAGCATTTGAACCTTTTTGAATAAAAAGTGTAACACAAAAGTGTAACACAAAAAGTGAGCGCAAACATTTAAGAACTGGTGAAACAAACTCTGTATTTAGTTATGATTTTATCTCTAAGTGCACAAAAGAGTTAAGACATACGCATCCTTGGGGAAAAAAAAAACCAAAAAAACCCAAATGTGTCTGACAGCTATAATGTCACTTTGTAGTTAGAGAGAACATTTCTGCTGTCACTAAAATACCGCGGATGTAGCCAATTGAACAAAACTGGTACTGTCTAAACAAACTCACCACACAATGGCTGGTTCCTAGCTTCAGAGGTTCAGCAGACCAACTGTGCTCCAGACAATGCTGAGTTTGTTTAAAGTGTAATACATTTAGTTGTGCGTGCTTGTATATGAGTTATTGTAAAGTTGCCTTGGGCTAAATTAATTCCCAGTGCTGCAACACCACTGCAATGAGAGTACTAACAGGGGAGATTAATTTCACCCATTATGTACTAAACTTGTAGATCTTCCTATAAAAAAGAACTATTCTTTCTGCAATTGATCTTGTTCACTGTAGTCATTTAAACACAAAGCAAGTCTTATCTGTGTTACCCCAGTGTGGTGGAGTTACACTGGATTTACGTTGTTACAACTGAGAAAATTCTTTCAGCTGAAAATAAAGACTGCTGCCCAAATTACATGCAGATCACTGCACTTCTCCTATACACCAAAACCTTGTAATGCACATTTCAGTGTCATGCATGATTTGCTATAGCAGCTGTAGGGAAAAGGAATTCAGACTGATACACAAAATGTTGTTAGAAAGATCATGGCTTTAGCTGTAACAAAATTCAACATCTAAGCAAATACATTTAATCTGTTACATTACAAAGGGATGGCAAGCAGTCTGTACTCTCTCCACAGTCTGGAGCAGCAATGACATTCTTTTCCCACCTGGATCATTCACAATGATGGCACAGGGGTGGTATGAAAGCTTTGCACCCAGGGATGAAGGAATAAGTTTCAAAGTAACGCCCAGATGTCTAAAACAAAACCATACGAGGACTTTAGGTGCCTAATAGGAAGAGCTCAGGAATCACCTCATCCTCACCATGTCTGCTTTGTTTGGCGTGCTGCTGCACAAGGCAGAGCTACCCTTCATGTCATGTGAGTTTCAAAACAATATATAAAAAAGATAAAAAGGACTAAATTCCAGAATGACATACTGTTTCCAAAATGATCATCTGGTTGTGCAATATAAAGAATTTCTCAGCCTTGGTTTCATGAAGGATGTGTGAATATGTATCACATTCTGATTTGAAATCTCAGGATCCATTTGAAATTCTGAATGCCAGCTGATCTTAGTTGCAACTATCATTTTGCAGCTGTGCACTCCTGTTTCACAGGAGGAGTTTCACAGACCAGGCTAACAGAAGCAGGGGCAGTCCTCTTCTTGAAAGCACTTTTCTAAGTCCTGTAATCTTTCTGCAAGAGAAAAAAGCTTTTAAAAAGTAATGGGTGGCAGAACAAAGCCAGGTAAGGGAAACTGGTTGTCAGCAATGAGCCTACAGGTTGTTCTATTCCTCACTAACAATTTACTGCCCTTTTGAGGACAGTGGTGCAAATTCATCTGTTAGTGTTCTTTTCACATCCAAAGCTTTTTCTTTTTTTAAAAAAAAAATAAAATTAAATGGCCATTTACTGTGTTCATTTCTAGTCTCTCATTCTGTAGCCTTCAAATATGAATGGAACTTGCCCCCAGTTACTTTCTCACAAGCAATCTTATCTCAAGCTTGCCTCTTTTTACTTCATCCAGAAACTTCAGCTTCTAATGAAAGAAAATTCCCTGAGTTGTGTGCAATGTACCAAGGCTTTTCACATTAAAAATACATTTTTTCAAGGAAACTACTATTTCTATAGCAGTAGACATATTGGTACACTACTTTTTACAGGGTTGGAAAGATTTGCTTGCTATTTTAGATGTTCTATAAACAGATGAATGATAAACAGGGGGTCCTTTTGATCCTACTTGATAAAAGCAGCATGATGAGTGGGCAGCAATCTTCCTTGCTATTTTTCAGAGCTGGAGAATCAAAACTCTGTGAAAATTCTTGTGTTGTTGAGACTGATCATATGTTTTTCCTTTGAAGAAATGTTGACCAGAATCTTCTACGATTGCAGCATGCTGCAGAGTTCAAACTTGAATCCACAGACATTTGGGTTTCCAAAGTAGGGAAAGGACACAAAAAGAGAGACAATGCACTGAGGCACATTTCGTAGCTTTATCACACACAGGAAGACTGGAATTTCTTCCTAGTTTTAAGTAAGTGCTGAACCTCAAGGAAACCTCACAGCTTGGATAAATAGGAGAAGCCTGTGCAGTTCTGAAGGACTGACTTTGCTTGCTGCAAGGAGAACAGTGTGGAGGCAGCCAACAAGCAACTCTACCTACAGCCACAGAGACACTGAAAGAAGGGTGCACTTGTGCATAACCAAAGAAAACCAGAGCAGCCATTAGAAATACATCTCAAAAGTTAGACCTGTAATTTTCACACAGGCCACAGCTGGAGCAGACTGCGTCCCTCTCCATGGTGCAAAATCCCACAAAAAAACACTGCAGTAGTTAGTACTGCCATATCTGCAGACAAAAAGTAAATGTCAGCATTATCTTGTAGACCCTTGAACAAGAATTTTACTCTCAAAGCATTAACCTTTACTGCTTTTATTGAGTAGACTTTATGACTCCAGGATGCTGAAAAGCCAGAGTCAGCCATGTGTGTTTCTGGTACCCCAGGCAGGTTGGCTCTGCTGCAGCTTTTTCTCAGTTCTGTCTGGACAACATTGATTGTACTCACAAGAAAAGAGTTGGTGTATTTTATTAAAAAATCAATATTTTGCTTGAATGAACCTTTAGCATGTACTTCTGTGACATGTGACAGTGATGAGAGGAGCTTTTCAGTCTTAAATGTCAGGACAAGCCATATTCAGCATTGTGACAGCCATTTATGACAAAACTTTAGCCACGCTTAAATGTGGTTAATAGAAATAAGTCTGATGCTGTCAGTCCTGACTGCTTATTCTATTGCCTGTTTTTGTTGGCTTTATTGTATTCAATTTTCTGTCACAGGACTATATAGAAACACATACCAGGTCCTAAAAGATATATTGGCAGTCTGAAAGACAGAAGCAAATTTATGACAGAGGAAAAGAGAATTTAAATCCCTCTTACAGAGCAGATACAGAAAAAAGGGGTGGTGCATGGGGCAATGAAAGCTATCTCTGTTTTAGAGACCTGGCACAATTCAGCATTTAACACCTCGACAAAGAACTGAAAATAAATGTAGCTACTTTTAACTTGATGACTCTGCCTTTCCTTGTCTTCCAGTGCTCATAATAAAGAAAGTGCTTTCCCCTCAGAGTATCCATAATCCAAACATGAATGAGTTTGCTTAGGCAAACCATCCCCAGCTGCTTGCTTCTGCATTTTGTGCAGAATTTACATAGCAAACCCCTCTACATAAGCCATGCAAAGCAAACAGTAGGTTCTTCTGTGGGGATCGAAAGTTCAACCCTAATTATCCCTTGTCTCTGCTCAGAAGACCACAGCATTCCTTAAAGCCAAAATCTTATGAAGTTTAATCTTCTCAAACTGGGAAGTGAGATATATGATAGCTGATAACTGTTTATACTTTGTTTTTTGTTTTCATTTAGTTGAAGAGTTTAGAAATCCAACCCATATTTCCACATGGAAAGTAAGGTTTTATTGCACTTCACTTTACTCCATCTATTTAGTGACTTTGGTGAACCTTGTGCAAACACAGAAAAATTTATTCCACAGAAAAATGTTTTGTCTTTTTGAGAGTCTGGACTTTTTAGGCCCTCTTTGTCTTCTCAAAAATATTCTCTAGATAGCATAAGAACTCTTTAAAAAGCCATGTCTCACACCACTTAGAAATGTAAAGGTCTGGACATTTTGATGAATTTGCCTATGCTTTCATGGGACAGATAAATAATGAGGATGGAGGATTGCAGATATCTATTTGTGGTGGGTTTGTTTGTTTGTTTGTTTGTTTGTTTGTTTTGTTTTGTTTTGTTTTGTTTTCTCTAGACAACCTCCAAAGTGACCAAGATCTGGCTGACCAAAGGCACATGGGTCAGAGTTGGTTATGTTAGTGATGCAGAGCCCAGGCAGCTCTTCATGACCTTGTCATCAGCCTGCTCATCCCTGCTCTCACTGGCACCAGGCACCTTAACCACAGCTGTAGCCACTGCCACACATAGGTTCTCCTTCAGATACTGAAAATAGTTTTGTTAGACCCTGTACTTCTGTTAGTGACAAAAAGATACAGACCACCTACCATGAAAAAGAGGAGGTAACTACCCATGAAGAATAACATTTTGTTGTTATGTACTACTAATTTCTCTCTAAAATTGAACAAAAACTTAACAACAAAGAACAGCTGGTGCAATACAACTGTTCTGCTAATGTAGCAGCACCTGAGGTTACCTGTAATTCTGGCATAATGCCACATACCTCCAAGTGCTAAAACATGTTTCTTCAAACAGCGTTTTCCTGGACTACGACACTTCACCAATAACACATTCTTCCCAGGCCATCTTTATGAGAAAGCTCTCTCTTCAGTTTTGGATTTTTTAATAAACATCTGCCTACTCTATTGTCAGCTGAAAACAGACACAAAGGTGGTTAGACCCAATGACATCCATTTGACAAAAATGACCAAAATGTCAGCCCTACCTAGGCCTGAGTATCAGACATCTCTTTCCTTGGGACACAAGGTGTATTGCCTTCATTCCTACTCCCACTACATAGCACTAATGAGGCTAATTAAATCCCATTCTCTGCAGTCAAAGTGAAAATGCTTGCTAAAATCCAGCTGTTTCCTGTGCCAATGCCCTGGGGACAACAGTAGTCCAGGGGTGTGTGGGGTGCTCCTCATTTGGCTTTCAGCACAACTGCACAGAGGAGATTTACTGGAGGAGGTGAGTGAGCTCCCCACATCTTCCCATTACCGTGGGGATCAGCACTGTGCCCTGACACAGCTGTGGATGTGTGGGGCACTCCTTCCACCTTTTCTCCACAAGCTTACATCACGCTGTCTTGCACAATGTGGCAACAAAATGTACCCACACCATCACACGGGCCTTCAGAGATCAAGAGTAGCAACATTCATATTAAATACTCCAGCCAGAAATTCTTTAGGAGACAGCAGATGCAAGTGAGTTATCTTTAGTAACACATTTGTATTATTAATCACATTATTCACTTTCTTCCTTTGTTTATCTAAGCACCATTTTAGTATTAACCATACTATACCCCTGTCAGTTTGCTTTACCCCTGTGTCTTCAAAGGCAGTGAATAATCCGTTTTACCACACAGATACATCGTATAAAGCAGAAACACCATTGCCTGACCACAGGAGGCACCAAAAAGATACACTGGGCTGTACTAACACAAAACAGACATACAGTCAATATCACAGAACAGAAAACATCCTGCCCTGCAGGGTCTATGTAAGTGCTACAAACGAAACAAAGTTTTACAAAACCTTCGTGCTTATTTTAAGACTTCTGCAAAAGTCACTTAGTCCAGCCCACATTGCTGCTTCTCACAAGCTAAAATTCTTGGAAACCTGGACCTGGCCTCTTCACAGGACATAGACTAACTTGCCTTTAGTACGTTGTACATTTTCAGTACAAAACTGGGTTACACTTCTGTGTGCTAAACTGTGAACTTTGCCTGTAAGTGGAAAATCAGCAAATTTCAAATGCAGTGGGCACCCCACATTATCCCCAGTAAGGACACATTTTCCCTGCACTGAGATCCTTCGTTCATTTCCAGTTAACAGTCTCATTGTCTCATCAGACACATCAACTGGATGGATAAACCAAAGGGATTCAGCACTGGGGGAGATGATGGGAGTCACTGTTAACACCAGACACCACATTAGATGAAGTGACCCTGTACCCCAAAGAAGAGCCAAGGGTGAAACCTGTGCCCAGCAGAAGGCAGGAGCAGAGTCCCCCCCTCTGATTTCAAGGGGGTCAGGACTTCCCTCCTGCTGGAGTGAGTCTTGATCCTGCTTGTCTTCTGCATCATGGACTTAAAGCCACTGGGAGTTCTGCATGGAGATGGCTTTCAACATCCAGTTTTCCAACAGATGCAACTGAGTGAGCACTTCATGTGAAGAAGGGAAGCAGCAGCATAAGTGAATAAAGGGAGAGAGCTTAATGACTTTGGTTAACTGTTCTGTTAGTATTTTAAAAGGTCGTGTACACAACCATTAAAATTTAATCTGAAAGAGACAACGCTGTGGTACAAAAAGTTTATTTAGTCACGATTTTGTAAACATATGAGGTAAATTAACGTTTACATCAACTTGTTTCTTACAGAATTTAATACACAAGGCAATTCTTTGAAGACAGCACTTTTAACTGTTTTTTTTAGCTGTTTTTATTGTTATTACAAGTTCCTGACAGCCCAGAAAACTCATTGTGTTTGTTGTCAGATTCTGTCGTGTAAAAGACAAACATCCAGTAAGCAACAAGAAAGCTCTGAGTAAGCTTTCTTATGCTTTACAACCCTTTCAACTGCGAGAAACAGCATCAATGAGAATAGGAATATATTCTCCACCATAAAATATGTTCACATATCTTGCATAACTCTTCAAGGACTGAAACTTCTGGAATTTGATTGGTATCTTACAACAAACTTAAAATGCAAAACTACAATTTCTCTTTCAGTGTTGGTGGGTTTTTTTTGTTGTTATTTGTTTGTTTGTTTATGCAAATAGTCCTTTAGTGGTCTTATTTGCAAGAGTAAAAAGAAATGTATTTGAAGTACTGAAACTGTATTTGAAGTCTCAGAACCACATTTTTTGCTAGAAAGCAAAACACTTCTCTTTTGTAAAAATTTTCCACAGTGTAATACTGCAGTATTTCTCCAAAAGTATTTTGTTTGGAATTTTAAATCAGGTGTAAATCTAACTCTTAAAGGACATACGTCACTGCTAGATTTTATCACTGAACCTTGAAACACACCAGAAGGAATATCAGTAATAATGAACCTTAATTTGTTCGGTAATAATTGAGCTCATGATGAAAAGTACCTTTTTCCACAGTGTGCTCCCTATATATCCAGCTCCTACATTTTAAATGCACAGAGAAACCTGATATTCTAAGTCAGTAATCAGGTTAAATTGTCTTTAATGGTACTGCCTTATGTCTGAAAAGTTCCTGTGTCATAGTAAGACATTTCTCTCTTAGGTTTAACATATTGGCAGAGTCATTCTTTTACTTTTTATACAAATGTAAACTTAGAAAACAGTTTATTTCATCCAAATGTGCAATCTGAAATCAAAAATTGAATGTAAACTTCAGAAAATCAAAATTACAAGAGCACACTTTGCACAAGAAAAATCAAAGTAAATGAAATAACATTTGTAATAATAAAAAAAAATCCAGCCTGTTCAAATCCACCATGTTAGTGTTTGTGTTAAACAAAAAGACCTGGGGGCTCAATGCCCTGCTTCTGCAGACTGTTGTCACTCACATGAACTCAGTGGAATAAAACAGTTTGTGTCAGCTGAGGAGGTGGTCCCATGACTAACCAAAAAGGACCCAAGTACTGATCTGATTTTTAAAGCTTGCCTTAATTATATTATTGATCCTACACTTATGCATTCATACCAGAAAATAATTTCAAGAGCTGCAAAATGTCAGACATTTAATTATCTCTACACACCTTGGTTAACAACAAATATACTGAGCCAAATCAATCCCTGGTACCACTTTGCACACGACTGGCTTCCAAATTACACCAGAAAAGAACACAGTTCATCTGCTTTCCAGTGCATGGTACCCATTTTCAAGAAGCTATGATTTTTCTATGCCAGAACAGACCAACAAATTCAAGGAGCACTTTTTTTATCTATGAAAAAACAGATTTATCTTCACAGATAAAACAGTCCACTATAATAAAGGGAAAGTTCTAGCAGGCTGCTTTCTTTTAATCGAAATACAAAGGGAAGAAACATGGGCTTTGTCTACACTTTGTTTTCTTTTGTATTTACTGACAGCTGCACTCGTTAAAAAAGACCAAGTGATAGAAAACAGATTAATTGTGCCCATGGTGAAGAAACTATGTATTTATGTGCAACCCAGATACACTTTTATCATATACTTGTAAAGTTACCATGAAAAATGTACTAATGAAATCAGTGATTTGGAAAATATGTTTCATATAATCATTATGGTTGGAAGGAACCTCTGGAAGTTATTTAGCCAAACAACTAATGGTCCAAGCAGGGTCAACTACTACCAATGAGTTGACCTATTGCAAAAAGCATAGCACATCATACACCTGGTGATTTATTCAAGGAGTATCTTTTTTTAACTTTTCTCCTTTTCTTTTCCATAGCTCACCCTAGCATTTTTTAAAAAACTTCAAGTAAGAGAGATAATAATTTTCTAGCAACCATTCTACTCAAAGAGCAAAAACTAGTAGGGTCTGGTTTTTTTTTCAGTTTGCTTAATATCAGGCATGATTCTGCTCTGACTTCCTGCTTTTGCAATAACTTACTGGTTTTATGTTAGGTGTGTGTATAAGATCTTTCAGAATTGTGGCTTGAAGAGCCATATGACTATGCTAAATCAAAGTATCATCTGCTACCACTTCACTCTTTGAAATTAAGTGAAAGAGTAAACAATTTGGAAATGAGCATACTGTTTTTGCCAACAGACTCTATTCTGCAAGCTCTTTGGTGTTCATATGTATTTTCTAGAACAATGGAACTCTGCATAGTTATGCTTTACTCATAGCATGTTGAATTCAGAGATCATTAATGAGTCAAGGTTAATTAAAGTCACCAAAATTGGCCATAGCAGTAAGATTTTTTTTTTCAACAAATCTGATTTCCTATGTGATGCAGCAATCAAAAGGAGTTGTAAGCACTAAGGGGAATTTTAAATAACAAAACAATTACTCCAAATGAAATTGTAGATAACCAAGAAGCTTGAAGCTGTATCATTATGTGATGAAACTTAAGATGATCTTAAAAACACAAGCTGTGAGTTGTACCTTT